>NC_142041.1:13189320-13506403 GCF_982192425.1 Myodes glareolus | reverse complement strand
AAGACAATGGATTTGGCCAGAATAACTATTAGACTTCAAGAACATGATTTGCTAACAGTTCTCTGAACCTCGCTTTTATACCAAATGTGGACCATATCACAGTAGGACAGGACACACATACATGGATCACACTTACCCAAAGCTCCTTACCTCTTCTCTAAATGTCACATTATAAAGCCATAATAGAATCTTCCTGAAAGAGCGGTAGAGTTGCTGTTATTACAGACCACAGGAAAGACTGAAATCAACTTCTTTTTTCCTTTTGAAATTTGTTCAGCATTAAAAATGGAAAATAATGTAGGATTATA
The DNA here is from genome assembly GCF_982192425.1 of Myodes glareolus. Classification (NCBI taxonomy): domain Eukaryota; kingdom Metazoa; phylum Chordata; class Mammalia; order Rodentia; family Cricetidae; genus Myodes; species Myodes glareolus. The sequence continues at coordinate 13,506,095 of NC_142041.1, read as the reverse complement.
AAAGTTCTAATACATATTAATAAATATTGACATCACACATGAAACGAAAGTATACAATTACATGAAAATACATTCATGTATACATCATGAATACATGTTGAAAATGCATTCAACAGTATAATAAAAGCTTAAATTATATTATGAACATCTTACACATATAGACATAACTTCTGAAGGAAGTGGGCAAACTTTAATAAATTCTAAAGGAAAAATCATTACTAATGTAAATCAAAGTAGCTCCATGGTGGCATAGGAACTGCGAGAGAAACAGAAATACTGACTTGAATAAGGATTACTAGTTAGGGTTATGTTCACTACATTTTAAAAGACTTAAGTCAAAAACCACCCAAGTTCTAGATTAATTATTTTTCAATCACAATAATAAATGTCCAAGATAGTCAATGTGCAAAGAGAAAAGATTCTTTTGACTCACACTTTCACGGGTTTCTATCAAGATAAAATGACCCCATCACTTTTAGGCCTATGAAAAGACAGTGCATTGTGATGAACCCACATATGGAGCAAAGCCTCCAAGGGAACAGTGGGGCTGAATTTTATTACTTAGTGCAGTAACCTTTCATTTCAGATCAACTTTCGGCTTCTAACACACTTACTGCTAAGAGTGCCCTGAGCCTCATCTATGTGCGAGATGTAGACCATAGCACAGTAGGACAGGATACACACACATGGTTCACACTTATTTGAATCTTCTTGCCTCTTTTCTGAGTGCTAAATTATAAAGCCATAAGCAAGTCCAGGTGAGAGAGCAGTAAGCTGCAATTCTTCTAGACTTCCCTTTCTTACTGCAAGTTTCCTGCTTTGAGAGACCTTTTAATAGTCTTTGTCCACTATCATTAATATTCTATATAAGCAAAGGAGCAAATTCTTACTCCGTGCCCAAGCACAGTTTAACAAATCTCACCATACCTCATGGCTTTCCCTAAAGCAATGTGTCCCTAATACTCATAGGGTTTTCTGTGACTGTGAATCTATTCACAGTCTCTTTTACCTTCAGGTTGTGACTTCAGACAGGAAACTCTCATCATTTTTTCTTACTGTGTGTTTTCCTCCCTCAATCCACTTCAGGATTATTTCTATGTACATGTCTGGTGCAAGATTTATTGCAACACTCATTCTAAACTATGGCTCTTTGATTTTTCTCTCCCACAAATGAAGCTTATGATCTTTAAAATAAAATTTTAATAAACCACTAGTATGACAATGCAGCATGACCTCTGTAATATAAATAAAAACTAAATCATTCTGTTCTTCTTATTGGAAAGATAATAGATTAAAATGTATCTCCTCAAAGAAAAAATAATAGCACAGGAACACATATTTTCTTCTTTGTCCTCAGATTTGTCCTTTGGAACTTGAGAACACATGAAATCTTTTATCACTATATTTAGATGTCAACCGGGCAGGTTGGTGCCATGGTAACCACTGCACAAAAAAAAAAAAAAAAAAAAAAACTAATGAGGTAGGACATGAGTGATCTGAAGAAGAGTTGCATGGGTCAGCTGAAGGGAAGTGTAGATCTTGTTCAGCCTGGGCAGTATGTATCTTTGTCACATATAAGCTAACTGTACAGAGAAGGCAGTCGTGGGTACCACTGTCATCTCCCTCCCCAAGGCTCTGATGAAGGATGATGTAAATGAGTTCCCCAGACTTAGGAGCCTTCTTTTAAATCCATGTTGCTCCCTGATCCTCAACAAGGCTGTTTAGCTCTCAAAAATCCCACTCACGGTGAGTTCTAGAATTATACTACATGCTCCATCCATAGTAAGTTGTGGATAACGTAATTTGATACTTCATGCCCATATTATGCCAGAATTTTTACCTCATGGTGAGAGTTCATGGAGCCAAAAGTTCTTAGTGAGAACTCTCCTTTTGTTCAAGACTCTTTCATACCCTGGAGATATAAGAATGAAAAGACAGGCAGGGTCTTTGCCCTTTTGATATTTCACTTCACTGGGAAAGGGATGCATGATAACGAACTATACAAATAAGAGCGAATACACAGGAGACGTATGTCTTAAAACGTCCTGTCTCTAAGTGGTGTGAAGACTATCTATGGAATGGAGCAGCCTCACACAAAGGTGCTAGTTGATGAGCAGAATGCTAGGGAATTAGGTTCTGCAAAGCTACAATGGAAATGGAGAATGGGGAGAGATAATGGCTTGCAGAATTTCAAATACAATTGCAGAGGGGCAGCATAACCAACGTCTACCAAGTACAAAATGGCTCTTATCATGCTGGTTAAGAACAATCTTGTTTTTAGGTGCCCTTCCCCTACAAGTCAGGTGTGCATAAACAGTAATACTGCCAGTGTAAGTTCTTAGGAAAAGCCTATGGATTCTAGCTAGGTGTGCCTTTCCCTTGTTTCTGAAGAGCTCCCCTCACTGTAGCTGGACTGAAGCCCAGAGAAGGATTTTTTTTTTATTGTTGTTTTTTATCCATGGTGACTATCAAAATCAAAGAATTTTCTGATAGGTAACGAAGAGGCCCTGCTGGATCAAGGATGGTTTAATGGCCTCCTGGTTTCCCGGGATTCCAGCAGCTTTAGCTGCAAACTTTATCTCCCACCCACAGGCACCCAAGTTCATGGCCTTGTTATCAGGGCTGCTTGTGCCAATAGCAGGTGACATGGGAAGCTCTCCGCTCCTGTCATTTCTCTGCCCACATCGTCTTCTTTCCCCAGGACCCATCCCAAGTGTCTGGTCACCACAACTAAGAAAGTCAGAACAGTAAACAGTCTGGACGTCATTAAAATCCTTCTGAGTCTCAACCTTAGAGCTAACCTGAAGCAAATCTACTTTGTCTTCAATTTTCTCGAACACTCTGGCTTCTCCTGTGGTGATGGCACCTGTCCCATTAGTTCTCGAGCACGGCAGTTTAATGACATATCCACAGGAAGGGACACAATGGATACAAAGTGACTCTTACAAAGACCATTTTCATGTGAAGCTGTGGCAGGCCCTCCCCCATGGCTCTTTCTGCGTGGTGTAGCAGTGAGGCCTTTAACAAGGACCAAGAGTTCGACAAAGCTGCTCAGAAGAATACGCAAAGGCTGTTGGGTTGGATTGGGTTTCCTGAGTACAACGTTTCCTTTCCTCGTTTGATGAAACAGAATTGACAAAGGATCTGAAGTCCTGCTTCATCCAGTGTAGTGGACTTAAAGGGAACTGGGAAGTCTTAAAAAGGGTTGGAGAAAGTACTCAGTGGACAGAGAGCTTGCTGACAAGCATGAGGACCTAAGTTCAGCGCTCATCACTCATATAAAACCTGGGTGTGGTAGTATGTATCTGTATCCCAGGCCAGGAGTGATGCGGGAAAGAGCAGAGAAGCCCTGAGCATGCTTGTGGCCAGTCTAGCAGAAAACCTGTGGTGAGGACTCCAGGTACAAGACAATACTGCACAGAGCAGTAATGTACACTTGATAGCCTCCTCCAGCCTTCCCAAGTGCAGACATCTGCACACAAATGTGTGTGCAACTAAAATGAAACTAAAATAAATAAAATTAAATAAATAAAATAAAATAAAATGCAACTAAGAAGAAAACAAATAGCATGTTATCAAAAAAAAGGGTCCTTCTCAACCCTTGGTCCACTTCCCACCCTGCCTAGCTGTGAATGTGGGAGCAGAAGATGCTGTAACATGGCACCAAAGACAAGCATGTTCTTAGACTAAGGCCATAATCTCTGCCCGAGGGGAGAATATGAATTTGAGACAAAAATATTAGTTTTCCTTAAAAAGAGGATAAGCCATGGAGACAGACAAAATATGGAACAATAGTTAGGGAAATGCGTTTCTCGGGCTAAAATCCACTTGCTTTGCTCAGTGTGACAGAAAAGAGGAAGCGATTCCTCCTCTTTGAGAATCTGACATTGAAATACTGGGAAGTACAGTATTCCTCACAGTAACGAGAGAACTCGGGGAGCTGGTACATTGGACAACTTGCTCAAGGAATATTATGGAATAGCTACCTAGTAGCTTGCAAACGGATAGGTTTTGGGGTGGTTAAACCCCAACCAAAGTTCGAGTAGTGTCGACTCCCAGCACATTCATTGAAAGGCACTAGGTGAATCAGTAGTGAACAATTTTTCAAGTTAATATCTGTGTTGATATTAGCACTTTCCTCACATACTCTTTCAGGAAGTGAACAAAGGAGACTCTCCAGTCACAGGGCAGCTCAAGGCAGCACCTCTCTAGATGAGCAGAACAGAGCATTGCTCTTGGCTTCTGCTCACATACTGTCCAGTGGGCAGCATGCTGTTGTTGTAGGACTATGTCTGCTAATCTTGAGTGAGTAATGTCACCGGGTTCTGGTCATCAGGCACAACCCGAGGTGTATGTAGTTGGGATTCTGACCAAGCTATTTTCACATGTCTAAAAGGCATTTTTTTTACTATGCGCATTACAAACTGCAGCATGCTTTTTTTTCTTTCAAAATAAGCATAAGTCTCTGTATGTGGGATATAAGAGAAGATCAAATTCTCAAGGGAGCCATAGGAGGGTCATTTCAGAGCAACCCTATCCAGACATGACCTCAGAAGACACCATTACTATTGGTTCCTCATAGAATAGAGGCAGCTGATTCTTTACCTTCCTCTCATCTCAGGGCACCTAAGTACTGATTCTCTCTAAGAATGAACTCTGCCATCAGGTTGACAGGTAAACTGGTGAATTGATTTATTAATTCGCAGTAAGAAATGGACTGTCATAAATGTCGAGGCCAGTGTCTCTTGGTTAGCTCTGAGTGAGGAATTCGATATCAGAAGTTTGCTGATCGAGTGTGAAGTCAAAGCAAGGGAAAAAACAGTAAATGATTCAAATATTTATTTAGTGACACCAGACAATGTTAATCTGATGCATTGTGATTCTTTTGTCAAAGAATATTGCTCCTTAGCTTACTTGGCTAGACAGATAGACACCAACATTGTTTGAGCTGTGTAAGTTCCTTTACATTGTATAACAAGATTATTCTGTATTTTATAATCTTCTGAAATCGCATCTTCTTTTTACTAACCAAATAAAACACTTGATGACTCCCATATGGCCCCGCTCTAGGCATTTCAGACAATGCTCAGATGTTTCTCAGTTTCCCTTCCTGTATCTCATTGACTGTTTCTCATTGTAACTTCCACTCACAGATGCTTCCCGCCCCAGGTGAGCCTGGCTACCTTATATCTACTACTGAATGGAGGTTTATTTACCTATATTTAGTTTTTCTTTTAATTTATATTTTTTCACACAACGTATTTTGATCCTCTCCTTCCCCTCCTCCAACTTCTCCCATATTTTCTTCACTATTCACCCAACTTCATTTTCTTTCTTTCTTTCAATACAAAAGCAAAAGCAAAATTAACAAAACAAATAAGACAAAAAATAGCAACATGAAGTAAAGTGCACTCCTCCACACACAAACACACACACCAAAAAAACCCTACAGAATCTATTCTCTTTTTTTCTTTTTCTTTTTCTTTTCTTTTTCTTTCTTTCATTCATTCTTTTTTTTTTTTGTCAGCTTCTCCTGGTCATCTGGTCATAGGGCCTGCCCTGGAGTATGATTAATACATCCAGTGAAACTCCATTAGAGAAAACTGATTCTCTCTTTCCCAGCAGGCATCAGTTGTAAATATCTTCTTGGTCAGAGGTGGAGCTTTCTGTCCATTTATCCTTCTCAGTGCTGGGATTGTGTCTAGTTTGAACCTGTATGGATCTTTTGGGAACTGTTGCAATCACTGTGAGTTCACATGGTTCCTGTTGTGCCTAGAAGAGACTGTCTCCTTGGAGTCATCCCCCAGCTCCAGCTCTTACAATCTTTCTGCCTTCCCCACATAGTTCCCTAAGCTTGAATAGAAGGGGACTGTGTGCTCCTAATTCTCTCATTCTGCACATTGTCTAGGTGTGGTCCCTGGATTAATTTCCATCTACTACAAGAACAGGCTTGTCTTGTGAGGGCCAAGCCTGCACTGGGCTGGGTCTTAGCCTAGTTAGCCTAGTGTGGCCACCGGGAGTCCTGACAGAACTGTTCCCTGGTCACTGGGAGTCACAGAAGATAGGGAACTGTTCCCCTGGTCTCTGGGAGTCACAGAGGAATGAAGCTGGACTAGAAGCAAAGCCTGAAAGTGACAGCGGGAAAGAACTATGGGGACCTTGGATCAGCAGCAAGGAAGGAAGACCCTAGGGTGTGGAGGTGGAGGAGGAGGGGTCCTGCGAGAGGGCTGCAGAAGGACTAAGAGTCAGTCTGGGGAGACAGTGATGGAGGGAGGGACTGTGTGTGGTGTCAGTTTCTACGCCTCCACCTCAGCTGGCTGCTCCCACCTCCAGAACGAGAAGGGCACAAGACTGTCCTAGTTTCCTAATCTGCCAGAAAGCATTGTCATGGACGAGTCTCAACACAAGAGAAGAGAGCAAAGGCAAAGTAGATATCACTACTTCCAAAGATTCCTGGCCATGGGTCAACATAGAGTGTTCCATACTGGTAATTTCTCCACTATCATGCTGTTGAACCCACTTAGATCTCTTCTCTCTCTTCATTCTTGCTCTCTTTATCTTCCAAACTCTCCACCTAACTTCTCCAGCCCACATGGGAAAATAGTAGTAAAATCCCTTATTTAAAACAATAGTCTCCTACTATCTGAGAATATAATCATTTCCATAAAATGTGTGTCAACTCTTACTATGTGCCAACACTTTCTAGACTCAGGATACAATGGAGGGAAAAACCACACAGTCCACATTCTCAGAAAGTGTTCATAAAAGCAATTATGCAAATTAGTATATTGTTATAAAATGAACCTGGTGTTCTGAGGGAAAAAACAAGGCATTTGCTGAGAGGTTCTGTGGTAGACTCATGAAAATGTCTCTCAACAGACAAGAGCAATGTGAAGGCAGAGAGAGAAGGGTGGGAGTATAATGAGGCCTTGCAGACTGGGTTGCTCAGGAAGTCAACAGGGTTCAGTGTGACTGAAGAGGAAAATTGCAGAAGGCCACACAATGAGACTGGAGAGAGAGGCAGAAAGGTCCCTCTGAACATTGATTTGGAGGCTAGTTGAGGTTCAGATTTCAGTGATAAAAAAAGAATTGTTTTGATGCAGCATGAAGATAGTTCACTCCAAAAATGAAAGATTGTTAGGGGCAGGGACAGCAGCCAAGCACGCAAAAAGGAGGGAAATTGAGCTTTCTCGGGAGCTGTTAATAGCAATCTGGCATGGATTAGATTTAGCAGGGAGAGAGAAGAAAAAGGAGAATGCCACAAGCGTGACTCAGAGACGTGTAAAATGCAATAGGAAACCAAGAAGCAAAGCAGGATGTAGGGGCTAAAGCGCTGAGTTCTGTCTGGTTGTGTCTGGAGTGCCCATGAGCCATTGTCTGCATCAGTGTGGGGTGAGTGCTGAAGAGTAGGTGATAGGTCTGGGCTGGAATTATTTAAGCAATGTTTTATTTTCAGATGTTGTTCAAGGTGGGAATGAGACTATCTGGAAAGTATGGATGAGAAAAGCAAGGGACTCGCACATGAAAAGTAACCTCCTCTGTTTCACAGGCATCTTGTTCCCCAGACACTTTCTGGAAGCTATGAGGAAATAAAAAAGTCAGCTACAAACAGAGATTTGCGCAAAGATAAGCTTTAGATCATTGTTAATAATATTTGGTCAGGAGAGTTCAAAGGACACCATCACTGGGGTTGATGGTTAGACGAGGAAGACTGCACTGGAGAGTATGGGAAGTGGACAAAGCCCTGAGTGAATGTGTAAGAAGCAGATAAAGTCCTGGAGAATGTGTATCATCGACATGAGCTCAGCTTTGTGGAGCACTCCAATGCCTCAGTCCTGTGAATGTGGCCAAGTTTTCCCCAGGGAAGGCTCAGTGGGATGGCAAAGACTTCTTCTGGACCAAGTAGTAGGGTTTATGAATGACTGAACAGTTTGTGAAAGCTAACAGTTGTAGCTTCCCCCTCCAAGACTGCCTACAGTCTGAGACAGCTTCCCTAAAGAAACTCCTTATTGGAGCAAGCTAATTCTCCTCCTGTGCCATGCAAAAAAAAAAAAGCACTGAGATTCCAGATTACTCTTGTAGTAAGTGTTTTGCATCAAATTGAGTACATATCCCCTAATTTCAGCCCTGATCCCAGCTTTTCTTTATGTGTATCTGTGTATCTGTCCTTCCTTCATCCTCATTTTACCACAGTCAGATGTTCACAACCAAGTCATACACAAGAAAACAAGAGATATGGGATATGTAGTAATTTGGGATTCCTGAGACTCAAAACACTGGTACAAGGATTACCCTGTATAGGAGGGACACTGCTAGACTGTGAGGTATGTTCACAGACTGGGTATAGTTGTGCATGTCTGTTACACTAGAACTTCAGTAGCGAAGGAGGGAATTGTGAACTGAGGCCAGCCTGGCTTTTACAGTGAGTTTAAGGTCAATCTGGACTACATAGTGAGACCCTGTCTCAAACTCTGCCATCAAAAGAGCTCAAGTGGAGTGACATGTTTGGAAATTGAAGAATGTTGATGACTGTGTTTTGGTTAGGTAGAAAGTTGTCTTTGGTGAGTGACAGTTCAGCAGAAACATAAGGAAGCAAAGACACTCTGTGGTGGCCATTGGAGGCAGCTGGAAGGTGGTTCTGTTATATGGCATGAGAGTGTCCAGATAGAAAAGGGGTATGAATAACACAGGAAGAAGGGCTGGTTCAATGTCTGTTTTGTTTTGTTTTGTTTTCAGATGAATATGAGGAAAACAGGAGAAAGATAATTCAGGGTATTGACCAATCCATCTCTAAATTGAAAGAATATAGAATAAAGTTGGATAAATAAATAAGCAGAGGAAACAGAAGGATACATAGGTTATTTGACACTGTGAACTCAGGCAGTAGCCCCAGCAAGCCTGGAATAGCACACACTAGGAAAATGTGAAGTACCGGGGAGACAATGAACTTCGGAAGCAGGTGGGACACCCAGAGTAGCTCAGTTTCTCACAGTGACAAGTCTAAGATGTGACCTGGAGAGAGCAGGGCTAAGGTGGAGATGAAAGGCCTTCTGCAGGAAGATGTCAAGGAGCCGAATGATTGATATATCGGATGGAGGGTCATGATGGGAGCTGACGAAGATATAATCTTATCCTCTTACTGCAAGACTCCCAACTGAATTCTGGTCCATCGACACACAAAACAACACAGTCTATGAGCATGCTTTCTTAGGTAAAAGGCAAGCCTTTTATTGAAGTTGGATGTTGGTTACTTTGTGAGTGATCTATATCCCAGATGCCAAATCTCTGGCATCTTTCCCAATACTAATTCTCCGATTCTCTCACACCAATATGAAGTGAACTTTGTGTTGCTTTCCCTACCCTTTCCCAAATTCCTATGCCACAATGAAACCCTTACCATTGTATGGTTGTATTTTAAGTAAGGAAGGCATTAAGGTGTAGAGTAGTTGTAAGGGTAGGATTTTGGACTGTGCATTTAAGACACATACCAGGCTGTGTTGGCTTCCTCTCTTTTCCCATGCATGCAGGGAAGTATCTGTGAACATGCCAAGAAGGTGCTCTCCTGAGAGACAGAAGGAGAACCCTCTTCACAAATTAGCCATGATTGAGCTTTGACTTCAAGCCCCAAAACTGTGAAAAAAATATTTTTTCAAAGCCACCTATTGTGGGCCACTCAGGTAGACTGAGACACTGAGCGTGGTGTCAGTTAGAGCACACCCCACCAGCAAATGTCTTAGCTCATGAGTTACCTCACTACAGACAGGCATGGCAAGTCCCAGTTTAAAATATATGAACTTTTGTTTTACATGGCTTCCAACTCAGAGGCTCCCACAATCTCCCTTGAGTCCTACAACTCATGAGAACAACACACAGAACTCTGGGAAATGCTTGCCGCAATTGATTGATCATGAAGGACACAGCACAAAGACAGACAAATGGAAGAGGTGTATAGAGAAAGAAGGAGCAGGGGTAGGCACAATGCTTTTACACTTTGTTCAGGGCTACCAACCTCAAATATCTTGGTGTGTTCCCCAAACCAGAAGCTCTAAAATGCCAATATTTAGTGCATTTTATGGAAGTTGTATTGATGTGTATGGTTGAGTAAATTTTTGTTACAGTTTAAATGTGAGCTGTCTTCCATAGGCTCATGTTTTATATACTTGGTTACCAGCTGATGGTGCTAATTTGGAGATTATAAAAACTCAGTGGCATGGTACCTAACTGGCAGATATAACTCACTGGGGGCAGAGCTTTTCTTGCTGTTAGTCCTTGTCTACTTCCTAATCCCCAAGATGCGAAAGGCTACTGCCTAGAGCTCCAACCACTATTGAGTTGTACCTTCCCCTGTATCTGTATGCTTTCCCCAAAGTGATTCCCAATTCCTTCTGAAATAAACCAGAATAAACATCTCCTCCCCTACATTGCTTCTGTCGGGTATTTTGTTAGAGCAGTAAGAAGGCGAAGGCTCAATTTCTAATGCTCTCTATTAGAGACGAACATAGCTAGAAGTTCAAGCTCTTTCATTTTATCTGCATTTGCTGTTGAGCAGCTCCAAAGCTATCCAGAAACTCTTCCAGGGTCACTCCATTAGCACAAACCTGTCGCAGTTGAAAGATCCTGTTTCCCTTATACTCCACAGTATTCAGAAGCCCTATGTCAGGCGCTGAAGACGAAGACCTAACAAGAATTCCTAATACTTCTTGTTATTCCATGCTGGGATGGTGAACTTGGTTGCAGGCAATGATGAAAATAATGACTAGGTTATTTTTAATTTATTTTTTGCTGTTACCCTCATTGATAACCAAGTCTGCCTTTGTTCAGCAAAGGCTCATGTGTGTTGTCAACTGTAGTCAATCCAATATAAGTAGAAGCTGCTGTCATTTGTCCAAATTATTTTGTGGCTTTCTAACCAATTGGTTATATTTTGATTGTGTAGTTCAACTCTCATATATATATATATATAAATTATTAATATAGATTATTCTTTTTGTCAAATTCTTTAATGATACCTCACAGTAGTCTTCATGAACTTAAATATCACCTTGAATGAATAAGTCTCCTAGCAGCATTGACATAAAAAGAAATTAAATGGCCAAATTTGTTCTATTACTTAATTAAGGTCTTCTCTGGTCTGTTGTCTAGCACTGTTGTGACATTTCTTTTGTATTCTTAAATGAACAATTATATATGACACCTACAGTTAGAAACATCTACCTGCACACCACTCCTGTTGCCTACTGTTCAGTTTGCTGTGCTCAGATCTGCCATTCTGTTTGCTTGCCGCTGAGCATCAGTATCTGGGAAGGTATGGACTAGCAGACAAGGACCGTGCTATAAAGCAAGCTTGTATGAGCAGGCCATCTTCAGTCTGCATTCTTATATTGAGTGGCAGACCAGCCCTGGAATGTGACCAAATGTCTTTATATGTCATGCCTAGTTATTGTAAATTTATTAATTAAGGACTAGTAAGGTTGATAGACACCCTATATTTCAGAGTTAAACCTATCATAGATGATAGATATCCTGTGCATTAAATATCATGCAAAGACTGCAAAATTTTCCAAGTGTGTTGGTCTTATTATTAAATAAATCATTTAATTTTTCTAAATGACAAAATTAGGCCCCTTGAGACATGTACAGACAGTAACACAGACAAGTTACACTAATTCCACAACTCTGGCTTCTTTTCAGAGTGGACAGGACCTTTGGAGCAACAGAGCAAGGTAAGCAGGCAGTATAGCTGCCTGCCTAATTCCCCTTTACACTTTACTAGTGTAAAGTGCCCCAAAGTCTCTTTTATTGGATAGTGATGGCTTTCAAATTAAGCTGAGCTGTTTCACACAGTTCAAATAATCTACTGTTGATATTTGATTACAATCACTTATTGCTGCAGTTGTCACTGAGATATAACAATAAGCAGGTGAACAGAATGAGCTTGGAGTCAGGTAAGCAGCCTTTAGAGACCTGGAGCCATGGAACTCTGGCCAACCTCTTGGCCTCCCAAGGCTTGGCTTTACACATATCATATGACATGATAGAATAGGATAAAGTTACAGTGAGAGATGATTGGGTTTCAGTGTTATCTATTTCACATATTTTATAGAACACAGCTTGGTATTTATTATTTTCAGTTTCATTTTTTCTCTCTGTGTTACATGCATGTACACATGGGTGCCCATGTCCATGAGTGTATGTCTGGATATGTGCAGGCCAGAGGCTAGTACTGAGTATTTTGTTCTGTCATTCCTTGCCATGTATTTTGAGACAGGATCTCATCCTAACCTGGGAGCTCATCAGTTGGTTAGACTGGCTATCCAACTGAGGATATTCCAGTCACCTCCTCAGCTCCAGGATTACAGACACAAGTCACCATGTCTGGCATTTTTGTTGCCATTGTTGTTTTGAACATGGGTATTAGGGATTCAGATTAAGACCCTCACACATGTGTACCAAGAACTTTACCCCGAGTTTCCCTATCCCCGAGGCTACTGTGTGATAGTTGAATACATATATGTACTGTATAATGACGCATCCAGGGACTTAGCATGTTCATCAAGTATAACATTCACTCATCATTTCTTATATGAGAAGCACATTAATCTAATTATTTATATTGTTCTCAGATGTAGATACCAGAACAGATATCAGAGACTGGTAAGCAGCGGCAAGAATTTGGTCAGTTTACATGAATGTTCTAAGGATACATCCCTGTGCTCTACCAACTTGTACAGTGACCATAGTTAACAGTAATGTTTCTCTTTCTCTCTTGTGTATGTCACTTACTAGATTTTTAAATGTCAGAGTATTAGTTAAACTCAGTGAGTCTCTCTATTCATTGGCAAAGGAGAGAAAGTAACATCAACCTCAAGAGGATGTTGTGAAGATAATTAAAATATTCAGAATGGTATTCAATGCATGCTTTTCCACTTTCCTTTTTTTTTCCTTTAAATAAACCAAGTGGTGTTTCAGAATCAGTAACTCATTTAGAAGAAAGTTTAAATGGAAAAACCCAGCTCTCTGAGGGCTTATTTCTCTACTTCAGGTAATATGTGACTTGCACACTCTAAGTTCGACCCACAGATCCGCAGATTGAATTGTGGTTTTAATGATCGTGGAAGTATCTCTTCTAAGACTTCTTGCAGTAATCATAGGAGCTCTTGACTTGGAAAAGAGTGGGGAATTGTGTCCGTGGACAGGCTTGCAACTCCAAGCCATGAAAATGTTCATAGCATGAGTTTTCAAGCTCCTCTCCTAGAAAGGCCCCTACAGTGGATGACTCATTCCCGGTCAGCACTGACTTTTCCCAGAGCCAAGTTTTGTCACCCCTTCCTGAGTGCTGTTTGGGATTTCAACCTTGTGAACCATGATGTAACCCCTGGCAGGTGGATGAGCTTCGAGAAATGGTTGTCTTCATTCTTTATTCAAACACTAGATGAAAAAAGAGTGAGGCTTTGACTGACACTGAGTAACACCCAGAACTGCTCAGAAATACAACCAAATATTTGCTAGTGATGTTGAAAAACAGACGGTTTTCCAGTGTATATGTCCATAAACACATGTTTGGATATTTCTATTTTCTTCGTAAAGTTGTTTGTTCAGACTTTTCTAATAGTTTTGCCTGTGCTGTGATTCAATCAAACATTGTTACTGCTTGCAACGTATACTGTGAGCAGAGGTAGCATCCAGCAAATATAAGAGCTTTGGCTTCCACACAGCAGGCAAGCCTGAAGCCCCAGAATTGGACTGGCTTTCCCATTTTAGACTTTGCTTACTGGAAGATTTCGGAAAAAGAAAAGAATGAAGATGCAACAAAACCTGTATTGTTTAAACTGTATCCATTGAGAAAAGAATGTGAGGTTTAATTGGAAGACTCTGCTTGTGAAACATCACAAAATGCAGCATCATATAATGGTCAGAGCAGTCCTGCATCTCTTTCCTCTTTAATTAGGAAAAGTCCAGAAGGTAAAGTCTGTGGATTTATTAGATCTGCTTGATGACTATTCTCAAAAGGCCCCAGGGGGAACCTAGAGTTATAAATAGCAAATGTTCAGCATTTGCGGATTTTATGGTTTTCTGTGCTATGGAACCTTCGGTGCTTCCTTTGCATTGTGTCCAGGAGGCCCTAATCTGTGTTGCTACTATTGTTAGTATCCGCATTAGCATCCTATTGTGTTTATTAATCTTCATGTTTATTTTTTATTTAGAAGGAAGTGAATCTTCTTATAGAAAATTAAGCATAGATTATGTGTTTATTCAAAATCCTTAATAGACTTGATAATGAATTCTTAAGAACAATAAATATTGCAAGCCACGGTGTCAAGAGCTTTGTGAACTACAAGCACACGGCAGATTCCCTACTGCACCTTATCTTTCAGAATTATCAGAGAAAGTTTGCATGTTGTTATACAGAAGTGTGCCTTGTCCTAGGCAGTTAGTTTGCTATCAGAGGTAAGACACATCCAAACTGTAATGACGCAAGAGATATAAATAAATAAAATAAAACATAGTAAGTCTGGATCTGAAGCTTTTCAAAGTAGTGAACATGGTCACACTGTCTAGGAGGGCAAAGCTAAGGGGAAGATTACACTATACGCTTCTCAGTTTAATCCTTGTGGGAATGGACAAAACTATTTAATCACAAATGAATACATATGCTCACAATCCTTTAGATAGTGTTTGGCTAAAACATTAATTTGGATTTCCATCTCCTTTTCAATTAAATCAAATAGTTGATTTAATCCAGAAAATCAAATTGCTGAAATATCTGGCCTTGGAGACAGCAATAATGGAAGTTGAGTGAGACCTGGTCCATGCAGCCGCCCTGTACCCAGTCACGGGTCAACGGTTGAGGGTTTGTGAAAACTGCCTTTGCAAGAAAGGCAGCCTACATTTTGTGCTACCCAAAAAAATAAAAATAACTTTAGAGTGTATTAGCCAGCCAAAAAAAACCCACATTTTTATTTATTATAACTACTTCTTCTTGTTGGTTTTCAGTTACTCCTGCTATAATTTTGGCAAATTATCCCAAAGAGATATATTGGTTTTCTAAGCCAGCTCAATCACACTGAATGCCTGTCTGCTTCAAAGTAGAAGCATAAATGGTAGAAAGAAGCCTCCTAGGCTGTACCTGGCATAGACGAGTGCAAACACATGTGCTTTTTATGAGAAAGCACAGGGAAGGTACAAGTATTTATTTTTTAAATGGTTTTTATTATCATTGTTCTTATAAGAAAAACATGTAATTTTATTGAACGGTATGTGTGCATGCACTCACACACACACACACACACACACACACACACACACACACACTATGCGAGAAAATTAGACAAAACGTCAGGCAAAAGGAGAGAAAATGTGAAGCAAAGACAAGAATGTGAGCTGTGTAACAGGAGCAGGGGGTGTATGCTTTAAGAACAATGGGAGCCAAGATTTTCCCAGAATTCTCGACAGGACTAGTCCTGGATGATGGAAGTAAGACAGCATAAGAAAGCTCAGAAAGTGGAGGGAAGACAGCTGAGGACATTATGACCTCAAGGCCAACTTGGATATGAAGACACTGGGTTTTCTTCTCACCTTCTATGCACCAGACTACAAAATGTACCACTGGGGAGAATTTGTGGCATCGTGTTTTGTATCTTGATTATAGAATGTTACAGGATCTGTTCCTGTGGGTACGCGATGTAGAACTGTGCACACACTTTAAGTTAGTGTAGATTTCCAACTTTCCATAGATGCACTTTCTGAGAAGAGGCAATCCATGAAAGACACTGACTGAGACATGTATAACACGAAGAGCTGCTTGTTGGGGTTTCTGTCCTGCCCAGTTCCCACAGCCATTTAGCCCCAAAGAAAATCACACAGAGGTCTACATAAGTTATAAACTGATTGGCCCATTAGCTCAGGCTTCTCACTAACTCTTATAACTTATATTAGCCCACTATTCTAGTATATGTTAGCCACATGGCTCAGTATCTTTTTCAGCAGGGCAGGTCACATCTTCCTTCTTCGGTGTCTGGACAGGACTGGGGAGGAATGGACTTCCTTCTTCCCAGAATTCTCCTGTTCTCATTGCCCCACCTCTACTTCCTGTCTGGTTGTCCTTCCTATACTTCCTGCCTGACTACTGGCCAATCAGTGTTTATTTAAAACATAATTGACAGAATATAGACAATTGTCCCACACCAGACATCCACAGGACAAACAATCATTGAGAGACACTGGCTGAGAGATCCACAGAAGAAGCAGAAAGTGAGAGACACTGACTGAGAGAATCACAGGTTCATTTTGTGATATCTTTGCAATTTCCTGTGAAGATAAAATCATATCAATACTGTTTTTTTTAAAAATTATCCCACCTTTATTGTACTAAAGAATGGACTTTGCTATGGCATTTTCACACATGTTTAAGGTGCTTTAATCCTATTCTTCCCCTGTTACTCCTCTTCCACTTAGTCCCTTTGTGTCTTGTTTCTTCTTTTAAATCTATCTTATGCATATGTGGGACCATGATATTTCTCTTTCAGAGCCGAGCTGATTTGCCTGATGTGGTGGTCTTTCATTTCCTCGCTTTTCCTGCAGATGATGTCAATTCCTTTTTCTTTATGGATGGATCAAACTTCTATGTAAATATTGTGGCTGGATCACAGGGTAGTCATATTTCCAGTTGCCCTACTGCCTTCCTCAGGGTAGAGGAAAGCCTGCCCTACTGCCTTCCTCAGGGTGGAGGAAGACCTGCCCTACTAGCTTCCGCACTGGCTGTACCAGCCGTGTAGAAAGGGTACATTTTCTGGCATCTTTGTCAGCAGTCATGTTTAAAATACTCACGACAATCATTCTAATTGGGGTGAGGTATAATTTTAATGTAATTTTGATATTCCTTTCCTTTATAGCTGTGAATATTGAATATCTTTTATCATGAATATATATTATCACTTTTACTTTTTTCAATAATTTTAAATTTTTTAACAATTTCATATTTGTGTACAATGTATGTATTTACACTCTCCTATATCCCGCTATCTCCTGATGATCCCATCTCCTTAACTAGTTCCTTTCCTATTTTCATGTTGTGTGTGTGTGTGTGTGTATGTGTCTGTGTCTCTATGTGTGTGCCTGTGCATGTACCCACATCTTGTGCAGATAAATATAGTTACTGTGGGTCACAATTGCATTGAGCATGTCATATCGCCATAATAGTATTTCATGGTAACTCTTTGTCACACTCTGGTTCTTCTAGTCTGCCTACACTAAGTGATACTCTGTGGGCCTCCAAGTAAGTGATACTTAGATCCCATTTAGGGCTAAGCCCCCAGCAGTTCCTCATTCTTCACATTTTAAAAGGTTAAGAGTCTATCATCTGGCCTTTGCCCACTGTGAAAAGAGGCTTCTCCATCCAAGATTGAAAGCTACACCAGTCTGTGGATAGACTCATAAATGTTTAAAAGTCATTTTGACTACATGTTCATCTAGGAAGACATCATCAGTAGCAGATTTCCCCCATAGGGCTATGCTTTCTTTGCCTATGGCTTTTGACCATTTCCAGGTGGCAAGGGATGCATTCCCTCCTGGGACGTGGGTCTCAGTTCACACTGGGAAGCAGATGGATGCCTCCAGAGCTGTTTCCACTCAGGGCCCATCTTCTCAATTCATTCACAAGTTCTTGATTAGTTTCGAGGATTAAGATTTTAAGTTCTTTATGTGTCCTAAATATTCCTGTTGAGCAGCCAGCAGATGGTCTCTTGTGCTGTAGGCTGTCCGTTTCCTCTGCCCATTGTCTCCTTTGTTGTGTAGAGGCGCTGTAACTTCGTGTCCTCCTATTCTCAGGCACACCCGGTTTTCGCGATGATTTTCTGGGCTATTGTATTTCGATTGAGAAAACCCATTGCTTCTGCCTAGATCTTAGACTACTCCTATTTCCTTCTAGTAGTTTCAAAGACTGAGGTTTCGTGGTAAAGCTTTGCTCCGTTTGGAATTGCTTCTGACCAGAGTAAGAGATACAGTTCCATCCTTCCACTTATGAGTGTACAGTTTTCCCAGCACCATTGGTGCCAACATGTTTTCTGACTTCTGTTGAAAAACAGATGAATGCAGCTGTATGGTTTTATTCCTGATATCTTTGTATGATTCTATTGTTCTCAGGCCCCTTTTGTGTTGCTATCCTGCTTTGATGCAATTCTTACGGTGTTAGGGATCAAACCCATTGACCTCACATATATTAAATGCACCTACTACCTCTAAGCTCTGCTCAAAACAGCTTTTGAAAATCAGCTTTGGCTATTTACCTTTGTGGATAAAATCTTGTGCCACCAATAAGGCCATTTATATTACATGTGGCTTTTTCTGAAGGAAGTGGGCTCATTAGGGGATAATTTAGGCCATTGTCTTCTCAGCTCACACCCCTTTCACTTGGGAACAATTGATGAAATCCGACTTGAGCTGAAGAGATTGGGAAACCACAGATCTGCGTTCTTCCTTATTTTAAAACACAGACGAAAGCAGCGATGGGTACTTTTAGTCGTTCTATAAATAAAACGCTTCCTCTTCCTTCTAATGGAGACAGATAGATTGAGCCCCATTGAGTAGCCATTAAGAGAAACTGTCTGGTAGGTATGTATCTTGCTGCACTGAGGATGAAAAATGGCCCTGGAGGCTAATGTCATCTGATAGACAAGTTCCTCGCTGCACTTTTTCCATGGTTAAAACATTCCTAGAAAGACATCTCTCATTCCTGGGTTTAATTTTAATTAAACTGAAATTCATTTCATATTTATTTGAGAACTAGTAAAATTGAAACAATTTCTTCCTTTCCTCCTTCCCTCTCTTCCTCCCTCTTTTTGTCCCTCCCTTCCTCTCTTGCTTCCTTTTTCACATGTCAAGCATTTCCTTTAAGTATAACTGAATGCTACTTGGCAAAACATCTATTTTCACACCCCTTGTCACCCTTGGTCGCTACTCCCTGACACCAGAGAAGCCAGGTCAGAGAACTAGAAAAGACTGTCCATGTTATCTAGTACAGAGGTCTTGGTTTGACAGACAAAGCATGTTCTGTCATGGATCGTGGCTCCTTTTTCCTGATGAATTGGAATTTAGTGTAGGATTTTCTTTGCTTAAGCTCCAGAGCTACCTGGGACACACTTTGTCTGGAGTTTTACTCTGAAATGCTCCTTCCTTTCCCTGCACTCTCCATTGAGAAGGCAGAGATTCCCTTACCATGTTCATATGACTGATTCATTTCAAAACTGGGACTCTGCCCACATTCAGGCTCCTGGCTTCTGACTTCCTCTGCTACTCTGACATACTGCAGCAGATTCCAGAAAAAAAAAATCTTCAGTCTGAGAAGAAGCCAGAACCCCAACCTGAGCAGGAGGATTTCTTTAGAGTATCCGAAAGTGCTTAAAAGAGCAGCCTGGCAGGAGACTCCAGCCCAGGACAGAGTGGCCTCTTATGGCTTGATATGGATCAGCCCCTACAGTGAGCAACAGCAGCCACAAGGCCTGCTCTCTCCAGCCCCTCCTCTCCACTCCAAATTGATTTTGTGCTTCCTGTTTTTCTGTGCTTGACAAAGAAAGCAAAAGTAACATGCTGTCAGTGGACAGTTGCCAAAAAGCAGAGTGGCCCTTCAGAAATCAGGGCTTCAAACTTCCAGCTGCAGTTCAAAGTCGCTTTGCCAGCACCCGCTGCATTATGCTAATTATGCTAAATCATTAAGACCTTCCTATTTGTCTATTGATTGTTTAAGTAGAACGTTATGACAGGGAAGTATTGGTGCTAGGGCTATTGATTCAGCCTCAGTGTGTTCTTACCCAGGCAGCTTTGCTATGAGCATTACTCTAACTCTGATGCATTGCCTTTCATAAGCCATTTCATCTGCACCCTTGGCGCTAAGCAATGGCAGACTTTCGAGAGTGTTACCTTGCTAGAACAAGATGAAAAATATAGACCTTCGTATAAAAAATAATATGAATAATCACGTACTGAGTGGTTTCCGTGAGTCAGGCAGACCACCAGGAATTTTGCCTGTATCATCTCAAATGCACCACAGCTGCATATAGAGAAGACAATCTCCTTTGTCGTCGGTGCATCCTGGAGGAGGAAGATGCAGTGGTTAGTCTTTGCACATGCACATCAATCATTCATAAACACTCACACTCAAATTCCTGAGAAAAGCTTTGGCGTTCTTAAACCTGGCCCATAAATGCAATGGCTTTACCAATGTTCCCTAGACCTGAGGTCTTGGATTCCTCAACAGGCCATTCTCATTCTACCAATAGGCATTCACTCAGAATTTCACTGACTCAGGACTTCTGGCTTCCTACAGTCCTCTGTTCTCTGAACAGAGCAATTAGGAACAGTGTTTGTCTGCATGTTGATCGGTTGTGGGTCTCTGTATTGATCACCACCTACATTAGAAATAAGCTTCTATGATGAAGGTTGAGAGATGCATTAGTTCATGAGTATGAAGATAAGAACTCAAGGGTAATTTATTACTATGTCCAGCCCCTCAACTGAAGAATGGATAGATAAAATGTGGTATACACACACAATGGAGTAGTATACATCAGTAAAAGATGACATCTTGAAATTTGCAGGCTAATGGATGGATCTACAAAAAAAATTGAGTGAGGTAACCCAGACCCAGCAAGAAAAATATAATATGTACTCACTCATAAGTGGCTTTTCAACATAAAGCAAGAAAAACCAGCCTACAATTTATAACACCAAAGAACCTTGACAGCAAAGAGGACCCTAAGAGAGACATAAGTGGGTCTACATAGGAAGGTGAAAAAGACAAAAATCTCCTGAGTAAATTGGGATCATGGGTTCACAGGAGATGGTACAAGGGGAGAGCAGAGGAAGAGAGGGGAGTAGAGAAAAATGTACAGCTCAATAAAAACAATAAAAAAGAAGAAAGAATAATAGTACTAGGCTCTTTTCTAGGTCCTATGACCTGGGCATCCATGGGTTTAGGGATAACTTAACAGTGCCCAAGCATGAGTCTCATTTTATGGAGTCCACTTTAATTCCAACCAAAACGTAGTTGGAAACATGATAGCATTCATGCCTTTATAGAACCACTGGACATATTTTGCCAGGCCTGTCATCACTGTAGCTGATAGGATTCATAGCTGAGTAAAACTTTTAATACTTCTGTCCTCTCCTCACAGTGTGCAGAGCACCTTCCCAATACTGTGAAAGATATTCAATGGAGTGAAGCTTTCAGGTTAATACAAGGCTGATTTCTCTATGTCCTGTGTCTCAGATGTGTGATATCTTCTGCATTTCGGTATTAGCATTAAGTTCTGGAGGTTAACTGTATTAGTCAGGGTTCTCTAGGGTCACAGAACTTCTAAGTGAATCTATCTGTCTGTCTGTGTGTCTCTCTATGTCTATTTGTCTGTCTATCTATCATCTAAAATTTTGGGAATGACATACACGCTGCAGTCCAACGATGTTTAGCCGTGAATCGAGTATCTGCTCAGTCCCAAGGGGCTGGGTGTCTCAGCTCGTCCTCGGCATATGCTGGAATCCCTGAGAGGCAGGCTTTAATGCCAATGAAGGAATAGATGTGCTGACAAGGTGCGGGCAAGAAAATGAAGGATGAATCTTACTTCTTCCACTGTCCTTTTATAGGCTTCCGGATTAAAGATGTGCCTTCCAGCCTCACGAGCGGGATCAAAAGCCTGGGCTTTCCACCCTCAAGATCTGGATCAAAAGCATGTTGTTTTCCTGTCTTAAACTCCAGGTCACAGGTGTGCCCTCCATATCTAGACTATAGCTCATTTCAGATGTAGTAAAATTGACAACCAAATATAGCCATCACAGTAACCAGGAGCAACTGCAACAGCCTGTAGTATCTGGGGTGGTCTGTAGACCCCCACTGACCAACAACTCAGAAAGCTTACACATACATAGAACTGGGCATTTTATTTGATAGCTTGTGGTGTCTGGAGGAGGCACTGTCCCCTAATTGGAGAGTAACTGCATTTGAATACTTCTCTATATGTTCTGTAGGATGCTTCTCCAGTACTAGGTTTCCATATAGGATTTTCAAAGTTCTTTAGTGTTACTTGTTCCTCCCATATCCCCCCTGCGTTCTTCCCTATTGTCCCCATGCATTAACCCTTCCCATTTCATTGTTCTGCTTCCCCTCTTCAACTACGAACTTCTTTCCTCAATTCTTTAAACAGGAAAGTTGTTAAACTCTTCATTGGAAATGGCTTTCATCAGCTACGTTCCCTGGAGAATATCATGGTATTTTTAAAAATTAAAAAATTACAGAGTTTTTAATATCAGCCCAAGAAACATTTGCTACATATCTCCTACATAAGTCGTGCTCACACTTTATGGGATCAAGTGAGTCACTCGGTGCCAGAAACACTCCATATGGTTCCTATGAGGTCATTGTCATAGTTGTTCTCCTGACTTTTGTCCTCAGCGTGTGAACATGGTTCTTCATCATCGCCTTGAACTGCGCTCACACCTACTGATATTTGAAGCTTTTTGCTTCACAGCCAAAGTTTTAAAAACGGTATATTGTGTTTCCTTTTTCTACTTTTTAATGCCTATCAAATATTCTGGTTGATTGCAGCCTGTTCAACCTGTTAGCATATCACTAGTAGTGTTCTTACATTGGGGAAAATATAATATAACTCAGCATTGAAAGATCAGTCACTCACCTTACACTTCACCAGATTGATACCCGTAGGAAAAGGCCATGTTTAACTTTGTTTCAAATCATATTGAATTATTATTGCTATTAATTGCTTTTAACTCCCAAAAGCAACAATTTAGCATCAGTTTACTATTCCCATATTCTTTAGCACCAAACCCAGAGTAATAGTATGAAGTTTGGGTTTAATTAGCATTCGCCATCTGAATTAAAGTATACAAGATTTATACTTTATAACTTAATGGATACTATTGCTAAATTTTAAACTTTTAAACTAACATTTGTTTCTCTGAATTCATCTCAAATGTTTGATCTCCTAAGCTCCAAGAACCAAACTACATTTTAATGTAAGAAAAAATTGTTTGCATCTTTACAGAATCTAATGCACTATAAATATTCCCCTATAGTCCAGTGAAGGCACAGAATAGATGTGTAAAACATGACATGTTTAAGTTTTGTGACTATATTACAATCACTAAATTTGTAGTCAAAATTGTGACTTATAAATGAGGATCAGTGCAACCACAGAACTAGACCATCCTGTGGAGCAAAACACAATTTATTTGGAAGACACAAAATTCCAGGCTATCTACCTGTCTCTCAGGGGCTGAAGGGAAAAGCCTTGTTAGTTTTATGGGGACGGGAACGATAGGAGGAGGAATGCAGAACTGTTGTAATATGAGGCTGCTTGTTGGTTCCCGGCTGCTCAGCCCCAAATAGTTACACAGAAACTGTATTAATTGAGTCATTGCTTGGTCCATTTGCTTTAGCTTCTTATTGGCTAACTCTTACATCTTAATTTAACCCATCTCCATTAATCTGTACATCACCACGAGGTTGTGGCCTACCAGCAAAGTCTCAACATGTCTGTCTCTGGCTGTGGCTCCATGGTTTCTCTCTGACTCTGCCTTTTTCCTCCCAGCATTCAGTTTTGTTTCCCCACCTAACTCTACTCTGCTAAGCCACTGGCTGAAACAAATTCTTTATTAACCAATGGTATTCACAGCATATAGAGGGGAAATCCCACATCACAGAACAGCCTGGAGCAACATGGTGGTTTTGATTCATTGTAGGCTGTTTGGATTATTCATAAACCAGATGCTCTTTGTTCAAGATGTTTGACCACTGAGGTGAATGAGAGAAGTAATGGCTTTTTTTGACAAAGAGAAACCTACTTCACAAGATGTCTAAGGAATGCTACTTAGGTTTCTGTTTACCTGATCATAATCCTTTGTTTACCTGAGTCCATTTAGGACATAACTCCAATATTGCCACTTTGGGGTCCTGCTTTAGACTAACAGAGACCATGCTACTGTGTGTGTGTGCGTGTGTGTGTGTGTTAATCTGGAGCCCAAATGACAAGTTTAGGTATTGTCCCTAAGGCATTGTCCAATATTGATTTTGCTGACTCTTTCAGAATCCTAGAACTCTCCAGATAGACTAGGCTCACAAGTCAATCAGCCCCAGGGATCCACCTGTCTCTGAATCCCAAACACTAAGATTGTAAATGTATAGTACCATGCCCAGCCCTTTAAAAACTTTGCTTTATGTATAAGTTTGTATGTCTATCTGAGTGTGAGTACTTGTATCATATGTACTGTATGCCCACAGAGCTCAGAAGGGGTCATCAAAGGGTAGAAGTACTTGTGAGATGCTTAGTGTGGTGCAGGGAACCACAATCCAGGAGTCTGCAAGGACGGCAAGTGTTTTTAATGCGGAGCCATCTCTCCAGCCTTCTAAATTTAAAATAAAAATGTTTCAACATGAATTCCAAAGAGCGAACTCAGGTATTCACGTTTGCACAGCCAGTGTTTTATCAACAGAACTGTCTCGGCAGCTCTACGTCACTCTTTCATAAAAGTTATCTCAAGTACCAATATTGTATAAAATATACTACCATATATTACAAAATTTTGTGGTGCTGAAAATGGAACACTGTGCTTGCACATGCTAGGCACATACTCTATGGTGCTGTACATTCTCTGAGTGTGTTACCTTAAAATTAAAATGCTGCAACATTTCAGAATCAAATTTATAATTTGTTTTCTGAATCATAAACCACACTTACTTTTCTTATCACAGGGCAAACAACTCTGTGTGTATAGTTTGACTTCTGTATTGTACGGTTTCCAGACATTTCTTTTTTTGAAAGTTCAGTTCACCTTAAACCTTTTGCTTTCCAAAGCATTAGAGTCACACAAACCTACTGTTTAGCCAGAAACTCCAACCGCAGAAAGACAGAAAGCCTTTGTGCCCTTCTATCTCTTTAGAAAACAGAATTCATTTTTCTGCTGTCTGATTTAATACTATTTTCCCAATTTTGTTTTTAGCCGCATGATCATGATCTTGAATGTTTTTGTTGTTGCTCTTGTATTTCTCCCTTTAGGCAATTCAGGCAGTAAATCTGCATCATATTCCTTTCTATATTAATAAATCAAACATATTTTTAAATGAGTTAGTGGAGTGGAAAGAAAATGTATGCAATATAGATTTCTAGAGATAGGAAAAACTTCTATGGCAGGCAGAAAAATGGCTTAGACATTTGCCAGATGAGAAGAAGCTAAGTCTCCCCTGGGGACATCCAGTGTTGGCTTCAGGGAGAAGTGAGGAAGTGAAATCGGAGCCAAGGTCATTTCTCTGTGTTCTCAAGGGGGAAGAATACAGGCAGGTGGATTTGTTTGTGCATCTTCTGGAAAAAACCTTTCGTAATAACAATATCCACCAATCTTAGCAAAGGGAATATCCCAGAATGTAGAAAGGGAAGACATCATTTCCTGCAGACAGTGTGCTGCGTTCACCTCCGCACATGCCCGTGGATAGATACACTGTTGACTAGGATAAAGTGACCCAGATAAGAAGTGAAGAAAGTTCCAATGACAGGGCGTAATTTGAAGAATGGCTCGTAACCGGGCAAGTATCACACATTCACACACTTTTCATTAGTTTCAAATGGGAACAGCAGTCAAATCACTTAAGCAGAAAATGCTCATGTAGAGTCCTGTACTGTAACAACCAAAGAGTTTGAAGTCAACTGACAAATTACCTGCGTCATGGGTGGTAGTTTTCTGAAATGGAGACAGATGCAAAAATTCCTAGATTTGACTATAGATAGATTAACTGGACAGAAAATCTATAAGCCAGTTCTGGAATTAACACTTCTGACCAAAGGAGCTTAAGAGGAACAGGCAGGACTTCACATCCAGCAGCCATATAACGTTTTCTCCCACTGCACATAGAGCCGTCGCTACTGTTCAATATGTGCTAGGGCACAAAGCATGGATTAGTATCTCAGAAGGACTAGAATTGTAACCTGGTGTCATTTAGATTACAGTATAATATAAAAACCTGTAGTATTAAGCACTTTTAGGAAGAAGTTTATAACAATAAATGTGTTCATCATAAAAGGAATAAAATACACCCACTAAACAGCCTAATATTACTTTACAAGGAATTTTAGAACCAAGAACAAAGCAAACCTAAAATTAACAAGATAAAGGAAATAATAATAACTTAAAAATTATATCAGAAACTAATGAAATATGAAAAAATGAAAACAATTATTAAATTTGTATTTTAAAAAATAAACTTGCAAAACCTCATAGTTTTCTTTAGAAAAAGAGTATTAGTTGATGAAATAAAATAGACAGTGAAATGAGAGCATGGTCTCAGAAATCAGAAGGATCACATGGGACAAGTCTATGCCAACACATGAGATAACCTAGAGAAAACAGGTAAGCTTCTAGATGAAAACAATACCACCCCAGAAAGAAGCAGGAATGGTGTGGGAAGTCCTTCTGTCTATGTGTTGCTTTTATTGATTAATGAATAAAGCAACTGTTTTGGCTTGTGATAGGATGGAATAGTACAAGGTGGGAAAAACTAAACTGAATGCTGGGAAAAAGAAGGCAGACTCAGGAAAAGCCATAGAGCCTTGCAGAGACAGACTCTGGACAGAACCTTGCCAGTAAGCTACTGCCACATGGCAATACACAGATTAATAAATAACCAATTAATTTAATGGATTAAATTAAGATGTAAGAGCTAGCCAATAAGAAGCTAGAACTAATAGACCAAGCAGTGATATAATTAATACAATTTCTGAGTGGTTCTTTCAGGAGTCTGGGCAGCCAGGAACAAACTAGCAGTCTTGTACCAAACAGGAATCTGTAACTAATCAATAACAGAAACTGTCAATAACTCGCCAATAGTAAAAGGCTGAAAACCTCAGTACCAGATGGATTCACAGATGAATTCTAACAGAAGGACTATACCAATATTCACAAAAGAATTACTATTCACAGAAGGATTAATACCAATACTTCCCAAACTCTTTTAACAATAATTAGAGGTATTCCTTCCAGAAACATATTATGCAGTCAGCATCACTTTAAGGTGTACACCGAGCAACAGTATCACAAGAAAATAAAACTTTATTTCAGCATCTCTGATTAGTATTAATGAAAAAAATCCAAAATAAAATATTTACAAGGTAAATACAAAAATATAACAAAAATTTATGAAAATTTATTGAGATATATCCCTGGCAGGCAAGGTTGGCTTAATTTATGCAAATCAATCAATTAATATTACATTAAAAGAATGAAAAATTCTCTCAAAGAAATGGAGGAAAAGACAAACAAAAATTGGAAGAAATCAACAAATCCCTTAAAGAAAACTGAAAAAAAAAGCAACCAAACAGGTGAAAGAGACAATTTAAGACTTGAAAGCCAAAATAGAGAAAATAAAGAAAACATAAACCTAGAAAATTCAGGGAATGGAAGATATGGGTAAACAATCAGAAACCACAAATGCAATCATAAACAGCAGAATATAAGAGATGGAAGAGAGAATCTAAAGCACTGAAGATACAATAGAAGAAATAGAAAAAAATTGGTCAAAAGAAAACAATTATAAAATTCACTTGTGTAAAGAAAATAAAGAAAGAAAACATTAAATCTAACAAAAGCTTAACAGAAAATATCCAAGAAATATGGGACACCATGAAAAGACCAACTCTAAGAATACTATGGAGAGAAGAAGAAGAAATCCAACTTGAAGGCACAGAAAATATATTCAACAAAATCATAGAAAAAAAATTTCCCAACCTAAAGAAGGACATGCCTGAGAAAATACAAGAAGCATACAGAACACCAAATCAAGTGGATTAATACAAAAGTTTCCTTGCCATATAATAATCAAGACAGTAAACATACAGAAGAAAGAAAGAATAATAAGAGCTGCAAAGGAAAAAGGCCAAGTATCATATATAAAGGCAGACCTCTCAGAATTACACTTGACTTCTCAATGGAAACAGTGAAAGCCAGAAGATCCTGGTCAAGCATTATGCAGACATTAAGAGACCACGAATGCCAGCCCAGACTACTATACCCTGCAAAACTTTTAATCATCAAAGACAGAGAAAAGAAGATATTCCACTGCAGAACCAAAATTAAACAATACCTAACCACAAAACCAGCCCTACACAAAGAGCTAGAAGGAAAGCTCCAACCCAAGGAAGTCAGTTAAACCCAGGAAAACACATACAATAGATGATCTCACAGCAGCAAATACCAAAAAAGGGCAAAACTCACACAATAACATCACCAACAACAAAAACTAAAATAACAGGGGCAGATAACCACTGGTCCTTAATATCTCTTAATATAAATGGAAATGGACTCAACTCACCTATAAAAAGACACAGGCTAACAGACTGGATACAAAAACAAAATCCATTCTACAGCTGCATACAAAAAAACACACCTCAACCACAAAGAACAGACTTCATCTCAGAATAAAGAGTTGGGAAAAATTTTTCCAATAAAACGTACCTAAGAAACAAGTTGGTATAGCTATCCTAATATCTAAGAAAATAGACATCAATCAAAAGAGGCAAAGAGGGACATCTCATATTTAAGACAGGAAAAATCCACCAAGGGAAAAATCTCAGTTCTGAATATTGGTGCCCCAAATACAAGGGCACCCTCATATGTAAAAGAAATATTACTGACATTTAAATACCACATTAAGCCACACACACACTAATAGTGGGAGGCTTCAACACTCCACTCTCACCACTGAACAGGTTTTGACAAAGAACTCACAGAGAAATAAGAAAACTAACATCTTATAAATCAAATGGTCTTAACCAACATCTATAGAACAGTCCATCCAAATCTAAAAGAATATTCTCAGCACCTCATGGAACCTTCTCAAAAATCGGTCACATACACAGTAGCAAAGCAAACCTCAACATATACAAAAAAATTAGAATAACCTCATGTATCTTATCAGATCACCAGTGCTTAAAGTTAGAATTCTACAGTAACACTAATTTCAGAAAGCTGACAAACATATGAAAATTAAACAATGCTCACCTCAATCACCAATGGGTAAAGGAAGAAATTGAAGACTTCTTAAAATTCAATGAATATGACTGTATAACATACCCAAACTTATAAGTCACCATGAAAACAGTGTTAAGAGTAAAGTTCATAGCACTAAATACCTATATAAAGAAGCTGTAAAAATCCCACACTAGTGAATTAACAAAAAACCTGAAACCTCTAGAACAAAAACAAGCAAAGTCACCTAGGAGGACTATATGACAGGAAAAAATCAAATTGAGAGCTGAAATCAACAAAATAGAAACAAAGAAAACAATACAAAGAATCATAGAGACAAAGAGTTGGTTCCTTGAGAAAATCAACAAAATAGACAAACCTTTATCCAAACTAACCAAAATACACAGAGAGAATATCCAAATTAGCAAAATCACAAAAGAAAAGGGAAACAACAACAGACATGAAGGAAATCCTGAGAATCATCAGGTCATGTTTCAAAAATCTGTACTCCCCAAAGAAAATGGACAATTTTCTGGATAAACATCACTTACTAAAATTAAATCAACATCAGATAAGCAGATTAAATAGACCTGTAACTGCTAAGAAAATAGAAACTATAATCAAAAGTCTCCCAACCAAACAAGCCCAGGACCAGATGGTTTCAGTGCAGAATTCTACAAGATTTTCAAAGAAGAACTAATACCAATCTTCCTCAAATTGTTACACACAATAGAAAGAGAAGGAACATTGCCAAACTTTTTTTTATGAGGCTGCAGTTACCCTGATACCCAAACCACACAAAGACACTGTTAAGAAAGAGAATTACAGATCAATATCATTCATAAACATTGATGCAAAAATACTGAATAAAATGGTGGCAAACCGAATCCAAAACACATCAGAAAAATCATCCAGGGTGACAAAGTAGATCATCCCAGAGATATAGGCATGGTTCAACATACGAAAATCTGTCAATGGAACCCACAATATAAATAAACTGAAAGAAAATTAAAACAAATAATCATCTCGTTAGATGCTGAAGAATCCTGTGACAAAATTCAATATCCCTTCATGATAAAAGTCTTTGAGAGAGCAAGGATAAAAGGAGCATAGCTAAACATAATAAAGATAATATACAGCAAGCCAAGTCAACATCAAACTAAATGGAGAGAAACTCTAACCAATCCCACTGAAACCAGGAACAAGACAAGGTTGTCCACTCTCTCCATATCTATTCAATATAGTGCTTGAAATCCTAGCTAGAGCAACATAACAACAAAGAAAGACCAAGGGGAAATAATTGGAAAAAAAATCAGACTTTCACTGGTTGCTGATGATATGGTTGTATACATAAGTGACCCCAAAAACTCTACCAGGGAACTCTTTACAACTCATAAACACCTTCAGTAATGTATCATCATACAAAATTAACTCAAAAAAAAATCAGTAGCCCTCCTTTATACAGATGACACACAGGCTGAGAAGGAAATAAGAGAAATATCATCCTTCGTAATAGCCACAAATAACATAAAATATATTGGGGTAATTCTAACCAAACAAGTAAAAGATCTTTATGACAAGAACGTTAAACCTTTGAAGTAAGAAACTGAAGAAGACACCAGAAAGTGAAAAGATCTCCCATGATCTTGGGTAGGTAGAATTAACATAATGTTATAAATCAATGAAATTGAAAACACAACACACCCAACCTTACAAGACACAATGATGGAGGTTGCAAGAGGAAGTTCATAGTGTTTGGAGAGCTCACTAGAAAAAATACGTCCACCCACTGTGACGGTGGGGCTGATCTAATGGGAGCTTACCAAGGCCAGCTGGACTGGTACTGATGGAGCATGTGATTAAGACGGACTCTCTGAATGTTGCGGTCAATGAGGGCTGACTGAGAAGCCAAAAACAAAGGCACTGGGTTTTGATTCTACTGCATGGATTGGCTTTGTGGGAGCCTGGCTTTGTTTGGATGCTCACCTTCCTAGACCTGGATGGAGGGGGGAGGACCTTGGACTTCCCACGGGGTAGGGAACCCTGACTGCTCTTAGGACTGGAGAGGGAGGGGGAGGGGGAAAGGGGGAGTTGGAGGGAAATGAGAGGTGGGGAGGAGGTGGAAGTTTTTAATAAATAAGTAAATTAATTAATTAAAAAAAGAAAAGACCACTCATACAGTTTATAGTCAACTGAAACTCTTGTAATTCTAAATTTCAGTGTGATGAGACAACACCCAAGTGTTTGGGGACCTGAGTTTATAGTCTTGAGTGTCCAGAACATGGGGTTTTTAAAAGGTAAAACCCACATCCTGGAATCTCATTCAGCAGCTCCAAAGAGACTTCAAAAAAACAGGCAGTCACAGAAGCTGAGAAAAGCGGTTAAGTAGAGGGGATTCCAGAAAACAGTCAGTTTTAACAGAAACTGAGTTAGCTAGGACATCCTGACCTTGGATTCCTAGAACAGAGATGGATAGTTTTTCCATGGCATTCTTCATCAAGGAGATCAAATTCTTGTTAAAACCGAAAAGACCTTGGTAAGAAAATAAGATGGAGAAAATTGCACCACCTTCTTTGTCATATCAGCTGTTTTTTTAGATTTAACATTTGTTGGATCAAGTTGTCCATTTATTCTATATTGTCTCCAATGCTTGAGATTTCTCCTCCATCTCTTGGAGTCTGTTGGTAAGGCTTGCCTCTGAGCTTCCTGTTCAAATTCCTAAATTTTTAATTTCCAGATTCCCCTCGGTTTGGGATTTCCTTATTGATCTTATTTCCACTCTCAGGTCTTCAACTGCTCTATTAATTTATTCCGCTGTTTGTATTCTTGCAGATTTTTTTAAGGGATTTATTTGTTTCCTCTTTAAGGATCTCTATGATGTTTATACAACTTTTTAAAGGTCGTTTTCTTGTGCTTTGGCTATGCTGCAATATTCAGGCCCAGTTGTAGTAGTATTGCTGGGCTCTAGTGAAGACATAGTGTCCTGGCTGTAAATGATCTTGTCTTTACACTCTCACCTAGGCATCTGGGTTTGGGAAGATTGCAATCCTAGGTGCTGATATCTAGTATTGCCTTTATTGGGTGGGTGGTTTTTTTGTTTTGTTTTGTTTTGTTTTTTATTTTTTGCTTGTTTTCTGTTGTCCTCTGGTTCTTAGGAAAGTGTGGTGGGTGGTTGTTGCCTGGTAAGAAATTCTTCTGGGATTTTAGCAAGTGTGCCACTGGGGTTTCCAGGTAAATTGTGTTTCTAGGAATTGGGAGCTGAGACTTAGGAAAGGGAATATGCTTGAGGGGCTGGTGGGTCCCCTGAAGGGAGGGAAGCAGAGTGTTCCATCAGGATCTGCTTAGTCCTTGGGTATAGATACCCAGTGAGGAGAAGTTGTATTAAGTGGTCTGTTACAGAGCTAGGATAAGACTGAGGGACTGGTTTTGAAGAACCAAGTGAGTTAATCTATCTGCTTCCTTAGCTGGAGTCCAGATATCACCTCTTAAAATCTCTACAATATCTCAAAAACAAAAACCTGGGACTAAATTAGGATACTAATAGCAGAAGTCTGTTTTATTAATTGCATTGTTATAGCTTCAGCCTCACATTTTTCATCCTCCCCCTCTCTCTCCTTCATCCTCTCCCTCTCCTCCACTCTGTCTCCCGCTCCTATGTATAGTGCCCTCACCCAAGCAGACACATGTGGAGGCCAGAGGTTAAAAGGAACAATTCTTCTCTATTGCTCTCTACATTTCTTTTTGAGACAGTCTTACTCTGGATTTGGAACTCACGATTACAGTTAAACCAAATGGCTAGTGCCCTAGTATCTCATCTTCACATTCCCAGAACTGTGATTTTAGAACACAGCACTGGAAACATCCTTTGTGTGGATGCTGGGGCTCCAAATTTAGGTCTTTATGCGTGCATGGCAAGTGCCTCACCCACTGAGCTATCTCTCCTTATCCCTGACTTTAAATTCTACTTGTTCTCTTCCCTGTTCAAGGCTCAGTGATAGATAACTAGACCAGATAGGTAAAAATCATTATGGCAGACTGGTGATCTGTCATGACACAGTGAGAGGCAGAATCCTCCAATTTGAGACTAGCTGGCATATGAAAGAAAATTCATTTGAAATCTGACTCTAGGTTGAAAGTAGACCTAGCAGCTTCTTATTGATCTTGACCTTGGTCTTTGTTCTTCCTTAACATTTAAGCAGGTAGGGAAAGTAAGATTTCTGCTTTCCAAAGAAATAAGGTGTTTTACAAACTCTTTTTTAAGTTGAAAATTTTTATTGGTTCATTTAGGGTTGGACTTGAGAGTGGAGAGTTGCCAGAGGTACTATGATTCACTAGTCAATGCGAAAGCCACAGCCTCCTCACTGTCTGCCCTCAGAGCTCTCTCTTGCCACCTACTTTACTCAACTGAAACACCCCATGTGTGTAACCACACACACACAAACACCCACAAGATCACACACACACAATGAACAAATTTCCAAGTGATCATTTGTTTCAATAAACATCTTGTTTCTACCAAGATATCCCCGAAAATGGTAAGACTACTGTGTGTCCCCACCTTAGAATTACAAGTATAACAGATGACTTTGGTCTGGCATAAACTTGACTCAGCATTATGGGGCAGCACTTATTGCTTGAAAGGTAGATGGTCTCTGGGCATGGTCTCTCAGCCTGCTAAAACAAGAGCCATTCTCATACACTGGAATCCATACTCTTTAGATGTATAAGACAAGCAAAAAAGTGGCTTAGGGCTCTACCATGTCTAGAGTCCAGAATCTGAACTTTCCTTTTCCATAGTGGGCTCCTCAGAATTCCTTCTAGAGAATCTAGTGACAGTGACTTCCATAATGCAAATTTCTAGTCTTTATGTTGGAATTTAACCTGTTTTTTTTTAAATATTCCATGTAAGACCCATAAAAATCTCATTTTCATTTGACTTACTTGGCAGAAAGTTCTTTATAAATGATGATAAGCCTCAAAGTCAAGAACAATGCCTCAGCCTCATCCACTGCTGATAAAGCATCAGAGGAAACGCAGATGTGGAATGGAGTGCTGAAGGCATTCACAGCTCCCAGGTGATGAGGTCTCAAATGCCATGTGACCAAACGTTCAGCATGAAGCTGATGCTGGAGCTCCAGAGGGCAGTGGTGACATCCATACTGCGGCTTGAGGGAGTGCATCTGCCACCATAGCACGCTTTCTAGGGCCTCTCATAACCTAGCAATCAAGAAGTTGAGTGTTTGAAAGCCTGCAGTGGTGAATGCAGTGTCTCATCTCACACTGCTGTCCTAATTCACTTCCCTTCTGATGGAAAGGACACTTTCATATTCTAGCTATTGGGGTCAGCTCCTTTTCCTGCTGATTGAGACAGAGGCTCTGTCCCATGTCACTATCAACCTGGGAACAAATAAATAGTCTGGAAAGGAAATAAAAGGCTTTGACTCTTGGGATACTGCAGGAATGGGTTCCTCAGAGATATTCAAATCTTTAGATATTTGATTTTATTCCAAAACTCACAATCTGTCATCAATTCCTATGTTCCACCTGCAATAAATATTATTATTATTGTTAGTAGTAGTAGTAGTAGTAGTAGTAGTAGTAGTAATAGTACAAGTAAGCTTGACAAGGGCCTATATGTCCTCAACCTCCTCTTTCTTTCCCTTTGTACTGATGAAGCAGTCATATCAGATTGTGAAGTCATAATTCAACCAACAGGATAAGACACAGTTACCATCTGTTGTGGGAGGCTGTTCATTAATTTCCGACCACTTAAACATGAAATAATCACTCAGAAACTTTATTATTTGCAATACTGTTTGGCCAATAGCTTAAGTGTATTTCTGGCTAACTCTTATATCTTAAATTAACCTATTTCTATTAATCTGTGTATTGCCATGTGGCTGTGGCTTACCATGTAAAGTTCCATCCAGCATCTGTCTCTGGTGGGGCTACATGGCTTCTCTCTGACTCCACCTTATTTCTCTCATTATTCAGTTTCGTTTTCCCTCCTAGCTCTATTCTGTTAAGCCATTGGCCAAAACAGATTTATTCATTAACCAAAAAAGAGCAGCACGTATACAGAAGGACTTCCCATACTATTTCCCCCTTTCTGTTTAAATGAAAAGGAAGTTTTTAACTTTAACATAGTAAAATTGAATATAGCAAAACAGGTATCAAGCAATATTTATTTTTCTGTGGATCCTTCAAGTCCAGTCAAGCAGTTTAGGCAAGAGCAGTTTCTTGCCCAAATTTCTAACAAACTCCATGAGGAGCCTTTTGATGCCCATCTTCCTCTTGAAGTAGATTGGTGCTGCCAGAAGCAGATGTGTCTCATTGTCATGAGAAGTCCTAAGTTCCTCAAACATTTTAAATGGCATATTCTGTAGTCTTTGAAATATCTGAAGATTATCTATCCATCTGAAATACATCTCTGTACATCTAAAAAATGTAAATAATAAGACTACAAACTTGACTATTATAGATGATTATTTACTATCCTGTATTTTTAAATTATCCATTACATTTTTAAATGAGCATCACAAACACGATACATTAATCAAGAGCATAATTATACATGTAACAAAATTGACCTAAAATTTGTATGAATAGACCAAGATCCATACCAATGCAAATCTCTATAGCATATCCCCCTTTAAATGTAAACAAACATTTTTAAACAATATTTAGGAATTTGGGTATAGTTCTCTCCAAACTTCTTCCTGCTGTTTATTGGGCAAACTAATTTTGGGGGTGTTCACAGAGACCTTTTTGGTGGTCTTGGTCCATTAAACCACATTAGTCTGGAAGAAATTCATAGATTTTTCTTTTCTGTGGAAACAAAATTAGAACCTCTTTTTGAAAGCAAAAAATTCTTAGACCCAAATTCTGAAGTCAAGATACCTTTAAAATATATACGTTGGTTTAGCTTAGCAGTCTATATAATGAAACGTCCCTCTGTACTTAGCTCATTCACAGACAAAAAAAAATTCAAAAGAAAATTAACACATGTACTCATTGTGATAATAAAAAAAGGTGGTTTTTAAACATAAAGCAAAGAAAACCAGCCCACAAATCACAACCCCAAAGAACATAGGCAACAATGAGGACATTAAGAGAGACTTACATAGATCTAATCTACATGGGAAGTAGAAAAGACAAGATCTCCTGAGTAAATTGGGAGCATGGGAACCTTGGGGGAGGGTTGAAAGGGGGAGGGGAGAGGCAGGGAAGGGAGCAGAGAAAAATGTAGAGCTAAATAAAAGTCAATAAAAAAGAAAACAATTCAAATAAAACACACATATACATATATATATACATATT
This sequence comes from Myodes glareolus, assembly GCF_982192425.1. Lineage (NCBI taxonomy): Eukaryota > Metazoa > Chordata > Mammalia > Rodentia > Cricetidae > Myodes > Myodes glareolus. The sequence goes on along the minus strand of NC_142041.1, from coordinate 13,469,759 downwards.
CTAGATTTTCTGTGCATATTCCATCATTACATGGCTTATTTTTCTTACTATATTACTTTTTCTACAAGTTTAATGGTTATTTTATTATCTTTATTCCTTTAACCTATGACAGTCTGTACTCTTTTATATTGTAACTCTCTATATTCTTTTTCTTCTCTCTTTTCAACCTAAATATATTGATCCAATACTGTGAACCACTTAGAGGTCTTTTTCATTTGAATCTTTCTTTATTGTATATATGTAATTATTTTCTCATCAGAAGGGCCCCCTTTTTCAAAAAAAAAATGCTAAGTGGGTGTGGTCGGGGCCAGTGTGGCCCTGCTTGCTTGCTTTGCCCAGTTCAACATAATAGAGGCATGTTTGCTGCCTCTGAGAGACATTCTCTCCACTCTAGATCCAGGGCTGGGTCACAGCAGGTCTGTGTTGCCATTAAGCAAGTTGTAGCACACTGTTCACAAAACCCGTATAAATGCTCCTTAGCCAGACCTCTTGAAAGAGTCAGAGTTTATGCTGGCAGCGTGGCCTAGAAAGTCACAGTTTCAAAAACCCATGGGTTTATTTTTCTCTTTTTCTTTGTTTTTTTTTTTCTACCACTGAATCAGGAAGACCTCTCTTAAAGGAGTCACATTTCTGTTGCTTTCAGAAAACAGAGCAAGAAGCTGTGTTAGCTCTGTTTTCGTGTGTGTGTTTCTAGAATTCCTCCTCAAGCTCACTCAGATTTTTATGTGGATGTAGTTACCCACAAGATTGGCGGATGCTGCTTGTTCATTACTGGATTTCCAGACCAGAAATAATCACACCGAAACTATATTATTTGCAATATTGTTTGGCTAAAAGCTTAAGCTTATTTCTGGGTAACTCTTATGTTTTAAATTAACCCATTTCTATTAATTTTATATTTTACTATGAGACTCGTGGCCTACTGCCAAGCTTCCAGCTGGTAGCTCACATCATTTTTCCTATGGCAGTTCCATGGCTTCTCTCTGACTCAGCCTTCTTTCTCCCAGCATTTAGTTTAGTTTTCCCACCTAGTTTTATTCCGCTAAGCCACTGGCCAAAAAAGATTTATTCATTAACCAGTAAAAACAACACACAGACAGAAGGACTTCCCACACCAACTACCTATGTCAGGGATAAAAAAAAAAAAAGACAGAGTCCACATTGGCCAAGTATATTTGTTAGCCCAGTTTTGGTTCTGACCTACTAGTTTTGTAAAACATGGTTGCCTTGTCAAATTACGTTTGCTTTGTCCTTGTGTCCCTTTGTGAGATTCTTCCTTCCCCACACAGCCAGAATAAGAACTAATCTGTGAGTGTCCCCTGAAATGGAGTCATTTTCTTGGTCTATATCCCTCATTCTATTCTTAATGGAATCCAGAGTCCTTCAAGAAGAGATGATCACCTATAGAGCCACATTTGCAAGACTATGTTGAGTTGAAGGAAGACAGCAACAAAGGTTAATGAGGAACCTCTTAGCCTGCTGGAGATATTTTTAAATGTTTAACTTCAGTGGATGAACTGTGAGAAAGTGAGACCTAGGAGTAGCACAAATATGCCCAAGAAAGGATGGCTGTAGGTCATGGGGAGACATGGGCAGAGGCTAGGACCAGAGACTGACATTTAACACAAGATAGGATTTTCCACTGAAAAAGAGAAGATAAAGATACCCTCCTCCTCGACTGTCAGGATCTAGTATATTGATTATTATCATTGACAGGACCAACGTAATAATGTTTATTTTTTTTCCTGAGTGTTTATACTGTTATAGTAAAAATGTTTTATTTTGATAAGATTAATCTCACATTTCAAATCTAACCAGGAGAATGTGCCTGGGCATAACCCAATTGTTCTCTATTTAATCCTTCCCTGTATGTTTACCTTAGGCATGGAAGGTAAAGTAAGGGAAAATCAGCCACCTAAGTTTGTTAACTGCTTTCTGAGCCTGTACTTCCTAACGTATCTCTTTCCCATTCAGAATGCTTCAAAACTAAAAGTGAACCTGTCAAAACAGGGCAGAAAGCATACTTTCAGCCTTCCTTCTTTCTTTTTACCATGTAAGAACTGGATATGTTGGTCTCTGCATCTCTGCATCTTCTTTCCCCTGATACAGAATCTTCATCTTTCAAAATGCTGCTAATTCTTTAAGGTCTATCTCCAGGTTACTTCTTGGTTCCCTCCACCTCTTCAGGATACTGGTATAATTGTGTGTGTGTGTGTGTGTGTGTGTGTGTGTGTGTGTGTGTTTACATGCATGTAGAATATATGCATGCCAGTATGTGTACCTAATGCCCTACACCTAGTATTATGCATTATTTGTGATAGTCTTGGCACTTTTATGGTGTGAAAAGTGTGTGTGTGTGTGTGTGTGTGTGTGTGTGTGTATGTATGTGTGTGAGATCTATGGGTCATAAATCTAGAGGCTGCATCATTTTGAAAACTAGTACCTGGTTTATGAGTTAATTTGTCAAACTGTAACATGGTGAGGCCCTTTCCCTTTTTCCATTCCATTTAAGAGTTAACAGTAGGTTGATATAAGGGAAGAGTAGCTGTCATGTTTACAGAGCAAAATGTTAACTGTTAACCAACACAGGAAACACCCTGCCTTACAGCTGCTTGGTGCAGTCACAAGACTGACCCAGTCTAGGTCTTGACTTCTAATACTGACTCCTCTATATTTTATTAGCCACCCAATTCTGTTTTGAAGACTAATGCATTCTGTAATAAAAGTAAGAATTGGGGATAACTAGAGAGAGTTGATTGTGAACATAATGGAAAGGGACTTGATTAGTTCTCTTTATGCAAATGTAACAGCGCTGGAGATATCCCAGATATCTATCAGTGTCTTTTATTCTCAAAGAAGCTGCCACTGAGTGTGTTGCTAAATATGTGCACAAGGAAGGCTGAAAAGACCAATGAGACCAGCTGTCCTTTCTGGAGTGTGTTTGAATGAAGGCTGTTCTTTCCTTAGCAGCTGTAGATACTGTTTGCTGAGATTGCTGCTATTTTTGACTTAGCTTTCTTCAAAAAGAAGAAAAAGAAAAGCAAAAAGTTACACACTTCCTAATAGCCCCATGTCCAACTTCTCCCTGTCTGCCTTGCCCAGGCTTGGAACTGTAAAGCAGGCAACATTCCCTCATTTTCTGTGTCCACTTCGCCGCAGTGGCTGCTTAGTTAATCACCGCTGTACATCAGCTTCGCATCTGGATCAGCAGAGAAGTTGCAAGCCATGTTTCAGTAGCATCAGCTCCATGGCTGCATCCCAAGGCTTCATGTTTTTGTTCTCATATCTATTTACGGAGATTGGCGCCTGAATAACACTAGCTAAATTCCCCCAGAAATATCCATGTGAAATCTGAGATAATCTGTGTCTTCCGGCCACATGCCTGTGAGTCCCAGCATCCTGTCTGTGTTCCCACTTTCCAAAGCTTGACTTGTCTGATCTGTCAGCCCTGATATGGACGTGGCCACTACCTTGCCCTTCAGGAAGCAAAGTGTAATCACATTTCTTTCATTAGTGAAAGAAATCGTCCACTGTGTGCCAGTGAATCTGTAGCAGCTCTTCTCTAGCTTGCTCACACTGTCGCTGTGCTGGCTGAATAATAGAACACAGTTCTTCATAAATGCTCCAGCCTCCAGATAGTTATACCTTTGACCCTTATTTGCCGACATAAAAGACCCTGCCCACCAGTGCCTTTATGTGCTCCTAGGATGCTTTGTTCATCAGTGACACCTCTTTAGCAAGGCATCCCAAATGTTCTCACCACTACTTCACACTGTTGCAATGTTTTTCTACCTGCCAAGAACTCCCCATAAGAAAACAAGGACACTGTCTGATATTTTCTGTAAACAATGGTCATTTAAGAAATTCTAAAATATCCATTTAAGGTATATATACTGAACATGGTATAGCAGAAAGACATAAGACACCCCAAAGTAAGGCCTGGTCCATGTCATTCTTCTAGTGAGAGGTACCATGTACAAATGCTATGTGGCTCTAAAGCTGGGATTCAAGATTGGTTCAGCTCTGTCCTCCATGAACTTATGATCTTTGCAAACTATTCATCTTTAGTCTTCTTAAGTTAAACACTAGTGCCAGGAAAATCCTATCAGTATCATAGGATTGCTAGAAGAAAAAAGTTTTTAATGTATATAAATTATATAAGTGTATATAAATTATATAAGTATATAAAATATATATTATAAACGCCTTTAATCCCAGCATTCAGGAGGCAAAGGCAGGCAGATCTCTGTGAGTTTGAGGCCAGCCTGGTCTACAAGAGCTAGTTCCAGGACAGGCTCCAAAGCTACAGACAAACACTGTCTTGAAAAATCAATAAATAAATAAATTATGTAATATTCAGTTTTGGGAGGTATTATTTAAGCAAACAATTCTGTAAGCAGCATATAAAAACATCCATACCTTTGGATTTTAGAATGTTTTAACTGGCTATGAACTTTGCATACCTGGAAAATTCACAAATACATTGATATATTTTGACCTATATTTTCTGGTCTACATTTCCCCTTCCTTTGATTTCTTTGAAATGGGCATCTTTCCTAAGAACTGAAGGGTCGAGAAGAAATGAATAAATTTAGGAAGTCATTCCCTGCCCATCATTTTCAAATTTTAGCAACAATCTATCTTTGGTTTGCAATTTCTGTTCACAGTGATCACTCCTAGAATATTACTATGACAAAAACCATACATTTCAAGTACATTTCAGTAGGAATTTATAAATGTGCTTAAATATGCCAGAGGTACTATATTCTTCATGTGTTTTGCCATAAGTCAATTCAATGAATTACAAACCAGCCTCTGTTTTTGGGATGGTGCTAGAAAAGCTCATTCCTTATATTTTATAGACACAAATCAGGTGGACTATTCCAGTCACTTAGGCCAAGGAAAACAACCACTCATGTTTATTAAATTCCAGAGTACGATGAAAAATTAATAGAGAATCAGTAGATTCTATGCAACTGAGATGAATATACAGTATGTTCTTTGAGACTGTGAGGGTATACATTCCTAGAGAGTTAAAACTTCATGGAACCATAGGGAAAAACTGTAAATAAAAGTAGCTCTAAGAGGCAAAGGTCACAGAGGGAGCTGTTTTTGGCCATTTCACTTGAACTTTCTGTTATACTGTCTAGATCAAAAAAAATGCTCTCCAACAGTAGATACAAAGAGTGTGGAATATTCAAACAGAAATTTAGTGCCTTGGTAATGAAATTACCACATTTGGTCATTGAAATACAAAGCACGCTGGCTATGCATAACTTTGTTTCTGTAAGCTGCTCAATTCAGAAACCACTGGGAGTGGAGGTAACCAGGAGAAAATGGAAACCAGAAAGCAAAGAACAAACCTCTCATGCCTGGCTGTGTTTTCTGACCGCAGCATCAGGACCCGCATCTCCGGATGCCGCCCATGTTCTTTGACAGCATCTTACTCTGCTAGAACAAGCACAGCTTAGAGAGCAGAAGTGACCAGGTGTGTGACTTCTTGCTGATACTTTGAGGTATCAGCATGACCAATGATATGAACTCTGCTACGCTGATGTTTGGGTTGGATTTCTGTGAGATGGGAGACCACCTTCGAAGCTTTAAGACTTCTCTTCCCCGTCAGCACTGCTGAGCAACTTTCTCCAAAGAACAGAGCAATTTGTGCTATAGCTTTGGTGCGTGGTAAGAATAGTACCACGTTCCTCTCAGACTTCAGGCCAGCATAAGAATAGAAACAGCGTGTCCTTAAGTAGGCCTGAGCATGTAGTGTTCTAAATTATTTCAGCCCTTGAGTAGTTTTTCCTGTGGGTTGTGGCTGTTGTTTGTTGAGGTTTTTAAGTAGAAATGTCCAAGGAGAAAATGTCCTTCGTGAATGGTACATACAAATCTGCATTTTGTTTTGAGTGGAAAGTTTATGATTTGTGAAGTCTTATTCTTGAGAGGTTTTTATTTCCTAGTTCTGAGTTGTCTAATCTTCTTAACAATATTTATTCATCTAGGTCAAGATACTGTTTATAGGAAGGGGATCAATTTGCCCAAAATCAACTCAACTCAAACCAGGAATTTTGTTGGTTAGGGTCCTTAGGAAGCCTAGAGGGAACTTTGGATTCAGACAAGACAGGATCTACATGAACTTTTCTCTCTTTCCCTACACGTTCCTCAGAATGTTGGCTTGATTCTTTCTTGCAGAATATATGCTTTCTTTCCTAAAGCAAGACAGAAGGGAGAGAGACCTTCAGGCTTGACCTCCTAACCCTGGAACTGTGTGTGTACAAGATGCATCCTTGTACAAGAAGTCACAGAGACGGGATTCAAACACATATTTTCTGGTGCCAGAATTTATTCTGTCGTAATTACATGAAACTGCAAAGACCTGTTTTCTGAGAACCCAGCAAGGGCCTGGCTAATCAGATGACAATGGAAAAACTATGGCCCGAGAAGACCCAAAGAATTCTCATGGGATCTCCAAGGTTTAGAACATTTTGCCAGGAATTGTCCCAGAAGGTGATAACAGCTGACAAGCTGTAGTCTTTTAAGAGAAGAGAGAAATTGTAAGGGAAAGAAGCCACATGAGACAAAGAAAAGAAGGAAACATGGGTGAGGGAAATTAAAGTCAATCTGATTAGGACGAGTAGGGAGTCAAAGTATTTTGTTGGGGGGTATTTTTCTTTTGTTTCTTAACTTTACTCTTTTACTTTTTTAAAATACTCATTTACTTTTAGATAAATGAAAACTTATTCTTGGTCAAAGAAAATGGGTGTTACTTGGAGAGTCTGTAAAAGGGAAATGCAAATGCCCATTACAAGAATAAGCTGAATTAAATTTTCTCTGTGAATCTTTAGATTTTTATCTTTGGAAATAATACTTCTAAATTCTATATAGTCAAACCCATTTTGCTTATTTAAATTATTCCAATTCCCATGTGAAATACTCAAATTTTACCTTGCTTATATTACGACGTAAAACATTACCCTGTAACTCCATCCTAGTCAGTGTGAACATGGGATTCAATCTTAAATTATAACTCCAAAACTCACTATCAATTTCCAGTTGACAACCTCTGGGGCTCCTGCTAGGGAGTGGTCATTAAGTTCCCTTGAAGGCAAGAGTGCACACAGGCAAGAGGCACACACAAGAGAGCGCTTGGGGAAATGCTCAAACACGCCTCCAAAGGTTCAAACTTCAAACAAACCCCAAACTCACCCCTAGGATTTGAACCCGAAATTCCCTCCCAGGCTTATTTCCCAGTGGTGCTACTGTCTTGGAAGGTTATGAAACCTTTAAGATGCAGGGATCATAGGGCAAAAGATCACTGCAACTTGATATGCCACAGCTGGTTGATCTCCATGGGAGGCCTGCCCTTTTATAAAGAGAAACTGAAGAGAAGGAGTTGATAAGGTGAGGGGAAGGACTGGGAGGATAGGAGGGAGGGGAAGCTGCAGATGGGATGTAAAAACTGAATAGAAAAAGGATTTCAAGGGATTTGTGAGCCTCACTCTCACCTGGAATGTTGCCCTCCTGCTCCTCTGTTAGCATGGTCACTTCTCTGTTCAGACATTTGTTTAAACGTCTTCATTGGAGAGGCCTGCCTTGTTGCCTCATGGTGGTCCCTGTTTCTCTTTCCCTGGCCTGGCCTTTCTATCTTCAGAACAGATACCTCAACTTGTGTTTGCTATTATGTATTATTACTAAATCCCAATCCTTCCCAACAAAAAGCTTAGGCAAAAATCCAGTAAACATAGTAAACATATGTGGAAAACCCTGGGAAAAATAAATGGGGAAGTGAAAAAAATGTACTAAGGTCAGAAGATTATGTCCCTGGATATACCTATTGAACATAGGGATCGTTTTGAGATGAAGGTTCTTAAGAATCAAGAAATGGATAGAAAAACTCTGACATCATGATTTTCCTTTTGCCAAAGATCTTATTGCAGTAAAGAAAACTGCCATTTATGAACCAGAAAAAGGAGGGCTCTAGTAACTCTCATTAAGATAGGTACAGTCTTAAATCTGTATGGTAAAGCTCAAAAACAGCCCATGTGCAGTGTGCTTGCTAGCCTTTGTCGTCTTGGCACACATTCAAGTCACCCAGGATGAAAGAAAGCTCACTTGAGGAGTTGCCTCCATCAGATCAGCCTGTGCACAAAACTATTGGTGCATTTTCTTCATTGTTAATTGATATAGGAGAGCTCATTCCACAATAGACCAAACCACCCTTAGGCAGATGGGTCTGGGCTGTATAAGAAAGGAAGCTGAGCATGGTCAGGGGAAGCAAACCCGGAAGCCGTGTTCTTCTCTGGTCTCTGCTTCAGTTCCCTGTATCCAAATTCCTGCTCTGAGTTTCTGTCTTAACTTCCCTTTAGACAGGAATGTACAGCTATACAAACGGTCTATCCTTAGAGCTGTTAGATAAAATAAATATTTTCTTCCCCATGTTAGCTTTGGTCAGTGCTTTCACAGCAACAGAAGTCTAAACTAGGATATGTGCTATACTTTTCCCGGTCCGCTTTTCATATGTTACCTCTCTGTCATCAAAAAGCCTCAAATCCTTCTTTATCCTAAGACAGAATCTAAGCCTAAATTATAAGTATCTTCTTTAACATACACATGTCTGACTATTGGCCTATGTTAGCTGTAGAATATACAGGTTATTGAACTTGTCTGTTCTTCTCTCGCTAGCTACCCCACCTTTGTTTAGTATGATTTACATGGTCCCATCTAAAGACCCTAAGGTGGATAGAGGAAGAGATTCTTCCCACGCTATAGACCATCATCACTGGGGAGACTATTTCTACATCAGTCTTGCCTCTTACCTTCTCTGCCTCTCTCTGCTTCATTCTTCTGGAGCTTCTTAATCACTTTCTGACTCGGTGCTCACTATAATACTGGGGACACAGAATTGGGGAACACAGAATATAGTAAAAGATATTCACCACGACTCATCTGGAAAATATATTTCAGCTTCTATCTTCAACTGTATTTCTATCCATCTGTCTATTTACCAGTATGACTCCCCCTTCTGTATGTGCATGAGAGATTGTGGGGGAGGGGGAAATTGGGTATCACAGATCAATTGATGATTATAAAATGATAAGGGAGTTTAGCCAATCACATTTTGTTCATGGGGTGTGTCGCCCTAAGGCAAAAGTTTACCTATAAACCTGGGGAGTGCGCTTCCCCTAGCTCTCTCTCACCTGGCTCCTGCATCCGGACGGATCGTTGGGATTCTGGTGTAAGTCTTCCTTCTGTTTATTAAAGCTGTATATTTTGTATTAAGCTAGTCTGGTGAATCTTTTATTACCGAACGACCATGCCCCTTCAGTAAATTCTCAAAAAAATAGAAAAAATTCAAATTGTAAATAAACATTTTAGGAAGTGAGTGTTTTTGTCTTAGTTGTTTTAAAATTTATACACTATAATTGACCCATTTGACTATCCTAACGAAGTGCCACAATTCTGTGTTTGAATAAGAGAAATGCAAGTCTAGTAGTTGAAGAGGGACTGGCATCTGAAACTGGAGTGTCAGTCTACTCTTTCCTGTTGTTATTTTTGTTGACATATCCTTTCCCTGGTAGACATATAAGTGGGATGAAGCAAGACGACAGAAAAGCAAGCAGGGCAGGCTTTAGCACAGCGGTTCTCAATGCGTTGGTCGTGAACCCTCTGAGAGGTTGAATATTCCTTTCACAGGAGTTGCATATCAGATATCCCTCATGCCAGATATTTACATTATGATTCTTAATAGTGTCAAAATTACAGTTATGAGGTAGAGGCAAATATAATTTTATGGTTGGGGGTCACCACAACATGAGGAGCTGTATTAAAGCGGTGTAGCATTAGCAAGGTTAGGAACCACTGCTCTAGGGTTCTCTTACAAGGACAGTAATCCCATTAGATCAGATCTTCACACTAATGACTTCATTCACTCTAATTACCACTTAAAGCCTCGATTTCCAAATACCGAGATATTGGGAGTCAGAATATCCAAACAGAGATTTCAAGAAGCAAAACACTGGATCCATAACAAGGACCACTCAAATAAAATAAGAAATATAACTAAATCAATATGGCTTTAGAGTCCTGCCTGCCTACTACAAGTCTGTTTCCTGCAGAAGCCATATGACTGGGTCCTGAGAGATGGTTCAGCAGTTAAGAACACTTGTACTTGTAGAAGACCTGTGTGTCCTGGAACCCACATTGTGACTCAAAAGCCACATGACTTTAGAGGGACCTGGTACTGCGAAAGGCAAACTTGAGAATTTAAATGATGAAATCCAACCCTGAATTCTCATGAATGTTGTTCAGTTTTACTTTTTCCTGTAGTTCTCTCTGTGTGGACCAAAACCAAATGCTGCTTAACCCAGATGCTCTTCCAGGAAATCTGGCCATCTCCCGAGCTCTAGAGAAGCCCTCAAATCATCGCTGACTGTTATGAAATAGGTTTATGAACCATGAATAAAGCATATAGCTCAAGAACTGTCTCATTTATAAGAAGCATAAAGCAGGGGTTTTTCTCTTATTCTGAAATATCCAAATAATCCATCCCACAGAATTAAATAGTAAATCTTCACGCAGGCTCTCTTTGTTCAGCTTTTATCCTCAGCTTTACTGCACACACCACACCCTGGCACAATGCGATCAAAACCAGAAAAGAATCTATGTGTGAGTGATATGTGTACAAGGGGAAAGGGAAGAGGGTATCTGTTTCCAAACACTGTATTCTAGACATGTTAGACATCCTTCATTTTAAAACTACAAAAATCCTGCAGAGGACATATTGATGCCTTCGCTTACAAATGAAAAAAGTGAGAATCAGGGAGATTCAGTAGCTTCCCTCATTGGGAAGTCAGACCATGATCAAGTATAGGCATTTATGTTATTAAAGATGTTTTCATTAGAATTGCAATATAAAAATCTACATGATTTTAGTCACCTAGAATAGATGAGGATCCTGATGGATCTTTCCCATTCTCTTGGTTCCCCCACCCAACAACAGGTCACACCTGCCAGAAGACTCGGTAGACTGCCCGCCTTCTTACTTCATCTACTCTCCCAGCAAGCCCCTCTGACGTTATCCCCAAAGCCTCCTCCCTTCCTCATCACTGTGTCAGAGCCCCAGCTCAGACACAGTTTTTCTGCTGGACCAGAGACCAAACTGGCCACCAGAATTCCAGGTAGACCATACACCCAAAGACTTCCTTCACTTTCTCAGTGCCTACTATACGGTCTCTAACTTCCTCACCCTTGCCATGGCCCACTCTCTAACTCAGGAAGACTCCCTGCTGGATCAGAGGCCACCAGGCTGAAGATGGACGCCTAAAAGAAATCCCACACTAACTCAGAATTGAGTATAATAGAGGGTTATTTACTTATTTAGGGGTAGACTCACTGATTACAGTCCTCTGCTCAAACGGGGAACAGTAACTGAATCCCACAGCTGAAAGAGAGGTCAATTGAGTATTTTACATCGGCATATATAGTATAAGAGGCCACACCCAAGTGGGCAGGTAACTTAAAGGCTACTGGTGGTAGGAATTCCTACATCACCAGGCTATAAGAACTCCAGCCCCAAACTTGGGTGAAAATCCCCTGCTATAGGAACTCCTACTGCCAATAGCCTTTACGTTAAATGCCCACATGGGCATGGCTTCTTATACTATTTTTGCTAATGTAAAGCGTGCATCTGGTCTCTTTTCCAGCTGCAGGATTCGGTTACTGTTCCTCGTTCAAGCAGAGGATTGTGATTTGTGAGTCTACCCCTAAATAAATAACCCTCTATTATTCTCAATTCTGAGCTAGGGTAGGATTTCTTTTAAGCGTCCTTCTTCAATCCACTGCTCAATCACAGTCCCGACAGGACAGAAGACCAGACAGAAAACAGAAACCAAGGAACAAGACACCTATTCAACAAAAATAAATGCAGAAATGGAGCCTACACCTGTAATTACACCAACCCCAGATGTCTAGATACCAGCATAAGAACACAAACAACAACAGCCAGGGCAGCATGTCAACACCAAAGCCCAGTTTTCCCACTACAGCAAGACCTGAATATTCCAACAGGACTGAAGCACAAGAGAAAGACCTTAAAAAAACTTCATGGAGATGAAGAGATACTTAAAGAGGAATCGAATAAATTCCTTATAGAAAGGAAGGAAAAGACAAACAAAAAATAGAGAAAATGAATAATCCCTCACAGAAAGCAAGAAAGAAACCAAAACGTTGCAGGAAGTGAATAAAGCTGTTTGAGATGTAAGGATGGAAATAGAAGGCATTAGAAAATAGAATTTTAGAAATGAAAAATCTTGGCAAACAAAAAGGAAATACAGAGGCATGTTTCACCCACAGAATACATGAAATGGAAGGGAGAAGATACAGTAGAAGAAATAGATACACTGATCAAATAAAATGCTAAATCTTAAAAAAAAAAGTCATAATGTAAAACATCTATGAAATCTGGAAAACTCTAAAGACCAAACTTTAGAATATTAGGAGCAGAAGGAAAGGAATCCCAGCTCAAAGTCCCAGAAAATATTTTCAACAAAATCATACAAGAAAGTTCTCCTAACCTAAAAAAGGAGATGCCTCTAAAGGTGCAAGAAACATGCAGGGTACCAAATAGATAGGACCTGCAGATGCCAGCCCAGAATGCTATACCTAGCGAAACCTTCAATCACTACAGATATTCCATGATATAGTAAAGTTTAAGCAGTCTCTAGACACAAGTCCAGGGGATACAAGAAGGAAACTCCAGCTCACGGAGTCATTCGTCATTGCTATCTCTCAGCGTCAGTAGACCCTCTTCCCCCCAAAAAGACACAGACTAATAGAATAGATGCAAAAAATGGGATCCATCTTTCTGCTTCATACAAGAAACATACTTCAACATCAAAGATAAACTACTTTAAAGAGCTGCAATTTTTTTCCAAGTAAATAGAACTAAGAAGCAAGCTGGTCTAACTATTCTAATATCTAACAAAATAGCCTCAAACCAAAATTAATCAAAACAGACAGAAAAGGACAGTTAATACCAATCAAAGGAAAAATCCACCGAGATGATGTTTTATTATTAAATAACTATGCCTTGAACCTGCATTTGTAAAGAAACTATTATTAAAGATTAAATCACATATTGGCCCTCACACATTGATAGTGGGAAACTTCAATATCCCACTCTCACCAATGGACAGGGCATTCAGACAAAAAGTAAACATAGAAATAATGGAACTGATAGATGTTATGACTCAAATAGACCTAGCTGATATCTACAGACTATTTTACACAAACACAGAAGAATATAACTTTTTCGCTCCACCTCATGGAACTTTCTCCAAAGTTGACCACATACTTGGTCACAAAGCAAGTCTAACCAGAGACAAGAAAACTGAAATAACCATCTACGTCCTGTCAGATCACCACAAAATAAAACTTGATTTCAACAACAATGGAAATAACAGAAAGTCTGCAAACTCCTAGAAACTGGAAAGCTTCATACTGAATTACTATTAGGCCAAAACAGAAATAAAGGAAGAAATTAAAGTCTTTCCAGAATTCAGTGAATATAAGTGTATAGCATACCCAAACTTACGGGACACAATGAAAGTAGTGTTAAGTGGAAAGTTTATAGCACTAAGTGCCTACATTAAAAAAAGGGAAAGATCTCATCCTATTAAATTAACAACACACCTGAAAACTCTAGGACAAAAAGAAGTAAACACACCCAAGAGGAGGAGATGATAAGAAAAAATCAATCTGAGAGCTAAAATAAGAAATAGAAACAAAGAGTACAAACAATCAGTAGACAAAAAAAATTATTCTTGAGAAAAATCAAGATAGACCCACCCTTATCCAAACTAACTAACAGAAGCAGAGAGAATATCAAACTTTTAAAAATCATAATAAAAAGAAAGACATAGCAACAGACACCTACAAAGTCAAATAATCTTCAGATCATATTTAAAAACCTGCACTTCACAAAATTAGAAAAATCTTAAAAAATGGATCATTGTCTTGATTAATACTACTTACCAAGTTAAATCAGAGATAAACAATTTACATAGACCCATTAGCCCTAAAAAAATAGAAATAGTCGTTATAATCTCCCAATCAGGGAAAAAAATGGCCCAAGGCCAAATGGTTTTAGTGTAAAATTCTACCACACTTTCAAAGAAAAGCTGACTCTAATACTTCTCAAATTATTCAACAAAATAGAAATAAAAGGAATATTGCCAAATTCATTTTATGAGGCAACAGGCACCCTGATACCCAAACCCAAGGAAGATTGGACAAAGAAAGAGACCAATTTCCACTTATGAATATAGATGCAAAAATACTCAACAAAATACTCACAAACCAAGAGTACATAAAAAAGATCAGGGATCATGATCAAGAAGACCTCATTCTAGAGATACAGGACTCTTTTTCTCTTACTGGGTTACCTTATCCAATCCTGATATGAGGGTTTGTACCTAGTCTTATTGTATCTTTTTATGTTATATTTGGTTGATACCTTATGAGACCTGCTCTTTTCTGAAGGGAAATGGAGGAGCAATGGATCTCGGGGAGATAGGAGGTGTGTGTGTGTGTGTGTGTGTGTGTGTGTGTGTGTGTGTGTAGGAGGTGGAGGTGACATGAGAGGAATGGAGGAAAGCAATGCTGTGGTCTGGATAAAAAGAAAAAAATTAGGTTAGAGTCTCATCCAAGATTTAGAAAGTTCTTCACAGGTCAGAAGGTATAACAGCAATGATTAGACCCTTTTAATTCCAAAGTGGAAGCTATGGCTGCAGGAACTTTGCCAGCCACTTGCTTATCAGCACCAAGATTACCCAGCACTCACGAGCCCACTGGGTCATTGTGGGCAGTTACACTTCTCAACCAAAGGGCCTGGCTCCCTCTTTGGTATAAAGATTCTGCCTACAATTGTAAGTCAAGCCATAACTTTCTCCTTCAGTCTTCTGAGTCATATTTTCATAGTAAGGTATGGGTTGCCATGGAGTTTTCAACACCTGCCTCTCTTTCACCTTCATGATGAACTAAGATGGTATATTTTGTTCTTCTATTATTATAGTTTATCTTCTTTGTACGAAAAGTGATAAATTTCATTATGATAGTCTGGTGAGTGTGTGAGAGAGACAGAGAGAGACAGAGAGAGAGAGACAGAGACAGGCAGGCAGACAGAGATATGCTTTGTTCATATTCAAAATGATATCCCAAAGAATCCAGATATTTACTTGTTGCAAAATTTTATGCTGAGTGAATGTTTGCAAAACAAACAAACAAACACACCAAACTTATTCATAAAATTCTTAAATCTTTGTGCTCTCATAAGGAATCTAATACAACTGGTAACATAGAATAGGTTTGTAGTAACACGACATGGAGGTTGGAAAGAGTTTTGGATGACAATTAGTTGTTTTTCTGGTGTGCAAAATAAACAATAGAAATAACATTTTATTTTATATGGGAGACATGACTAGGGCTTTAAATGGATTTTGCATGAAGTGAGAAGTAGCTCCTTAGCCACAACTGTTGAACATCATTTGCACTCTTGGAAAGCATTGGGTTATACTTGGAGAAAGCATGCCACTCCTCCACAACAGCTGCATGAAGTGTGATATGCTAGGGTCCTTGTTATGAAGCATCGCCTGGGAATCTACTTTTATTCTTTCTAAGTATTTATTCTCCATTTACTTCCCCACTTTCTCAAGTAAATGCTAATTTTATTTCCCAGACTTTTTCATTTGAAATTACAAGAGTACCATAATTATTTATGAAGCATGTCAAAACAATGCACTAATAAAATTGTAGAGCTTAAAACTCCTTAATATGTAATTTATTCACAGGTAATACTAAGGAGCTTTGTTAGATATATATATATATATATATATATATATATATATATGAAACAAGTGAAGATTCATGTTGTGAATTTCTGAAACATTCAAGCCATCTCACATCTAGCCTTTCTATCTTGCCAATAATTGTCCATGTGATTGTCTTCCTCATTCATGAACCTTTATTCTATTTGTAATTTAGTTCTTTTTATTATTTTTGTTATTTGACATATTCATGCCAGTTTATGCATTATTATTACTCTCCCCACCCTCCTTCTCCTACCTGCCTTCTACTTCTGTGAGCTGAGCCCTTTCTACCTGTTCCTTTCTCAGACTTTGGTTTTATTGTGTAACCCATTTTGTTTAATCAAGGACATCTACTAGATCATTCGATTGAGACTACCCATTTTAGCCAGGTGGGGTCACTAATGGGTACAACTGAAGGCAATGACTCCACTTTCCCCTGAATCTATTAGTAAGAAACAAGTCAGTGGTGAGAAGTGAAACAACCTGAGGAATTGGTTCAACAGTGAGGAGTGGGAAATCATGAGTACTTTTGTCTTCGCCTGCAGACTCTCATGCAGACCCAGTGAAGTAACTGGTAGTTGCTGTGAATTTAGGATTACAGTAACTGTGTGTCCAAATAGGATTGTTGTCCAAAATACAGCATTCCCAAGTCCTTCTTTCCTAAGTTTTGGCTTTTACAATCTTTCTGTTCATCATCCATAATGTTCCCTGGTACTGAGCAGTGAAGGTATAAGTGTGTTGTTGATGCTTGCGCTCTCAACTCTTGTTTATTCCCAGAACCTTGTGTAGCCATGAGTCTCTGCCTACATTGCAGCTCACTGGAAAGAAAGGCTACTCTGATTATGGCTGTGAGTGTGGTCTATATGTATAAAGACATCCATTTAGAACGTGATTCAATATTGCTGTGGGATAATGCTCTTGTACAATGTAAAGATTTGTCACTCATATTAGTTTAATAGAATGCTGATTGGTCAAGAGCTAGGCAGGAAGTATAGGTGGGGCTCCCAGACTAAGAGAATTCTGGGAAGACGCAAGTCAGAGTCAGTTACCAGCCAGCTATGGATGAAGCAAGAAGAGAGTGCCTAACTGAGAAAAGGTACTGTACTAGCCATGTGGTTAAACATAGGCAAGAATTAATTTAAGTTATAAGAGTTAGTTAATTTAAGTTTTAAGAGCTATCCTGAGCTAATGGGCCAGTTTATAATTAATATAAACCTTCTACTTCTATGGTGTATGTAGATGTGTATGTGAGTATGTTTGTTTAACCCTATTTCAAGAAGAGGAATTTTCCAATGCAGCGTGTCTCCCTTCCAACATTTTATTTCCAGATTTGTTTATTTACTTTTACTCTGGTTATAATATGGTAGATTTTCACATGACTTTTGCATATCCCCTTCATTTTGGTTGACCCTCTCTTCTGCTTCATCATCTCTCCCATCCTCCCATCTTCTCTGCAAGAGGACAGAGTGGACTCCTCCTTTATATGGGAACACTAATCTTCCTATATGACCTTTAATAAAATGGCGTGAAACTTCTATGATCACATGTGAACACAGGCATTCTGTTCGTCTATAGAGTATCATAACAATGCATTAAATTAATGTTAGTGGCTGACTTGAAAGTTTGTTGATGGCTTTCCTCTTTCTTTTCTGGTACATTTCCAGATGTGATCTGCTGGAAGACTGATAATTGACCAAGTCCACTACTTATGCCCTTTCACTCGGAGGTTAGTAGTGAGTTGAAAAACACTGTTAGTAGTAACAGGACTACTGCGATGTTTACTGGGAGCTCTTTGGAAAGAAGTGTAGGATCCCGGGTTTTCCCCCTGCTCCTTGAGGTGCAAATCCCAAGGACTGTTTTTGCTAGCCAACTAAGCTTCCTGCTAATTTCTGTGCTAGGTCTGCTTTACCCTGGTGATTTAGCCTAGGGCTTTGTTTTATCTATGGTATGGCAATTTCCCACGTGCCTGGTAGAGTTCCTACAGGCGCCAGTTTCTCTCTCCGCTGCTCTCCACTCCCTGCCTGGGTAGGAATTCCCACACAGCGCCAGGCTCTTCGCGCTGTGCTTTCCCGTCTGGCTGGGAGGGGATTCCTCTTCTGGGGCAAAGGTATATTAACTTTGCAGAAAGCTAAATAAAGTGGCTTTCGGCTATCTCTTGACGAATGACCCAGGTTTCTTTGTGTGTGTGTCTTTATTTCAATCCCCAGGCCTTTGCCCCAAGCTCGTGATCCATGATCCTTACGGAAGGCGCGTGAACCGTGCCCAGAGAGGGTGATGCAGAACCGGGTGGTTACAAAGAAGCCACCTCTGGCTGTTGTTTTATGTTTTTACATTGTACTCTGAGACTGGAACAACTGCTACCATCCTGGTTCCAGAACAGAGTGGCCCTTGAGATGCTAGTGCTGAGAGAAACACAGGGAGAAAGGTGGGGCTGAAGGATCAAGCTTTAGTAACTGAGTTACACAATCTGTATGTTATCAGTTTTACTTAATCTAAGTCCTATCATGTTCTTTGTTCCTGGCACCAAGGGCTGCTAACAGGTATAACTTACAAATACCCAGGAACCATGCATCATTTAATATCAGGGATGGGCTTCCCAGGGTTCTCCCGCTCTCTAAATGGATTTAGCTATAGCAGAAAGGCATGGCCTTTTAAATTTAAAGTTTTATAAATGATATAGCTGAGATGCTCTATAGAAATCCTCACATCTCTTAAAGGGGAAGATGATAATATAGGGTCTAGTAAGCCTTCACTGAGCACATATTATATATGCTGGTTGGTATTTGTCAACAAGACACAAGCTAAAGTCACTTGGAAGAGAAAACTTCCACTGAGATTTTTCTTCCATCAACTTGTCCTGGGGTCATATTTGTGGGGCGTTTTCCTGATTAATGACTGAGATAGGAGGGCTCGGATCTATGGAGACAGTGCCACCCTTGGACAGGTGGTCTTGGGTTGCATGGGAAACCAAACTGAGTAAAATGTGGAGGGCAAGCGAGTTGGTGCATTCCTCCATGATCTGTGCTTCCTTCTTGTCTCTATGTTCATGCTTTGAGTTCTTATCTAGGTCTTCGGCAATGTCGGGTTAGGATTGAAAGCTGTAAATCAAATAACCTCCCTCCCCCAGGTTGCTTTTGGCCATGGTATTTATCACAGCAATAAAACCAAACTAGAATATTATGTGACAGTCTCTCTTCAAAGGGGTCTGCAAATTTTCTCTGTTTCTATGATTTTGATGTCCACATTTTTATTTTGAAGAAACTATTCTGTAGTTAAGTGTAGAAATTACTAGTTTTGTCTAACCTTCTCATCTAAGAGATTTGCAAAATTGATAAGGATTAAGGAACTAAGTGATATTTTTTTCCATGTCTATCAGCATATTTCTGAGGTGGAGAAAAAAAATCTGCTCCTGATTCCTCATCCCAAGGCCCAGGGACCTTCATTGCATTCTATAGCTTGTTCAGATTGACTCTGAGTACATTTATAATAACTGCACTATTCTCCTTCCAAGGCTTTCACTATCTAGATCACTTTTGTCTGAAAAACTGAATCAAAAGCTGACAAGAACGGAGTTTCCTATGAAATTTCTAGCACCTCCTATTTTCAGACAGGCTAGAAATACCCTGTGAACAGCCTCTCATGAGTTTTTGGCATCTGTCTCTTGCTATGATCAGAAATAAAAAGTTTAGAGGTTGGAGAAAGCTAAGTAGAAAAAAGATACCTGAGAGGACTTCGTTCTGTAGAGGCATGGAAATTTCAAACACGCTGGCCTCAGTGTCACCTAGCCAGCTTCTGTTAGTTTCTCTCTGGACCAAAGGCTGGCCCATCTCACGGCAGTCACTTCCTTAGCTGAAGATACTGTGTGCTGTGATGACCATTCTGCTTTTACCAGTCATATTGATGGGTCAACTTCTGTTTGACCTTTCTTCTGACAGAAAACTTCAGGGTCCCCTTAGAAGCCAATTTTTGTTTCCCCGTGTCTGTTGTAACAATGAATATGACTTTTATTAAGATTCAAGTTGATAACCAGCAACATGACTCTGGCCATTCATAAATATCATTTCTTCTTACAGTTCCATGGTAGAGACTAGAATGTTTCCTAACTCCAATCTCAGGAGTGCAGTTTGCTTACTAAGCTCAGTATTAATTATAGTAACACATTTATTGTGATCTGCTATGCATGTTGTTTGATTAACCTGCCTTTCATTAATTGTATCTTATATTAATTTTCTTTAATGCTATATTTGATTTTCATAGGTAAATAACCCCTGTCTAATCTGTTTTTTCCTACTAGTGATAAAACAAAAATGTTTTATTTTACTGACCTTGTTGGTCCCTGGAGGTGGAGGAGTCAGTTTTACTGCATGCAGTTATGAATCTATGTGCATTTCCATTAGGAAAGAGCATGGGAAAAGCTTTTTGACCTTACAATTCACTCAAGAGTAGGCTGTTTTCATTGTGGTCAAGTAGAAGTGGGTGGCAAATTTCCTCTCTAATATTAGAGATTGTCCTTGGGGATGACTGTTCTAGGCTTTTAAGGAGAGTAATTTCCAAGTTGCTTCCATGAATGTAGCCCTGGGAAAAAAGTGAATGAATAACTAAGTAGAGACACTTTCATTTTAATTAAGAATGGGAGGCTCAAACTGAATAATGGGATATTTAATTTCAACAAAAATTTGAAAAAACATTTTCTTTTCTGATTTGTAAAATTTCCAAGATTTCAGACAAACATTTTATATAGTCTAAATTTGGATAAGATCTCTCTTTTTCTCTCTCACACACACAGACACATAGAAATACATACACACACACACACACACACACACACACACACACACACTAATGTGCTACTGTGAGCATTATGAGAATTAACTCTAAAAAGTTGTTATAAGTCAGGAAAACATTTTGACTTTAAAATTCATTAAGATAAAAATATTCGTAGAAGAGACTATATAAACTAACTTCTAACTTGAGTGACTACTCCTGTCTTCTGCTCTTTTCACTACTCTGTAAGGAGATTTTTAGCACTCTCGTCTACACCATCAGACAACAGGCAGGGTGCCACAGTTACTGGGTTTTCTACTTAGGTCGTTCCCAACAACATTCATTTGAATATATATACTTTGGACCTGTTAAAGCTGCTAATGCTTTGGCAAGAATGAACATTACTCAAATACCTGTTTGCATGGTTCCATGATGCCGGAACCCCCATGTTTCTTTTTGCTGGTTTTCCAATACAACAAGCTAAGTAGCACATCTGAGAGCTTTGTTCTCAGCAGAGGTTCATTTCACTTAGTCAGGTTCCACTTGGTTGGTATAAAGAGAATCCACAGTTCCAAATACTGCTAGAGCTGCTACTCTCCTGGCTGTCTCATCAGTGGCTAAGACAAGAGAGAATATTCCTAAATCCTGTGGAGACTTTCAACCCACAGCAGCTGAAAGGTCACTGAAGTACCCAGTGTTTCAGGGTGACAACAGTATCTTCTTTGCTATCTCCTTCATCTCTAACAAGTTTCTGTGTTTCAATACAATCCCAAGAAGTTTTATCAAGAGTAATTGGGCATGGCCACAGCTTTCAGCTCATTCTATTTTAACAGTAGTACAATTTCCTACAACCAAAACCAGAGGATGGGCCTAGAATGAACTGTATTTAAGCATCTATGTCATACCACAAGTCTTCTCTTTGAGCCCTAGAATCCCAGCAATGATGACCAGCAAGCTTCGTCTCACCCTCACCCAACTAAGATCATCTTATTTCCCTTGAGGTATGTCTTCTAATTACATCTCTACTTTTTATTCATGGGATTAAGCTCTAAAGTAAGATCCCAATTGTTTTCTGAGTCAGAAAAGCAATTGATGTCTTTTAAGCATAATTTCAGGAGAACCAAGTCCTTCTGACCTCCGTACACTTGAACACAGAGACTTTCCCTTTTTCCTGAAAGCAGCTCCTCTGCGGAGAAAGTATATGTTGACTTCGTATGCCTATTCAAAACTCTGCTTGTGCTGAATGCATGACTGACACTAGCTCACTTGCTCCAAGTTTCTTTAGAGATGTTGCACTCCTTAGGGAGGCTGCTCTGTGTAGGAAGTCCACATGACATCCATTATGTACCGACAGCATGCTTAGTGGAGCCAATCTCTCATTTGCCTCCACTCCTGTGAGTTATTTTACCAGAGACCAGGTTTCTCTTTGTTGTTGTTCCTGTGAGTAGCAGGCAATTGCATTTAACCTTCATAAATTTCAAAAACAATACTGCATTTTACTAGAGAAATTACTTGGCTAGTCTTTTTATCCTATTTAATTGTTCATATTAATCCTCTGTAGGTTTCTAATGTATTCATGCAATTCCTTATGATATCTCCAGCATTACAATGATACCTGTACATTTTGGTGGGTGCCTGACTAGCTAACATTTGTTTATTATCACTTTAAATGTTGTCAAATTTAATTTAATAGAATGAAATTCAAATTCTCCTGATTGCCTATGTAAAAGATTATCACATCTTTTACTCTTCGTGATAAGTCAACAAGTCCTTTATTATAGCTCCACAATTCATCTGCAAGACACACTAGAGCAGTTTTGAAGCAGTAGCAATATTAAAACTTGAAATACCTGTTATATTTCTGTCTGGCTGTTGTTGAATGATTTTGTTTCTGTTGCTTGTTCTTGTTACTGTTGTTTTTCCTGTTTTTAAAGTATAATATACATTTGAATATGAGAGAAAAGAGGATTATTTCTGTATTTCACATTTTAATAAGCATGTTTAGTTACATCTTTCTTATCAGAATAATTAAAACAGTTTATGTCTATTTATAATTTATGATGCAGAATTGGGTTGTAAAGCCGCTGGGGCTTTGAATGCCTTCCATTTGTATTAGGCAAACAATAGGGAACGTCATTCCCACCACCTTCTACACCTTCATTTTGCTCTGAGGCACGCATGAGCCACCTCAATTTGTTATAATAGTCTTTCTCAAGAAGCTTGGAAACTTAATTAAGAAGTTTGGCAGTGGCTAGAGCCAGGCCCAGTTCTTGCTGAGACTCCAAAAGGAGTTCCCGGTGTGGAGGGAGAGTCAAGGGAGGTTCTGAGATGCAGGATTGGGTCTCTGGGCACTCTAATCTCCTCTTCCTTTGAAAAGAAGACCCAGGATTAAGGATAGTGGGGATCCAGCGGTTCCTTTGCTCACAATACATCTCCATTACAATGCAGATTTCCACAAGACTGATTATCTTGAGTTAGTATCTTTACTTTGAGATTTCCCTAGTCTTTAGGTACCTGCCTTCTTCTGCAATTTAATTGTGTGCTGTTTACTAAAGTTGCTTCATACTCCTTTTTAGAAATTCTAATGACTCTGCATACACCTTGTTTTACTTCTCAGGGGCTTCAGAAGGTCTCATCACCTATCTCAAAAACTGTCCGGGCTCCTGAGGGTTAATAACTCAGAACTTGGGCCTCTATTCTAGTTTATTTATATTGTGAATATACTTTTCAAACTGTGTTAAGAGTTGAGAAAGTCAAATAGAGACTGCAGAATCTGACATCTTTGAGTATTGACATGACATCACAGAAATTTCATCTGCCCTTAAGAGATGAGTAGCGGTGAAAATACATGTATATTTAAAACGTTGTACAAATTACTTTTGGAGTATGTATAAATGGTGTATATACATAAATAACTAACTAAATAAATAAAAATAATTTCATGTTTAGAGTTTGATTCTGACTCTAATATGTCACTATAAGTATATGTAAATACTCCAAAATACTTTTTAATTCCTAAAATTCAAATTCTTTGGTTGCAAGAATTTTGGATATGATAAACCCAACCTGCTATGATAGTTGTATGTGTTCACCAGAGGGGACTAAATCTTTTTAAGGAATGACTCCTATCTTCTTTACACTTTATTCTCACTTCCAAGTATTAATTTAACTGTAAATATATATGGAAAATTGTTGTCCTTTATTTTACTCATTTAATTATTTACCTAGTATTTATAGGTTTATACCTGTCATGCAAAAAGTGTAAGCATATCCCTTTTTATTTTCAGGTAAGGAAACTCAGGCTTAAAGTCAAGACCAGCACCTCACATACCAATCCAAAATGAAATCATGTTCGTTAACCTCAAACTCCACGATCACTTAAAGCACAATTATAATTAAATCATGCAGTCTGGTACAGGAAATTAAATGATCAATTCTCATGAAATTAATGAGGCAAATTATTAAAAGAACTTACGATCCTTCCTGGTACTTGTGATTTGTAACAAACATGTGTGATCAATTCATAGTCACAAATAGATGCTTAGATGTAGAAATTATAGACCCTGGAGTGATTACATTGTCTTTTGCTCAGAGTCTATTCCCACAGTAGGCGCTGCATGAGTATAAATTATGGATTCGCAGAACACAGAACACCTTGCCCTCATCTTCACACAGAGAGAATTCTGTTAGCTAAGAAGCCTTGCCTTACCTTAAACAAGTGACTGGCAGTGAATTCCATACAGAGACCCGTGACCAGATTTCATCGTACTCTTAATCTCCAGTATGATGTGGAGCCAACAGATGGCTTGGTTGGTCTTTATTCCCCCTGCTCTCAATTATCAGGCACAATTTTACTTTTTAATTTTCTGTATTTCCTTCTCTATTAATAAGAATTGAGAGTTGGTGCTCTGTCCTCTTGCAGTAAATCTTTTGTGCCTTCACTGTTACACGATGCTTAAGTTTTATATGACTCTTTGATGCCAGGCATGAAGTGAAGAAAACCCTCCACAATCCCAAAGCCTCAAATTTTAAAAATGCTAGTGATTCAACCGTGCCAAAGAAAGGGAAGGTTAAGTTTTGAACTAGTGGTATTAGACAAAAGGCCCTGTACCCTGGGCCATAAGAATCTAATATTCTGCTGTTCGGCTTGCCAGGGTCTAATATTGGAAATTGTATTTGGGAATCCGTTCTCCTAAATAGTAAGAAACATTGGCACCTCTAGATGAGAATAGACAAGCCTCATCCTCTGCTGTCTGCCCCACTCAGATCTTCATGGTCCAGAGCACTGAAGGTGCAGACAGGTGCCCCATGGTGCATCCGCCCACAGTTCAGCAGCTGGACTAGGAAGCACGGTGCAGACACAGACCTCAGGCTCAGGACGCTGTTTTTTCTTGCTTGCTTGTTTGTTTTGTGTTTTCATTTGGTTTTATTTTTTTTTTTTTGAAGCTGATATTTTATCTACTTTGACGGGACACTTGTGTCTGCTTTCCAATTAACCTCAAAAACATATTAAAAGAGATGTTTTAAGCGATGTTGATTAATGGCCAAGTATGTCTGTGACTGCTGTATCCATAGTGTTTCGTGCCATGTTGGTCACTGTTGTGGTCTCCAGGCATCATAGTTGGGTAGGATAATTGGTTGTCTCCCTCTTTTGAACAACACTTGCACGGTCCCTGCCAGTACCATGAAAGCTACTTCTCATGGAGGAGGCTTACAGGCCAGTTTCAGTTCAGGAGTTTTTGGGTCCTATGTCTGAAGTGATGATGTCTTCAGCAATAGGTACTTACCTTAAACCTTTGCAGGGCAACCAAGAGCAACAGCAATAGCCTGTATGTTTTGGGAGTGTCTGGGCAAACCCTGACCAACAACTCCAAAAATGGGGAGGGAGTAACTTTTCATACCTGGTGTTGGTTGTTTTAATGGGTGATCTTTGGCCCTTGCAGGGACATGAACAAGAACATCAATAGATATATTAGTGGATGGGAGAAAGACCATGAGTCTTCAACCCTACAGAAAGAACAACAGGCAGCTAAGGAATGCTGAGAATTGAAAAACTGTCTTCCTCTGGGAAGAGCACACCAGTTGGTTGTCTGATGTTAAATAGTCAGATTGAAAACATAAGTAACATTATACATACTAAGCAGGTTATAATTAGGAACATTTATGCTTATTCATATGCTTGCAATGTGTGTAACAATAATTAATGAAAAAGTGGCTATGAACTTGAAGGTGAACGAGAAGAAGTATGCAGGAGGATTTGGAAAGAGGAAGACACTATATTATCATATCAAAAATAAGTGAAAAAGCCCAAAGGGAGTGTGTGTAATGATTATCCACCAATTGCCACAGAAGCTTGGGAAAAGCAATCTGCTTTTGAGAAACTAATACCCACCAGAATAAAACATAAAGCCCTCATGACAGGAAGTGAGCAGGCTACGCAATGCTCCTTGGGAATTTGAACTGAAATGTAAGGTCAAATATGGAAGTCATTGTCTACATATCTACAGAGTATTTGAAATGTGTTTGGTATGAAACATGCGTGGCAGTAAGAGTAGGATACATGCTAGATTACAAAAGTTTGTTTAATAAAGAGTAAATATCTCAATAATCTTCATGTTGATTTCACACTAAAAATGTGATGTCTTAGGTATATTTTATTAAATAAAATGTATTATTTATATTTACTCAAATTGGCAGTTGGATTTCTTGTAAGGTAAATATTCTTGACTCCCAGACCGATAACCTGAGTTTGATCTCTGGGACACACATGGAAAGAAGTGACTTCCTGGAGCTGGACATATACACAGAAAATAAAAGTGTAACATTTAAAAATAATGTAAAAAGGGGGTAGGGAAATGGGCCACTGGATAAAGCGATTTCTGTGCAATCATGAGGTTATGTGTTTCAATCTCTAGACCCCAAATACAAAATCTGAGCATAGCAGTACCTCCTGTAACCCCAGCACTAAGAGAGGGGAAGTGGATCATGGGGTTTGCTGGCCAGTCTGTCTGACTTAGCCAAACCAGGGAGTTCCAAGTTAAGAAAGAGAGCTTCTCTCAAGAAGTACACCCAGTTTCAGCCTCTGACTTCCACACATGCATGTTTGGGTGGGTGTACACACATAGCTGTGAACATGCATGTATAATCACACACACACACACACACACAGAGAGAGAGAGAGAGAGAGAGAGAGAGAGAGAGGCACATGAGAATAAAAATGAAAACATCCACATAAAAGAATTATACAAAAGAAACTTGACAACTCTCTTCTGATAGCTCTATAAAAGCTTCTAAGAGTTCTTACAGAAACCTACAGATAACAATTCCTCAGCACCTATGTGTGCATTAAGTTTCTCCAACCTATCCTACTTATGAGTACATGGCATCCACAAGCAGCCACATAGAACAGCTCATAACCACAGAATTCTTTTGTGACTACCAACTCCGTCCTTAACCTCTGGCAACCTCCACTCTCTGCTTCTAGACTTTGGTTATTTGAAGAATCTTCTAGAAAAAAATTCATATGTTTTATAGCCTCTTGGGGGCAATGCTTTTCATGGTTAAATTCTCTGGGGACTTACCCAAGTTTGTGCCTTTGAACTGCTGAGTGCTGCTCACTGATGGGACAGGCTTAGCCAGAGGCTGTTTATCCCCCTCCAGCTTAGAGGGATGTGGCAGTTTATAGTCTGGGGCAATTCTGAATACAGCTACTATAAACTTTCATATTTTGTAAGCATAAAATTTTTAGCTTCTTTACAAGTGTCCATGACTTCATTTGCTGGATATTATGGTGATGCTGTGCTTAAGTCCCTTTCCACTGTTGGTAAGACGTAAAGTGGTGGCCTCTCTTTCATATCTGATACAGATAAAATGTTGGTTTCTCCTGTCCTTAACCACCCTTTCAATCAGCTTTATCCACTTCTAAAAGCCATCACATGTGCTGATTTTTTACAGAGAACAAATTTCAAAATGATTTTAGATTACAAAAGATTTCAGAGAAGTCGGGTGGTGGTGGCACACACCATTAGTCCCAGTACTAGGGAGGCAGAGATGGCGGATATCTGAGTTCAAGGCCAGCCTGGTCTACCAAGTGAATTCCAGGACAACCGGACTGCATAGAAAAATCTTGTATCAAATAACAAAACAAAAGCAAACAAACAAAAACAACAAAAGCAAAAAGATTTTCAGAGACAAAATCCAGAATGGCTCAGTTCTCCCAAACACCTTATTAACATCTCAAATTAATATAGTGCTTTGTCATGCTTAGATACCAGCCTTGTCATGCTACTTTTAAAATGTTGAGTCAATTTGTATTTTACTGGATTGTTCTCCTCATGGTTTTCCCCATGTCTGCTACAGTGTGCCATCAGAGACACAAGCTACATACAGAACATTTAGTTATCAAATCATACCAGGTTCCTCCCGGCTCTGGGATTGTCTCAGAGTTCCCTTGTGCTTGGTGACAGCAGCTATATTCAGGACGATTGATCTGATGTTTTGTGGAATGTCCCTCAGTTTTCATTTTTCTCTTTTAATTTAGTCATGTTTGTGTTAGGGCTACAAATTTGAGGGAAGCCTACAGAAACTTGGAGTCCTTGTCTCCTGTTCTCGAGCCACCCACTGTGGACACGACCTGTCACTGTTAGTATTGGCTTTATTGGAACCAAGGGAGTGTGGCAGGTTTCCCTATAGAAAATTAGCCCCTCATTCCCATCCTGTATTCTCTGTAGCAGTTCCCTGAGCATAGAGACATTAGGGGGATGGTGAGATGGATTCGGCTCCTTATATTGAAGGAGGTTTTTGGCATTTAATTCTAAAATGTTTCTCTCAGCCCCATTTTGAAAATAACCAAGTTCTTTCTTTCTTTCATTTTTAAATTGTTTTCATTGAGCTATATAGTTTTCTCCGCTCCCCTTCCTTCCACTCCCTCCCCTTCTGCTCTCTCCCATGTTCCCAGTTTACTCAGGAGATCTATTCACTCCTGTAGTATTTTAAGATTTTTGTCTTAGCATTGTTATGGAAATAATTTATTTTGCACTTTGACCCTATAGATACATATTTAAACTATTTAAATTATTTTTGCCTTACTTAATCATAATTTGTCATGTTGTTCTTATGGACAAATGATTTTTTTATAGGATATGGATGTACTCACGCCCACAGCTACGTCTGGAAAGAGACCCCAGTTACAGGAATGTTTCTTTTTAAATTTTATTGATATATTTTGTGTCATGCTAATTTGGAAATTAAAATAATGGGATAATTCAACTTTCTACAACTTTTTATTGATCGTTTTCATTACTTTTTTTGTAATATTGTGCTGCCGCCTTAGCAAGGTTCTCAGTTTCATTGAAAAAGAGATAGGAGAAGAGTGGGATATCATAAACCAATGCGGATTGTATGAAACTTCCTTTTAATTTTCTTCTCTGTTGCCAGAATGGTTATTAAAAAGCACAGAATAGGAGTACGCTGTGTTCTGTTGCCAGCCAGCACCATGGGCTGCCTAGCTGGGCACACCGTGCTGCGGGCATTGTTGTGCGGGTCACGTATTCCAGGCCTGCTGGTGCGCCCAGTTATGGAGGGCTTTCTTGGCCCTCGGAGAGTACCCTGGTTGCTATGAAGCCAAATGGGGTGCAGCAGAGGCTAATGTGGACTGTGATATACAACTTTGAAGGGCAGGGCTTCAAGCTGGTGGGGATGCAGATGTTACAGGTGTGGAAAGGGCACGATGTGGTCCACATCTCAAGAACCATGATAGGACACATTGATTCAAACGAGGCAGCCCCTGGGACAATCAGGGGAGACTTCACAGCATACAGAGGTGAATTCCACATCACCTTTCCTTTTCTGTTTAAATAAAAGGAAGGTTTTAACTTCAACATATTAAAATTACATATAACAAAACAGATAACAAGCAAGAATTATAGTTACAATATTTATATTTACTTTAATTTTTATCATAACTAAGGAAAACTATAATTATAACTACAAATTCTTCATCTCCATCGAAGACTCCAGAAGGATATAATATTACCTAAGTAAACAGGAAGTGTATTGTAAGCAACTTCCAAAACTCTAGAATTGACAGAGACATGTTGCTGCCTGGACAGTCACCAAAGTTCTTCTCTACCATTGGGGCATCCATCTTCAGCCTACAGGCCCATAGTATCTAGCAGACTTTTCCATGAAGCAGGAAATTTCAAAGACAGGTCTGCCTATATGGGCAGCTTGTCAGTCACTTTCTTCTGTGTCCTGCAAATGTCTAGCAGACTCTTTCATACCTCTGTCTCCTGAGTAGTGGAGTTAAAGGTGAGCTACCACTTCCTGGCCTCTAGTGGTTTAGCTCTGTGCTCTGATCTTCATGCAAGCTTGTATTTTAAAACACAAAAAAATCACTACATTTTACCATTTTTATTTATATAAAATAAAAAATAAGGCTATAACTAATATAAGAAAACTATATACAATTAAGTAAAATAACTCTATTTGATATATACAGGCAATAAGTACATCAGCATTGTCTAGTTCATTTGCATTTGAAAAATTCAGAGAAAATACTCCATTATATATCTTATCTTGGGAAATCCAAAGTCTTGTACCTAATCTACTTTCTATCATAACTTCCACTTCCATCTAAAACTATAATTTGATATCTCTCAACCTTATACAATTTAGACCTCTTTAGTGAGTCTCTTTTCTGCATTTGGCAATGAGAGAAAAACTATAACTTTTACTATTTTTCAACTCCCTCAGAGAATCAAGAAGAAAATAATATTAACTGAGTAAGCAGGAAGGATGAGCAAGTGACTTACAAAAAAAAATGTGAGAAATGACAGAAACAGCTGGCTGAAAGGGCAGTCACCCAGGATTCTTTTGCAATGTTGGCGCATCCATCTTTGGCCTACAGGCCTAGTATTTGACAGAATAATCCATGAAGCAGTACTTGTGAAGGACTGTCCCACATTGTCTTGTCAACATTTTGTAGTCACTTTCTTTTGTTTCGTGTTTGTCCAATTTGGACACCATACCATCAGTAACCAAGGCTAGAGGATTTTCTTGACCAGTGTCTTACTTCTGCCACAAATAAAGTAAATGCCGTGTGAAGTCTTTTCAGTGCCCATTATCTTCCCTGAAGTACATTGGTGCTACCAGGAGCAGACCTGTCTCATTGTCATAAAAAGGAACCTTTTATTAAAACATCTTAAACATCATATTCTGTAGATTTCTGATTTGTTTGAAGATTACTTGTCCATTTAAAATATATCTGGTAAACATATGTAATATAACTACAAGTTCAATTGTAAAAGATGACTAACTACTAACCTACATTTCCTTATTATCCTAAGTAGTTGGTAATAACTTTCATGTACTAGAAGTTTGTATCACATTGTTAAATAAGCTATATCGGTACAATATTTTGACCAAGAGTAGAAATGGATATATAGTACATTCTAACAAAATTAATCTCAAATTTGTGTCAATATGCAAAATTTGTATACAAAAATACAAAAGTCCAATCCAATGTAAAATACTTAAAACTAGCAGTTGCTTTTTAAAAATAGAGTCAATAATCTACATTTTTATTTTATATCTATATCCCCCCTTTTTATTTTCAGAGTAGATTCAATAATCAACCCTTTTATCTTATCAAATATGTATCCCTCTTTTTTCAAGAACCCTAAATCTAATAAATAGCTAATCTGAATCTAATTTGTTGAGCTTTCATCCTGACTATTACCAAGAACATCTTGTAACCAATCCCTTTAAACAATGACAAATATTCATAACCCACTGAGTGACCAAAAAACACCCACCTCAATTCTTGGGGATGTGGGTATTATATTCTTAAAATTACATCCTGCTCTCTGGGGGCAACAGCATCTTTAGAGGATTCTGAAAAGAAAAATTTTGGGTTAATTATAAAGTCCTGGGAGAGGTAGCTACATAATGGTAAAATGCAGGGCTTTTCTTAAGTCCTGACTAAAGGAGTCTTTGAAGCTGGATCACCTCAGCTAGCTACCTTGAAATTGTTCTTCACAGTTTGTAGTCCAAAATCAATTATTAGGTGGTAGCTTTTCAGATCAGTGATGTTATCATAGTCCTAGAGGAATCATTGTCGTGAGGCCCTGTTCTCTTTATGGAGACTTCAAAGACCACTGTTAGACATGCTCATGGTTCATCGCAGAAAACTGATAGAGACCCAAAGCCAAAATCATGCACAGGAAGTGTTCCCCTTGCTCCACTGACTATGAAGGGTTCATCCACTGAAACAATTTACCTGAGCTAATGGGAGCTAGGGATGTGCCTGAGATATCTGCCAAGCAGTGTTGTGATTAATATAGTTTCTGCATGATTATATGGGTCTGGACAGGTGGGAAACTAAAGACAGTCTCTGTTTACACACACACACACACACACACACACACACACACACATATATATATATATATATATAACCCATTTCTTCTAGATAAGAATATACATTTCCAGAATAATTCCTACTGTTCTCTGTAATTTCATTCCAACCCTTGGAGTATTTCTATTTGCTTCATTAATCATGCATATGGTTTCTTTTGGCAACATTTCATTTATTTCAGCTCTGTCTTTACTATTTCTTTCCTTGTGTTGATTTCAGGTTTGCCTGGTTCTTGTTTTTGTGAAGCCCTTAGATGCATTATTAGGTTATTTATTAAATGTTTTTCTGGGTTTTCAAAATGTAATATCTATAAACTTCCTTGTTATAAGTGCCTCTTCTCTTTGCTTAAGAGTTTAATATAAAAAAACAAAAAAAGAGTTTAATATAAGTTGAAGGGAGTGGGAGAAGAGAAGGGAAAGGAAACTGGAATTGGTATATAAAATAAAACTGTTTTAACAGCCAACAAATAAAATTAAATTTTAGAAAAAAAGATAGAAGAATCTGATAAAATGTTTCCACTTTCATTTGATTCTAGAAAATTGCCACCATTTTTAAGAAGACATATGTCCATGACTGTAGATTTATTCTTGAAGTCAACTGTTGATTCTTAAATCAACCCATCTGTCTTTAAATTGGAAAAGGAAATCCATTTACAATAAAGGTTATAATTGATAGGTAATTACTAGTTCTACTACTACTCTTACTATTGTTATTATTTTACTAAAGTTTGACTCTTCCTTTGTTCTTGCTGGCTTATTTACTTTTCCATTTGGATGTTTTCCATGCTCCCAAATTTCATTCCCTGTGCACTGGATTTCTTTAAGATTTTTTATGAAGATGATTCTTGATTGTAAACTGCTTTGTATTGTGTTTGTCTTGCCTTTATTTCTTCCTTAATCTTGATGGTATTGGTGCTGGGAATAGTTATCTAGTTTGATAGGGTTTTTAGTTTTTGCTTATTTATTTTCCCCAAGGAGTCCAAGTATATAATTCTAAGGTCTCTAATTAGTTGGAGCTTATGTTGAGAAATCCTGTTATTCTGATGACTTGCCTTTATAAATGAGTTATCATTTCTCTTTTGCAGTTTCTACCAGTCATTCTTTGTCTTATAATTCTCATATTTAACCATAATATATCATGGAGAGTTTGTTTTTTAATTAGGTCCATTTGTAGGTATATATTTTGGAGCAGTAAATCTTTCCATATACCTCCCCAAATTTAGAAAGTTTTCTTATAGCATTGTAATGAATTTACTTTCTGTGCTTTTAGTTTATAAGCTGCTATCTAAAGTGGTCATGGAGTTTTAATTGTGTTGTTTGTTCAGTTCATAACTTTTTCCTTTGTTATTGTTATCATTACTCTGAATTCTAACTCATAAATCTTGTCTCCAAGACCTGAGATTTAGTTTCACCTTATATAATCAAATGATAAGACACCCATTGAGATTTATAAATTTATCTTTTTCAGATTTTTCATTTTCAATATTTGTTTTAATAATAAAATCTCTTTTTATTGAACTCATTCATAACTCATCTTTACTTTCTTGTTTGTTTTTTTTTGTATTCTCATGAAATTACTGGTCTTTAAAATAATCATACTTTTGATATCTTTATTCAATGTTCTCTTCACTTTCATGTCTTTGGAGTCAGTGGCTAGAGAATTATCAGTTTTTGGAGTCTTGTTTTCTTTTAAATCTTAATTATATTTATTTAATGTATAATTTTTGTAATTTTATGTGGGAGTCTGTTTTCTTTGGCTACTGTATCCTGAGATATTGTTTTATGTGAAGTTTAGACTCTGTTTCCAGTTGGAGTTTTTACTGTACACCTAGTATTTCTTCAATATATGTAAACTTGATAGTGATGCTTTCTTTGCAAGTTTCATAAGAAAAAAAGATTTCTAGTGGATCAGGCAGATATTCTATATATGGTTCCATCTATAGGATGTGCCCCTGTAATTCTTCTTTTTTATCAACAATATATGCGTTGAAAGGATGTGTCCTGCACTCCCTCATACACGTGGTGTCCATGCACTTCCTGTTGGCTCTTTCTGCTCTTGTGGTAGGTATAGCAGTCCAGGAATGGGTCTTCAGAACTCCCATGCTCTTGCCATATTTATTTGGAACCTAGTTGTTGACTTAAAGTTTTTTTTTATTACCCCTCCTTTTTGGTCTGAGGCTGTTAGTGGCAGAACTTCTGCATAGTTGACACTGGCCATTCCAGTTCCATGTAGAAAAGAGAAGCAAGCAATATTGTCAGCAACGAGTAATAGTAAAAAAAAAAAACAATTCAAATGAATTTTTTAAAAAAAAACATGTCAATGATCACATCTAGAACTATCACGGAAATAACAGGAATTTTAGCAGAAATAGCCAAGGCATCTCAAATATAATAAATAAATAAATAATAGGAGAGAAGAAAATGACTAAAAAGAAAGTTGGAAGATTTAAAGTGAAAATTGTGCCTCCTCTTTTTTTTTCTGAATTTTTTTTCTCCCCTTTTGGGAGAGACCCAGAGGGAACAGAGCTCCTAGTGAAATTGGGAAAAGCATAGTAAGAATTATAATGAGATAGACAGATAACATAGATCGAGATATAGACAGAAACATAGTTACATAGACAGACAAATAAATAGATG
This sequence comes from Myodes glareolus, assembly GCF_982192425.1. Taxonomy (NCBI): domain Eukaryota; kingdom Metazoa; phylum Chordata; class Mammalia; order Rodentia; family Cricetidae; genus Myodes; species Myodes glareolus. The sequence goes on along the minus strand of NC_142041.1, from coordinate 13,435,083 downwards.
ATAGAATGTGGTTATTGGGAGAGGAGAGGAGATGAGAAAGGAGAGAAAAGTAAAAATATCTGAGAAAAAAATAAAGGAAAACATATACTCACAAAATCAATGCATAAAAATGTTGCATTAATTTTTTAAAATAATAGGAAAATATCGTCTGGCTGTGTAGTTGTGAGCGCATGTGTGGATGTTTAGTACCTCTACTTCAGTCAGTCTGTACTTCCTCCTTGGACTATATGCCTCTTGCAGAGTGCAAGGTTGGAAACCTCACCTTCTTTTCTATGTGTTGTTCACCAGTCAGTCACTCAGTGAAAGTGACCAGGCATGTATTGGATCTGGTTGGAATGGCTTTCCTTTATCTACTCACCACTAAAAAGTAGCAGAGGACCAAAGTTCTTTAGGCTAGGAATTTGTCTCAAAAGATTAGCTCAATGGACTCCTGAAACTATGCTTGCTATAATATCTTTCCAACTAAATGCCAAGCCCCCTGGGATTCTATGAAGTCCAAAAGTAAGGGTGGGCACCATGCTGTATTGGGTGAGGTGGGGCCATCTGTGTGTCTAGCATCCCTCTGACCGTGGTTTCCGAGGCTAAGGATCTGAAAACATCTGTGTGCTTGCTCAGTCTCCAAGTCCTCCCTTGCTGACATCTCAAGTTAACAGTCTGAAAGGGAATCTAGACTGCACTCTCTTCTGGGTCTCCAACCCAGGTTTCATAGGATGTGTTTTTCATTGATCTCATTTCTGTCATGTTTCACCAGGGTAGGCTGGATTACCTAGGAGATGCTGACTGGGTGGTATGACAATATTTCTGAGTTCCAAGGGAAAGAAAAATGCAGGAACTCTTCCCCCAAAGCAGCACACTGAGGTAATACCTTCTCAAGATCATTGTTACAGCTCGCACTTGAGAAATCAGAGTGCTCCCTTGCCGTGGGAGCCAGTGAGCTGTGCAGCCCTAGAATGGCTCACCCCAAACTGCTCTCTTCAGCATCTTTGCCAGTTTTTCCTGATGGTGGCTCCCCCTTTCTTCTGTTACCTATACATTCTGCTGCCATACTGATCTTCGGTGTTCTCAGCTCTGTACAGTACTCTGCCTATCTATTCCATTATCACAGTTTCGGGTTTCTCCACGTCTCTGTCCACTGCGAAAGCTCAGTGTCTCCCCGTCTCCAGGTGTTTTCTGAGAAGCTGCTGCTCGCCTCTAGCCTGCCATCTTAAGTTTTACATCTTCAACCTGCTAAAAATTTTCATTGCATATATTCTTGGTACATGGTTGTTGCTATGGGCTGAAGGCGTTCCCACCGCACACGGTATTCTGTTACATAAAGATATTTTCATACAAGTATGTTGAGCATACCCCCTATAGTCCTGCCCACCCCCTTTCTCCATGCCATGCCCCCTTAGTCATGCGCTGTTTTGTAAAGAACTTTCCCTGACTGTGGTACTGATGGTGGGAAAGCAAAGAAGAAACAGCTAGTGTGCAAGAAAGGGAAGATCCAGGTGAGTGATTATATTACTCAAGTCAGATGGTGACCAAAGAAGACAGGAGAAAGGGCCAGATAAAATAGATTTTGAAAGTAGCACTAAAGTATTTCTGGCAGGTTAGCCTTGGGGGCCTACTGAAAAAGCAGTTGAAGATGACTCCTTTTCTTTTCTTATTTTCTCCTTTCTTTTTGTGTTTTGAGAATAAAGCTCAGATGAAATGAAAAAGAAAGAACAAACGGGGAGATCTGAGTTCAGTTCTGGCCAATTTCTAAGTTTGAGATTTCTGTTGAGCACCTAAGTAAGAATGCAAATGAAGCACCATGTGCAGGCAGGGCACCTAGCGTGCAAAGGTACAGGAGTCACCAGCATATCGGAGGTATTTTTATTGTGCTACTCAAGTTTTTAAGAAAGTCAGAGTATATAAAGGTAAGTTCAGGGACTGGTCCTATTTAAAGTAGTGGAAATGAAGGAGAATGAGCAGAGAAACAGAATTAGGAGAAAAAGAGAAGCCACTGAAACAAACAAAAGCAGAGTGTGTGGGAAGAAGAGATTTCATGAAGAAAGGAATGGCATCCTATGTCAAATGCACTGAGCCTTGTGAGGGACTGCAAAATGGAGGATCTGAGCCCAGACCATCAGTGACTTTGGAAGACGGTGCCTGAAGAACAGCTGTTTGCCATGTTTCTGAATACATGTAAGGGACAAAGAGTGATAAAGAAGAAAGCAGGCCCAGGGGCATTTTTCTGGGGAGAAAAAAAACTTCAAAAACAGCAAAGGTGGCTAGACATGTGGATCAGAAGTGGGTACAGGTGCCTGCAGGTGGCAAAGAAAATGGTGAAACCTGTGGATGGTTTTCATTTTTCCTCAGTAAAATAAGGGCAAGGATGATAAAGAAGATGCGTAGAGTTTAAGAGAATTACAGTAATTTTAGAAAGTGAAATGTGAATAGATTAAGAAGAAGAGATGAGCTTACGATTGGTCTCAGTTTCCACCTTGGGTTGACAGTCAAGGACTCAAAGGGATGTAGTTAAGAATAGCTATGCCTCAGCCCAGCAGGTGTGCAGAAATGTGAACTCCCCTGGCTCAGACCTGAAGGAAGTGAAGAGCAAGCTTTAACTAGTGGTATGTGTGCTTGCGTGCATGTGTGCATGCTTGTAGGGAGTGTTTTCTCAATCAGAAGGACATTCCTAGCTGAAGATGTATTTAAGAGGTGCTAAGCATAAGATGAAGCATGCAAATTGTAATGTGTAAGTAGAAATGGTAACACAAACAAAAGTGAGAAAAAATCTAGATTCAAGTGTCCTTTCTGAAAAGAGCGGACCATAGATGAGGGGCTAATCAAAGTAGGATGCTTAACACTGGGACTATGAAGCTACAGAGTAGTAACAGGTTTAGGTTACGACAATAGTGATTCATCTCTAGGCTAAGGTTATTGGAGATGAGGTCACATTTCTGATAGACCAGGAATCTGTGTTGAACATCAGTTGATTCCGAGACAAATGATGTGATCACTGGGTTTGAAGGTCTAATTTTGAAGAAGCTAAATAGCTACACAAAAAGTGTTAGTTAAGCCTGGAGTCATGAAGGGGTGGAAGAAATGGGGCGAACATAGCCAAAATAATGTACAAAATGTGCTCGACATGACACGGGACTGCTCTTTTGCATTTGTAAAAATGTGGCCCTGACATTACTGAATCCCAGAGATCAGCATCTCCACTTTAGAAAGAGTAAGATAAGATTCAGGGCAACGGAGTTTAAGTACCATGACCAAGAAACATTCTAAGTCTGAACTTTGATCTCTTAGCCACCATGTCCAGCTGTTTGGACAGGTGCAGCCATTATGATTGAGGAGGTGAAATTAACAACTAGCTCTGAGATGTGAATGTTGAATCTATGTATGGGATTAGAGGCTGTAGAAAACAATATTGAGTGCAAAGCCTAGCACCATACATGATCTCATCTAATCCTCATATTAATCCTGTGTGTTAAGTAATTTGGCAGGATCATGGGGCTAGGAATTAGCAGAGCCTGTATGTGAAATGGCTCACTCTGACCTCTCTACAACTACTTCTGCTAGCTATGGGTCGCCATTACTTTTCAGAGATGCACCGAGGCAACTTTAAGGAGACTCTAGGTGGTTTTGAATGAATATACTAATAAGCAAACCGTCGCTAGTTATTCCTTTTTCGGAATCTAACAGAAAAGTCTCATAATTCCTATGTTTCCATGGGAACATTTGTCAGCACAGAATGTTGCATTCTTCCTGTCATGGAATGTTCTCTCCAGAAATTCATGCATTCACTTCACTATTATTTACTGAGCAAATAGTCTGTGCTGTGCTGGAGACAGAGGATACTATCTAACAAGGCGCCCCCCTCCCTCCTCACTCCCTCACCACCGCCAGTCCTACAGTGAAGTGTCAGCCTGCTGCTGATAGCAAACAACTCAGCCACTCCACAGGGCTTTCCGAGCCTGGTGCAACTTAAGATGTAGTATTTGGTCTAGAACACACGCTACCTCTGAGGACCTTGTTACCTAAGAGATCCGTCGTCTCCCTAATGGTTTGGCACAAAGCATGAACAGCCATAGAGCCCTGGAGATGGAATCTTAGAGCAGAACTCTAGAGAAAAAGAACCAGGGTATTTTCCAAATCGGCAACTTCTACTCCAAATGGCCCAGTTGGGAATATGGATTTTAAAATGCCTGTCCCAATGTGGCATGTGACTGCTGTGTGGTCCCTCAATCACCACCCGTCTTTTCCTAGAAAATTTGCTTTAGCATGTGACATATAAGCACTTATGGCTCCAGGGCCACAAACTCTTCTACCAGGATGGCAGGCAAAGCTGAAGCAACAGAAGCCCTAGGCTCTGACTTTGAGGACAATGGGCTGTGTAACTAATGCTTGAGAAGAATCCCACTCTGGTCAGGCTGGAGCTAAAACGGCAGTGTGGTAGCCTGTGCTGGTGGTATACCAGCGAGCATTTTTACATGCTAAGAAATTCCTGCACTTTCACCACGTGCTGCCAAGAATGGCACTATCAATTAGTGCAAACTCACCTGGAGCTGCCCCAGGGAGGGGCCAGGGGATGCGGAATGCTAACCTTTATCTCCAGGTCCATGAAGACACTAACTGGTGTCCTTCCTGGCTGCAGCAAGAGTGCAGCCCCCACTTTCGTCTGGATTCAAACCGTGAGTCACACTGCAATTTAAGAATTACCCTCTTTGTCCCTTATATTTGCAAAAACTAAGTGAGACAAACCAAAGCGCAGGTTTTCTTGGTCTAGAAACGGTAAAGAAAATCCCATATTTTATTGGGATTTAAAGACTGAAAGATTAAAAAAAAAAGTCTGCAACATGTGTTATTCTTGCATTCTCTCTGAAGATGGATTAAATTTGAGTCATTTCTGTAGTTGTGAGACGACACGGCGAATCTGTCCGTTTATAGTTTAAGGGAAGGTAATTTCAGTTTTGGAATAAGAGAGGTGGCACCACCTTTGAGATCTGCCACTCCCCGCGGGACCGAGGGCGGGGCCGGTCCTCGTTTCTCCCGGTTGCTAGCAGCGTCCCTCCGCCCGTCGCCGCGCTCCAGGCAGCCGCCAGGGGTGCTGCGTTTCCCACCTGCACCTGCGGTTAGGAGTGGCCCCACCTCCTAGTCTGCCTAGTGCTGGTGCCTCCGACTCCTTAAGCGCTTGGGGTGGGGGCACCGGCCCCTGAAAGGGATAGGGCCGGAGGGCCTTCGCATCTCCCCAGGCTGGGTGGGGTTTGCTAGCACTCGATCCCTGGTGTTGCCCTCTCCTTACCCCGAGGGCACGCCCTCCGCTGCCAGCTTTGCTTTGGGTGATCCAGCCCTGCAGATCCTGTGCCTCCCTGGATCTCCAAAGCCTGGCACGCCCACTATCGCTGCCGGCACAGGGGCCAAGGCTTCCAAGTTAAAGCACTCTGTTCACCCTCGTGGGCGCCAGTGACACTCCACAACCCGGCCAGGTGCCCGAACTCCGGGTGCAGTACAAAGAGGCCTGCCCTTTCCTGGTCCTCGCCGCTGCCACGCCCGCTCGTGCCCACCACCCCCTGCCCTCGGTGGTGGCCGGACGCGGATACTCCTCCACTCCCTCCACTGCCTCCCCCCGCCCCCACAGCGTCGATCAAATCCACCCAGCGCTCTCCGAAATCCCACGAGCCCAGGCCTCCGACTGCCGCTTCGCCGCCCTCCGCGTCCCGCACTGGCCAAGAAGCTCCCCACCCCTCGCCGCCCGCCGCTCCCCCTCGGTCCCGGCCCCTCCTCCAGGCCCTCCTTCTTCTCGCCCCTCCCCAGCCGGGGTGGGAGCGGCGGCAGCTGGAAGGGAAGGGATGAGGTCATCCTCTCCCTCGGAGTCAGCTGGTGGAGGAGAGGCTGCGGGAGGAGGGAGCGCGCGCGAGGGGAGGAGAGGAATGTGCAGGTCCGAGGAGCGCCGCGGCGGCCGCTGCTGCTCCTGCTGCTGGCGGCCGCGGCGGCTCGTGCTGCAGCCGCGGGGCCGGGACGGTGCGGAGCGCGGGCGGCTGGCAGGGGCGCGCGCGGGCCGGCGCGAGCAGCTGGGCTCGGCGCAGCCAGCCAGGCGGCGCTCCTGCGGGCCCCGAACGTGCGGCTAGCCGGGCCCAGCGCCCAGCCCCGCGGGCGGCGGCGGCGGGCGATAGGGCGCAGGAGCAGGCGCGGGAGAGCGGCGCGGCCAGGAGGGAAGCCGGGGCGAGGCGAGGAGGTGGCGGGAGGAGGAGACAGCAGGGACAGGTGTCAAATAAAGGAGGGCTCTCCTTTGCTGCCGAGGCATCATGGCCGCTAAGTCAGACGGGAGGCTGAAGATGAAGAAGAGCAGCGACGTGGCGTTCACCCCGCTGCAGAACTCGGACAATTCGGGCTCGGTGCAAGGACTGGCTCCCGGCTTGCCGTCGGGTCCCGGAGCCGAGGACGCGGAGGCGGCTGGGGGCGGCTGCTGCCCGGACGGCGGCGGCTGCTCGCGCTGCTGCTGCTGCTGCGCGGGGAGCGGTGGCTCGGCGGGCTCGGGCGGCTCGGGCGGCGGCGGCCCGGGCAGCGGGGCGGGCTCGGCGGCGCTGTGCCTGCGCCTGGGAAGGGAGCAGCGGCGCTACTCGCTGTGGGACTGCCTCTGGATCCTGGCCGCCGTGGCCGTGTACTTCGCGGACGTGGGAACGGACATCTGGCTCGCCGTGGACTACTACCTGCGTGGCCAGCGCTGGTGGTTTGGGCTCACGCTCTTCTTCGTGGTGCTGGGCTCGCTCTCTGTGCAAGTGTTCAGCTTCCGCTGGTTTGTGCACGATTTCAGCACCGAGGACAGCGCTACGGCCATGGCCTCCAGCTACCAGCAGCCTGGACCAGATTGCAAGACAGTGGTCAGCGGTGGGTCTGCAGTTGGGGAAGGCGAGGCTCGCCCTTCTACGCCGCAGAGGCAAGCATCCAACGCCAGCAAGAGCAACATCGCCGCCACCAACAGCGGTAGCATCAGCAACGAGGCCACCCGGACCAGCAGCAAGCACAGGTCTGCGTCCTGTTCCTTCTGCATCTGGCTTCTGCAGTCCCTCATCCACATCTTGCAGCTCGGGCAAGTCTGGAGGTACTGTATCAAGATGGGGGTCGAGGGGAACTACTGCCTCTCCTATATGCCCATTGCTCTGATTTTGCATGAAATCGTCCGAGATGATTGTGGTAGTAAGCCTAGTCACTTTTTGGGTTTCTTTCTTTCTTTTCTAAAGTGCACTCTCCCTCCTCTTCTTCCTCCCTTCCTCCCTCCCTTCCTACCTACCTACCTATTCAGGTTAGGTGAGGAAAGAGAAATCAGGGAAGGGCATGGACATGAACGTGTTTGAGGTCTTTCATGCATCCTGTCTTCTCACGGGCTCGCTGCTTTCTGTCTATGCTACAACTTCTCCCCAGATAGTAGACACACTAATTCATTAGTACAGAGTTCCTGTCACACTTTCTCAAAGCCATTATTCCTTATCTCACATTTGTGGTGTGCTGAACTTTGTATGTTTCTCTTTGTTCTGGGGGTAAAATTACTAATTTAGTTAGATAGGAATTATTACTGTTCAAAGGAACCCACACTTGAATAATGACTGCTAAAGAAGTACTATGCTCCACGTAGTGCTGATATCTGATTTGTCGTATTTATAACATGAATCAAGATATAATCATTTTATGTAGTGTGTGTACAAGTGATCAGGCTTTATGATACCTGAACTGATATGGAATACTTCCGATTACTTTGTGGTATCCCCATGTCTAGCTCTGCACGTAACTGAGAGCCTTTGGAACAGGGGTAGTAAGCACACTGGGTAAACGTTAACTGCGCTTGGCATTTTCATTGGTTGACTTGCTGCTTACCACTCCATCTACCAAGTCTCTTTCCATAGTTATCACTTCCACTTATAAACTGAAGTACAAGTAAAATACTCAACTCGTTGGAGGGGGAGGGGCATCCCTCAGACATCACTGCATGGACCTAGCAATGTAACGGAACAATATGCTCACAAATGTGGTCCTTTCACTTTCATGTGTTTAGAATTTTTAGAAAGCAAAGTTTAACACATAGAAAGTATGAGTGTCAAAGAACATAGAGACCCTAGAGGTTCCTCGGATTCAAGATGGCTTAGTAAATGTGTAGTGCAGTGTGTGGGAACTTCCTACCAAGTGCACTGACACTGGTCAGTGTTTTAAAATTTCACCTGTAGTTGGTTTTATGATCAAGTACATTGTGGGTCATTGACATGACGAAGCATCCCATGAAGAAACAGCTCAGAGCATCGGTAGAATAGATTCACTGACTTCTTTTCCTTTCTGGTGAACAGCAGCGTTCTCATCTGAGCAGTGAGTGTAACAATTCTGCTGCATTTCTTAGGATCCATATTTGTAAAACTGGGTAGCTTGGTCATAGATACCAATCTCTGGCCTTCCAAATTACTTAGAGGAGACGCCTTCTGGGGAAGTGGTACACAGTGTATTGTCAGGCGTATTGATGTGGAAACTCAAGGAGACTTTCTAAAACACCAGCAGCTGCGGCAGCTCTATTTCCCACAGAGGACTTCTGCAAGATCTAGAGTTGGGTATTCTTCAATTATGAGGAAGAACTATAAGGCTTGTTTAATTGTTGAAATTATTTGGTGACTTGAATTACATGGTTAGCAAGTTTAATCTAGCAGTGTGGTACAGAGAGTTTACTATTCTATTTGGTAACTTTATAAAACATTTTGAAATCACTCCCTTTTAACTATGTCTATATCAATCATGCCAACACTTCTTAGGTATAGTCACGGATAAACTGTGCATGTCTCCTACAGATTGATATTTCTGGAAAAGCATGTGGTGTCAAACTCAGTGAACTGAAGAGTAATTTCATTTAGAGTGTTTATTAGACTTTCGAATTTAAACACTTTACCAACTGAAAACAATGTTTCATTTCTTCAGGAAATCTTATTCAGAAAGTGAGAAGCAGGAAAACTGTGGCACAGATGCTACACTGAGACAATAGCCACTGGGTCAGTGGGTCTAAAAGAATCCCTGAGAGGACAAGGGATAAAAGGGTAGGCTTGAGAGCAGAAAGGGAATGACAGGTTGTCAGACAGGTGCACTAACTGACTCAGCCCTTGGAGGAACACACGGCTCCAGTTTTATTATGCATCCCTACAAATCCTGAGAGACTTTGAGGTTAATTTTGATAACAGGCTCACCTGGGTGGAACTGTTCTTTTTGGAAATACCAAATCTTTTTCATCGTGGTCAAATGACGTGTTCACTAGGCAAACCAGAATTCTTACTTAACCCATTATTTTCTGTTGATCAAAATATTTGAGGAATCCCACAGTAATCTGGTAGAACTGTGATCTAAAAAAATGGCATCTTTATTTTCTGAAAACATGCTTTTAAGTTCTTGGACCTAAGGAAGAGAACTATAAAGAGTGAGAATGATTGTGAAATTTAATGCTCAGATGCTTTCTAATATGTTCCAACCTCCCTGTGTTAAGCATCAGAATGGAACTTTAGTGGAGGGTGTGTCTTTCATAATATGTAATAAAAAGGACACAACTAAGATGATTGTATAATGTTAGTAACAGTGTAATATGTTAGACCACCATAGATCCTCCAATTAGAAGTATCCCTTGGCCTCTCCTCACTCTACTTTTCAATGAATTCTATCCAAAGACTGCAGTAACCCCAGGGTACCAATGGTTTAAAGCTCAGAGGGCATTATTCATGTTTTAACCAGCTACTGTCTTGAATAAGATAGATTTTTATCAAGATTGCTAACTTTTTATTGCATTGTCATGAAACTGTAGTTATTTTAGGGAAGGATCAGAGTCTAAAATATTTCTGTAGATAAAATTCTTTTTAAAAAATAACATCCATGTGTTTATTTATTCTGAAATAAGCCATTTGAAACGCTGTGAACTAAATTTGCATGTATTATACATGCATTATGAATACAACTGCTAAAAGCAATGATACATGTTCATTTTAATTAAAGTTTACTAATGAGAAATTAATGGAAGCTTTTAAAGCCATAGGAAGTGGTGCTGAGAAGGAACCATGCAAAATAATGAAGTGAGCTTTTGCTAGCACGTGGAAAGAGCAACCATGGATTTAAGGAACTGTGCCTGCAAATGAAGGAGAGCACGCCTCTTTATTATTCTCTTTACATAATTCCAGAATGACTAAGAATGCATGTCAGCCAGTGAGAATCACAATGGCACATCTACTAACTAGGCCTGTAATAATGTGGTCTCTGAAGAAAAGTTACTCTATGCCTTCTCTAAGGTTGGGTAAAAACGGCAATGGTAATGTCATCAGGAAACTTAAAATTTCTCAGCTTTTAATCTCCTAAGTTTACAGGAAACTGGAAAGGAATGGTTAGTATCCTTCTGTATAAGAAAACTGGCTTACAATAACTCCAGGTTCACCCTGATACTGAACATAGTATCTAGCATTCAGAAGCAGGTTTGTCTTACTCTAAAGCTTATGCCCATTCTTGATCATTAGCTAACTCCCTGTGCCCACTTGGACAATGACAAAAATATGGGAAAACAATGACTTTCTGCACTAAGATTGGCAAGGTAGAAAGGGAGTTACAGTTCAGATCAGTGGAGGACTCTTCCCAGTGGGCACACATCAGACAAGTCCAGCACTACTCTTGCTACCTTACTTGGTTGTTGCATTGAATTTTGACAGCATAGCATGATTCTGTGGTGGCTTTTAGGATTAGGTGGTACAATGTATGTGGATATGCAGATAGCACTTGTAAATAAATGATATTGGCCCTGGAGAGAAAGACAAAGTGGAAAGCAGAATGAAGGTCACACTGTAAAACATCTGCTTCACTGCATCAACACTGATCCTGCATCCTGATGTGGTTTAGGCAAAGTTGGTGCCTTTGGCCTGTTTATTGAATGGCTGTTTTCTATACATTTGTGCTCCTTTCTTGTGCATATTTATTATTTAATTCATTCAACCTATATTAAGTACCTACTGTGTGCAATGCACTGTTCCAGATACCAGTCTTCCGATGATAAATAAAATATTCATCTTGGTATCTGCTCCCGCATGAGGGAGACAGACTATAAACAGATAACATCAAAATAAGGCTAAGTCCAGGGATAGAAATTTAAGCAATCGTGATGGTTCATGGGAAGCAGGAGATGTCCACATAAAATTTTAAATGATGAGAAAACATTATGATTCACTTTATAGCCTTGAAGACAGCAAAGCGTAAGTGCTTGGGGCAGAAAGTGAACAGGGTGTACTGTGGGCACCCAAGCACATGGTGGGGGGAGCAGCTAGAAAAGAGACTGAGTAATTCTTTGTACTAGGTAATGAAAAGGAATGAGATTTTAGTCTGAAGTCAAGGAGTCACCTCTGAATGATTACAGAGGACAGTGGTTTGCAAAAGTGTTACAACATCGTTTTATTCAAAGCAAATGCTCACAATTGAAAGTCTCGGAAGAGATGTCGCCCTTTCCTCTGATTCAACAATGTTTCTTCCATTCATGAAATCCATGGACCTCACAGGGCTTGATTTGGGGTATTATTGAAACATGTAAAGAAACCCAATACAATAGTTATTTCTCAGAGAAACAGTTTAGCTTCACCTATACAATCTACAAGAGGAGACTCTGGAACACAATGTATTTGGGTAATTTTTGTTGTTTTTGAAAAGAGCTCTTCTCTAGGATTGGTGGACACTGCCCTATATAATTTATATTTCCTGATCTGCTATGAGCGAATTTGCTAGTACTTAAAAATCTCCAAAAAGTTGTTCTATTTTTTATTCGATCCTTAACTAATGTTCGATGTAGCACTTTCATTTTGTGTATATGGAAATTAAGACAGAGACCTCTAAATTTTATCTGAATTTACAAATAATACATTTTATCTGAAGGTCACATGGTTTTTCACATTCTAAAATAGAATTTAATATTTCCAGTTGAGGGAGGGAAGCAAGCCAAAAATGATCAAGTTGAGGCTGCTATTGTAGTTACCAGAGAAGTAGGAGGGTGCTCTGATGAGTGTTGAAGGCTTGTGATGGAAAGAGACCTTGGAGTTTCATGGAGACACTCTGGCAAAATGTGTAGGACCACCAGATAAGGTTGTTACTTCACTGGTAGAGTGCTTTTGAATCTATATCGATCAAACAAAAACAGACAGAAAAACAAAAAAGAATGGGAGTCATGGAAAGAGATTTGCAAAGTAGTTGTATAATCTGACATACTCACGAATAAGCAGTGGCCTTCTTATAGGGGTGCCTCAGCAATGGGAAAGAAAGCGAGTTAAAGACAGGCTTGAGATATGTTGACTGTCAGTGGAGGGGTGTAGTGGAAGCTTATCTTTCAGGCATGTGCTTTTGTGACCATTTTCGTCATTATATTCAGCTCCAAATGTAGCAGACTAACTTCTGCTTTTCACGGGTAAAGGAAGGAGACAGCCTTGTCCTGAAATACAGTAGTTGTGCTGGTTTAAAAGCTATCATCTTGTAGAGCTGTCTTCTTCCCTGGAATATCACAAATCTGTACAACCATGAGTAGTCCCTAAGTTAGCTGATGGGTCTAAATCCATACATAGTCAGAGAACTAGCTCCTTGTGCATTTCCGTGGATCTCTGTATGAGTTGCAATGATTTACACATAAGCCATATGGTGGATATATCTATATGGTAACCTTTTGATAACTAAAAACATCCAAAATTGTTTCCATTTTCTTGAACTATATTTTCTTCATGAGAGTGAAAATCATGTTCGCTATTTTTCTGTAGCATCTCAGCCTATCTTAGCAATGGCAATTGAATATAACTCTTATGTGAGTGTATGCACTCTCAGATTTGAACATTATTCATTAATTGTTTGGGCAGTAGTAACTTTGAAAGTTTTTGATCAGTCTCTTATTTAAAAAACAATCTTTTTTTACTGGAGTTTGAGGGATAGCTCAGTATTAAGAGCACTGGCTACTCTTGTGGAGGACCTGGGTTCAGTTCCTAGGATCCACTGGTTAGTTATCTGTGACTGCAGTCTCAGGAGATCTGACTTACTAATGTTGGCACTAGGCATGCATGTCATGCTCAGATGCAAATACTCATCACATAAAATAAAATAATAAAGTAAAATAAGACTTTTAAAAATCTTATTGGCTAGATTTATTTCCAATACATTTGCTCTTAAGTGTTTTGTAGTTTGCATCCTAAATAAGGCACTCTGGAGTCTGTCTAGAAGTCTAAATACAAATGACTTCTTTAGCCATGTGATGGCTTGTCTTTACATACATACTAGCCAATCAGAATAACCATTTCTTTGGCTTGTTTTACAAAATCATGGGGCATACTAACTGGATCTTGGGATTTCGGACAGAATTTGTCATGTTACAGCGTGAGGTGTGAGGTGGCAGACAGAACCATGCATGAGAATGTGATTAGCAGGTCAGAGTTTCCAGTTTCGATGAGCTGTTAAGTCATGTTCAACAATCCTCAGGTGCCCTTGATATATTTGCTGGGGCCACTTCTTTAATCTGACCACCCTTTCAAAGAGTTCATTCTAGAAAGGTCTCTGATACCTGTATTACCATAAAGCATGGCATCCTCACTGAGCACTGAGCATGAACTGTGGGTAAAACCCAGGCTGCTTCTCCTTTCCTTATGGGTATGTAACTGAGCTTGCTGCTTGTTTTTATGGTTTCCAATGGTAGTGAGCATCAGAAAAGTGCGGCATTTTTCTAGAAAGGATAGAACAAATCAGCCTACCTCTTTTTCAGATTGTTGGTGTTAGGGAAGGGGGGGCTACGCTTCATTTTTATGGTCACTCTCTGAGGGGGGAAATGCATCTACAAGACCAGATTACTCCTCTTTTCTTGCTGACAGAACCGTAAGCATGGGTAAGCTTTGGGATTCATATTTTTATTTGTCTTATGTATATTTAACTGATAATATGCCTCGATGTGGAATTAGCTGGGCATTTGGGGGGCCTTCAATCTCTCTTTCAGAATTTGTAACCTTGCTAACGTGAAGCATAATTTTATACACACAATATGCACAGAGAAAGGCAGATGGCAAAGGACTCCGAAGAGAGGCTCAAGAAACAAGTCGGTGATCTAGACTGACACTATTAGATTGTTTATATAACTCCCAAGTAGAAGGATAAATTTATAGTTAGATTGCCACTGATAGGAATATTTGGAGACACATCTATCCTCTTTAACTATACTTGGCTTCAGATGAGATGGTTTAGCCATACAGTAGCTGAAAATCCACCTGTGTCTGCTGGAACATGTGTAACTCTTTGCATGAGACAGCACAGCTTCCATAATGGATCAAAGCTTAGGTCTTTGGGTTCATCCTTCCTATTCATAGTTTCTTGTTTAAAGGATACCCTTGATCCAAAATATTATCTAAGGTTGTTTCCAGGTCTAAAGTTCTGATTCTTTTCTTGCTACAAATCCTTTTGTGTCTGATACCCAGAGTGTATATACCAGGAGGCCCACATGAGTTCCTTCAGGGCCCTTGAGAGACTCCTTTTCTTCCTGTAAGTCAAAAGAGATTTACAGTGATCTTTTAGGAGCTGATAGTAATGGCGTTAGAACTCCCACGGGCTGCCATGACTTACACATAAAGAGGGAATCATAAACCGTAAAGCACCTGACTTTATGTCCTTTTCAAATTTTAGTTCCGATCAAATAAAACTATTCCCATCAAAACACATACTTCAGTATTTGAAATGGATGCTTAAAGTGCCGAATTCACCAGTTCCAAAATGTATACCATACAGGCTTGGGGATTCAAAATTGCCATCTACACATAGTGCGGACAGCTGGGGCTCTGTCGTTAACAAATCAGAACAGAGCTCCATGGGCTGTGAAAGGGTCAGCTACAAGGCCAGCAAGAAGACTGTTGCCAAAGCTCAATTTGCTTCACAATTAAAAGTGTGTCATGGGTTGTCCTGTCTCTGATAGTGTGATCTCTGTGAAGGTACCATCCCCAAGCCTATGCCAGGGCATGTTGCCCTCTGCTAGAAAAGATCAGCATCTGGATGCTTGAATTGTCCGTTCTAATTCTGTGCCAATATTAGAGATTTGAAAAGTTGCAACACCTTTAAGCCCCCATTTTAAGATGTTTTCTGAAGTGAGAAATACGTCAAAGTATGTTCTGTGTTCTAGTCTTTGCGGTTCATCAGTAGAAAGTTTGAACGGGCTCCACTTCTTTGGCTCAGTTTACACACATGCTATATTTCTCTGCCAGGGGATTCCATTGTACAAACACAACAGTGGGCAGTGTGTGGGGTGTGTGAGGATGAGTCAAGCAGAATCACCCACACGTAGAAAAGTAAGAGAGACCGGGAGTAAGCCTTGAAAAGCCTTTTGATGACTTTGCGTTGACTAAGTCACCTATCTGAGATACAAATGTGAGCGATCTCATTTCTGTTAAAACATGACTTCCCGTTTTTTCTTTGCAGCTTTGACAATAAGTATGATAGAGACCTCAGTTTGAGGCTCAATTCTTTTATCTAACCAGGTCTATCTAACCCAGTGGCAGAGAGTAAATAAAGTCAAGGAGGCAGGCAGTTGGAGCCATAGTCCCAAGGCAGTCTCCCATTATGCCAGTCATTAGTTTCTGGCACAGGCACAGGGCCATTGAGATAGTGATAAGGAAGAGGTGATCTTCAGGGTGGCAGGGGAAAGAATTTGGAAAGGTTTCTTTTGTCTTTTAATAGACTTTCAGCTTGTTAATTAATTTCCTGTTTTGCAAAAGTAAAATTAATAACCATCATTTAAAAAATGTAGGTCAATTCAAAAAGGCTTCCCTCAAAGCATTTATCATCATTGGAGCTGCTACCTTTGCACAATGAGAAGTGTGTCTCCCGGGGCTCTGTATTTCTAGGGGACACGCTACTATTAAAAGCGGAAGACACAGGTAACCTGCTGGGGGTTTTGCTGAGAAATTGATGGTCTGTTTCAAAATGTATTCTAGACCTGAGAGAGTAGCCTGGCACCAAATAACTAGAGTATGCACATTAGATGTGTTCAAATTTTGAAAAACAACCAACAACAACAATTAGCTAACATAATATTACTTACCTACCTTAAGGTAAAAATCACCTGAGTAGCAAGACAGGAGACTGTTTTTTGTTTTGTTTTTTTGTTGTTGTTGTTGTTGTTTTATCAGCCAGGCATACTCACAAACTTTAGAAATATCACTGAGTTGTATTTTCTTATTTGCTAATAGGCATATAGGAGCTATTCATAAGATCCACTTCTATTAGATGGAGAAAGGAAAAAAAAACCTAGCAATGAGAGAAATAAAACAGAGAAATTTATTTCATAGCTAGGTGGTTTTGCAAATCTTAGAATCAGGAGTGAGAACATGATAGTGAAGGCTTGAATAAACTATATTATTAGAAAATTAGAGCAGGACTTTATCATTCTGGCCGAGTTCCTTTCAGAGGAGTGTGTTCTGTTGTCAAAAACAAGCAAAGTTGTACTTGTAAAAATGATTAGGCTGATGAGATGAACTTGCTTTGGGAGCACCATCGGGGGCTGCTCTCTGAGGTTCTCCGAGTTAAGATTTTGTGTTATCAGAAGAAGGCAATAAATCGCTATTCAGAGAGTCCAGCCAACAAACATTATTAATGGAGAAAACATAGAACAAGGGCCAGACATAAACTCGTGGTAAAAGTTGAGAGTCCCATAATCTAAGAGACTCGTTGTAGAGAGCCAAAGTGGTTTAGATTTCCCCTTTTAAAGTGGAGTTCTGAATATTTGCATACACACAATGAGACAATTTAGGGAAAGGGTCCAAGTTCCAACACAGAATCCTTGTATATTTCCATTGCATCTTAGACACATGCCTGATTGTAATTTTATGCAGTATTTTGGAATAATTTTATTCATGAAAAATTGAAGCTTCTAAGGAAAACAGAGTCTCTGCTCCACCCCAAACTTAAAGAATGGCAATCTGCCTCGGAAACAGGACCTTGAGTGATTAATTAGTAAGCACAAGGAATTGAAAAAGTATGGGGCATCACCTGTTATTTCAAAGAAGGAGCCTCTCGTATTAAGTGGTCAGAAAAGGCTAATTGGAACTGGACATTAATAGAACATGGATGATCCAGTCACTGTAACTGTCTTTGGCTCCAAAGTTAGCTCATCTAACATGGCAGTGATTTTTGCTTAAGAACTAAGAGTACTTCTTGAGTGTGTGTGTGTGTTTGTGTGTGTGTGTGTGTGTGTGTGTGTGTGTGTGTGTGTGTGTGTGTGTGTGTGTGATGGTGGGGGGCATGCATGCCACAAGTTACATGTGGAGGTCAGAGGACAACTTTATAGAGTCAGTTCTCTCCTTCCAACTTTATATGGCTTCCAGGGATCAAACTCAGGTCAACAGCTTGTGTGTTCCCTGAGCCTTCTCTCCTGCCTGTGCATTAGAATAAAATAATAGCAAGAATGATGAGTTGGTGCATACATACCTGTGTACATATCCATTTTCTCCACTTCCATTAGCATTCTAGAGAGATGTGGCCGTACCAGAAATGATACTAAGTGCTTTTCTCCTGACTTCTTCACTTAACCTGTCGTGTGGTTGTCTTATTGTTCTTGTTGCCAGGGTTCCCACCCCTTAGATTCTAGGACATGACTGTTGGGTCCTCACTGAGAGAGCAACTGTTTATTAGGAAGGTTGTGGTAATGTCCTTAGTCTCTGGACTTCTATGGATTTTTGATGGTTAGCTACCATTGACACATGGCTACCAATCACTTAATAAATTAAATAATTAAATGTATATGCAGGTTATTAAAATGTATCTGCTTCCTACTGAGATGAGAAGTGAGTATCAGACACATGAGGGTTTTGAAGGAAAAGGATTAATAGGTGTCTACTAAACATTTCACAGAAGTTACAGGTTAAATTTATGATGTTTTAGGTGGATCATGTTAAATACAATACAAGGGTAAAATTAATTTCACTTGTTTTATTTTGGTACATGTGTGTGTATATATACATTAGTGCCTTGTGTATGCTAAACATACCGTAAACTAAAAACTCAACCTTCTTTTTCCTGTTTTTGCAGCATGATTATTACATAAAATTACATGTGCGGTTTACATTCTGTTTCTATTAGACATTGCTAGACTTAAGAATGTCAGAGCTTCCCGAGGGAGAAGAGAGGAGTCTAAACTGAAGGGTTTCCAATAACTAGTAAGACTTTACTGAAAGTGACCAGGGGAAGGACCGTGTGGTATTTCCCTCCTTTAGTTAGGTCAGTAATGGAGGTTATAAAACCGATTACTTACTGATGTATGCTAACTCTTCGGGAGACAAAATTCCCTTCTATGTGAAAGTTTATTGTGGTTCCTACCTTTCTCATGCTTAATGCCTGATGGCATAGTGGGCTTCTTTGGCATACAGCAAGCATCATTTAATGAAGACAATTAAGGATGATATTTTTGCAAGCACCACTGTAGCATCATCCTGCTTGGCATTCCCGTCTAAAGATGACCCAGCTGAGTCCAGAAAAGGCTAGAGACTTGCTGGGGTGCCCAGTGCTACCAAAGAGCAAAGAGCTGTGCTCACTGACAGCATTACTTTGCCAAGCCTCAAACTTCCCTCCCGTATTACTGTTCTGAGATTAATACAAGACAGTGAGTTAGAGGAGCATCTTCCTACCTTTCATGCTTTCTCTCTTCTCCCTCGAGAAGCTCTGACATTCTCAAGCCTAGCAATGTCTAATAGAAACAGAGTGTAAATATGTAACTTTATGTAATAATCATGCTGTAAAAACAGGAAAAAGAGGGCTGGGCATGTAGCTTACTGTATGTTTAGCATACACAAAGCATTAGTACACACACACACACACACACACACACACACATACACACACACACAGGCACACACACACACTTGCTGATGACCTCAGGGAGTTTGCTTTTACTATAACACCAGTGAAAACTAGTCAAGACTAACTATAAAATTTTCTCTGATGAGAATAGGAGACACACCGATTCTTGGCTTTGTTATTATCTTCCATAATTTAAAATAAGAGAGAGAGAGAGAAAGAAAGTCGGCTTAATTCTGATGTCCCTTGTAGCTCTACGCTGAAAATACAACCACCCATTATATACCTTATTGCATGGACTTATGTACTCAGATGCAAGCGTACCTGTTGTCTTTGTCTGAGTTGTATTATTTATTTTTATAAACTGTGATTGATATTTTTGTGATAGATCAACCTTCAAGTACAGGAACTGCAGATCAATCCCATCCTTAATGTCTCATGCTCATCTGATACCTACTGAGAAGAAAATATGTCTTGGCTGCAATGAGTAATTTGTCAGGAAAAAGTACTAAGTAAAGACTTGAGAGATGCCTCAGCTATTAAGAGTGTTAACTGCTCTTCCAAAGGCCTGATTTCACTTCCCAACATCTTTTTTGGGTGGTTCAGAACTGCCTGGAGCTACAGCTCAAGGGGGATCCAAATTTCTGATCTCCCCAGGCACCTACATTCAAGTGTCTTCATGTTCTGTCATTCAAATGTCTAGTGTCTCAGTTTTAATTTCCCCCAATGTAGGAAAATTCCGTTAAACGTCTTTTTACACTTGTATATATTTTATGAGAGCTTTAAAAGAGAATGCTGTGTAAGGTCCAGTCCCATGTGAATAATATGTAATTGGCCTGTATTTATTTTCTCATTTTAAGGTAGTCACATTTCAGATTTGCTTATGTTATAGCCCATGAATGAAGAACGCTACCACAGGCACACAACCTCACAGGCGCAGAAGAATTTCCTCTGTCTTCCTCCCTCACCCTCTCTCCAGTGTGTGACACTACTTGACACTCATCTCCTGAGACCTATCTCAGAGGACCACATTATGCAAATTTTTGTTCTTAAGAGCAAATGACTAAAAAATTCCACAATTGGACACATTTGATAATTAGAAGAAGTCCATTGTTGCTACTTGAAAGGTAACTCTTCAATGTGCAAATGACTCATTGATGGAGCTCTCTCAATACAGGCTCATCCTACTTTATTGTTTTTCTTGCTTAACAATGTACATGGCCAGGATCATTTTCCTTTA
The DNA here is from genome assembly GCF_982192425.1 of Myodes glareolus. NCBI lineage: Eukaryota > Metazoa > Chordata > Mammalia > Rodentia > Cricetidae > Myodes > Myodes glareolus. Next base: position 13,415,030 of record NC_142041.1, on the reverse strand, counting down.
CAGTTCAATGGCATTTTTGCAACGCATAATTTACCATGATACTAGGAGATTTCCAATATGTTTTATGTCAGAAAATGAGTTTTTATGTACTTACATTTTTTAAATCCCACGTCTTATGTTTTCAGAAAAATTTATATCTCTGTCTTCCTTACTTTTTCCTGATGTTGTTCTATGAAAACACGCATGATCGAATGGTTAGTCACGTATAATATGCTGGAAAAAATGGCTATGACTTCATTTATCTCAGAATATTCATTCAATAAATATTATGAAGAACTCACTTTATACAGACTTCATGCTCACAAGACTAATGACAAGTATGTTCTGGGCTTCAAGGGTTTTCCTGACTTACAAAAGTATCTCTTATTTCTAATAATTCTTGCTTCAAAGGTGGCTTGTGTCATAAAAGCCAGAGACAGGACTGCTTGACAGAGTAGGGTAAATCAGAGTGTCTGAGTGAAAACGACAGGAATACCAAGCAGAAACCAAAGAATGGATGTGTAAATGAACTTGGTAAATTTTTGAAGGGCTGAAACAGGAGATCTAAGCCCAGAATGCCAGTAGCTGGGATGGCGAGTTGGATCTGAACTTGACCAGTGCTATGAGTGACTTCCCAAGGATCTGTACTTGCTTTAAGTTTTTTTAGTCACATGAATGAGTGTTGTGGAGAGACTCAGTCTGAATGCGGTTTTGCGTAAAGCTGCCTTTCGTCCTCAGCTTAACACCGAGGAAGGGGTCTGTGTGCTCTTCAGAGTTAGGGAAATGGAAACACGGTGGGGGGGGGGCTTTGAAACTACTCAGAAGTTTCCAATACTGTATAACGAGGGAACGAGATGACAGCATGGGGGTGGGCATGGCAGAGTCATCACAAGGAGTCGTATAGTAGCAGTTAAAGACTCTATTTAATGAGTTATTGGAAAAGGCATAAACATAAACAGAGTCGGGAACATGTTAAATAAAGATGCTTGGTAAATGCAGCCTGGGCAATTAAAAAGATTTATCAGACTACGGTTAAATACAGTGTAGTGGATAATTAATGGGCGTCTGACAACTCGGTAATAACCACCCTAATCTTGCACAATGGCGATTAACACATGTGCGTGAGAAAGAGGGCTGGCTTTCGTGATTACACCAGTTAGCTAGAACATTTTCACAGAAGTCAGAGCCCAGCCTGTTTGAGCACCCCACCTCCTGAGTCAGAGAAGCCAAACTTTGTTATTTATTGATGGGTCTCTGGTTAAGGCTAGAAAGAGCTTGATCAGAATTCCATTCCCTCTTCATCTATTGCTCCAGATCCAGTATCAGAAGATTTAGCTGGATTTCTCGTTCTTACTTTCAAAAGTAAACTTCTGTTTTCTGTGCAGGAGTGTGAACTCCAGCCTAGAGAGAGCTCTGTCGCTGAAGTGCAGGCACCTCATTCAGACTATAAGGTGTGAGCCATTCAGACTATAAGGCTGGGATGGATCTGCTTCCTTTGATAGTTTTACATTATAAGCTCAAAACAGCTCAGTAAACCACCTTCCAAGGGAGGGACTTTTATTCCATTGTATACTCTTGGAGCAGTAAATTTACAGGGGAAAAGAGGGCTGGAAAGTACAGAGTGTCCCTGTATTGCTGTCACCTTCCCCAGATACCACTTTCAGGTTCCCCTCTTTTGTTCCTAGGGTGCATTTGTTCCAAGTAGTGCAATTATTGACATGTTATTGTAGAACAAAAGCCAACAGCTGCATATTCTACGGGTTTAAGGAGTGTTTATGAACTGACATGCATTCACCATTACATTACTATACAAATTAGCTTAGCTACCCCCAAATCCCTTCTGCCCTGTTTACTTCTTCTCTGCCTTCAACACAAACCCCTGGTGTTCCAACCTACTGATGTTTGTCCTGTCTACAGCTTTGCCTTTCCCCAGAGTGCCCTGCGGTTGAAATCATGCTGATATGTTGTTGTCTATTGTTCTTTCATGACAGCATGCTTTGGGGATTCCTCCATATCTTTCGGTGACTTGAAAACTAATCTCTTTAAACTTCTGAATAATATTCCATTATATGGATTAATGTTTAGTTTATCCATTGATCAATTAAAAGATATGTTGAATGCTTCCAATTTGTAGCAACTCTGGGGGAAAACCCTGCTGTAAATATTTATATGCAATGTTTTGCTTGGGCATAAGTTTTCATCTTCTTTTTTTTGTTTTTTTTCTTTTATTTTGTTTATTCAAGATTCCGAAAACACTCTTTCCACTTCCTCCCCTCCTCCCAATACCCTCACGCTCCCCCCACTCCCTCTCCTCCTCCCTCACCATTCCCAAGAGCAGTCAGGGTTTCCTGTCCTGTGGGAAATCCAAGTTCCTCCCCCCTCCCTCCAGGTTCAGGAAGGTGAGCATCCAAACAGGCCAGGATCCCAAAAAGCCAGTCCCTGCAGATGAAACAAGACCCAGTGCCATTGTCAATGGCTTCTCAGTCTTCATTTGGACCTCGGGGGCTCAGTCAGCCCCCATGTCAGCCACATTCAGAGAATCCGGTTTGATCAAATGCTCATTCAGTCCCAGTCCAGCTGGCCTTGGTGAGCTCTCATTCGACCAGTCCCCTTGTATCAGTGGGTGAACGCACCCTTCGCAGTCTTGACTTCCAGTGCTCCAATGTGGGTCTCTGTCTCTATCTCCATCCATCATTGGATGAAGGCCCCCTCTGATTTTGCTTTCCTTGCTCACGATCTCCCTCCCTCTGCTTCTCATTTGGACCTAGGGAGTTAAATCCAGTGTTCCAATATGTGTCTCTGTCTCTATCTCCATCCATTGCCATATGAAGGTTCTGTGGTGACATGCAAAATATTCGTCAGTATGGTTATGGGCCAAGGCCAGTTCAGGCACCCTCTCCTCTGCTGCCCAGAGTACAATCTGGGGACCATTCCTTGGGCCTGGGAACCCCTCCAGAATCAAGTCTCTTGCAAACCCTAAAATGGCTCCCTTAGTTGAGATATAAACTTCCCTGCTCCCATAACCATCCTTCCTCCCTCCCCCCTTCCATTCCCCCAAGCTATCCCCAATCCTCACCCTCTCCCCTCTCCCTAACCATCTTCCCCTACTTCCAACCCCCTACCCCCCATGCACCCAAGTTTGCCTGGCAATCTTGCCTAGTTCCAATATCCAGGAGGATAACTATATGATTTTCTTCAGGTTCACCTTCTTATTTAGCTTCTCTAGGATCACAAATTATAGACTCAAAGACCTTTAACTATGGCTAGAATCCACTTATGAGTGAGTACATACCATATTCCTCTTTTTGGGTCTGGGTTACCTCACTCAGTAAAGCGTTTTCTATTTCCATCCATTTGCATGCAAAATTCAAGATGTCATTGTTTTTTACCGCTGAGTAAAACTCTAATGTATATATGTTCCACACCTTTCTTAACCATTCTTCTATTGAGGGGCACCTAGGTTGTTTCCATGTTCTGGCTATTACAAATAGTGCAACTATGAACATAGTTGAACAAATACTTTTGTAGTATGATAGGGCATCTCTTGGGTATATTCCCAAGAGTAGAATTGCTGGGTCCTGAAGGAGGTTGACTCCCAGTTTCCTGAGAAACCGCCACACTGATTTCCACAGCGGCTGTACAAGTTTGCATTCCCACCAACAATGGATGAGTGTTCCCCTCACTCTACATCCTCTCCAGCATAGGCTATCATTGGTGTTTTTGAGTTTAGCTATTCTGACAGGTGTAAGATGGTATCTCAAAGTGGTTTTGATTTGCATTTCCCTGATTGCTAAGGAGGTTGAGCATGTCCTTATGTGTCTTCTGGCCATTCGAAGTTCATCTGTTGTGAATTCTCTGTTCAGTTCAGTACCCCATTTTTTAATTGGGTTAATTAGAGATTTAGTGTCTAGTTTCTTGAGTTCTTTGTATATTTTGGAGATCAGACCTTTGTCTGATGAGGGGTTGGTGAAGATCTTCTCCCAGTCCGAAGGTAGCCTTTTTGTCTTACTGACAGTGTCCTTTGCTTTACAGAAGCTTCTCAGTTTCAGCAGGTCCCATTTATTCATTGTTTGTCTTATTGTCTGTGCTACTGGGGTTCTACTTAGGAAGTGGCCTCCTGTGCCTATATCTTGAAGACTACTTCCCACTTTCTCTTCTATCAGGTTCAAAGTGGACAGATTAATGTTGATGTCTTTAATCCATTTGGACTTGAGTTTTGTGCATGGTGATAGATATGGATCTACTTTCATTCTTCTACAAGTTGACATCCAATTATGCCAGCACCATTTGTTAAAGATGCTTTCCTTCTTCCATTGTATACCTTTAGCTCCCTTGTCGAAAATTAGGTGTTCATAGGTTTGTGGGTTAATATCTGGGTCTTCTATTCGATTCCATAGGTCGACTTCTCTGTTCTTATGCCAATACCAAGCTGTTTTCAATACTGTAGCTCTGTAATAGAGTTTGAAGTCAGGGATGGTAATGCCTCCAGAAGTTCCTTTATTGTATAAGATTGTTTTGGCTATCCTGGGTTTTTTGTTTTTCCATATTAACTTGATTATTGTTCTCTCAAGGTCTGTGAAGAAGTTTGATGGGATTTTGATGGGGATTGCATTGAATCTATAGATTGCTTTTGGTAGAATTGCCATTTTTACTATGTTGATTCTCCCAATCCAAGAGCAGGGGAGGTCTTTCCATTTTCTGGTATCCTCCTCAATTTCTTTCTTCAAAGACTTAAAAGTTCTTGTCAAATAGGTCTTTCACTTCCTTGGTTAGAGTAACCCCAAGATATTTTATACTATTTGTGGCTATCGTGAAAGGTGATGTTTCTCTGATTTCCTTCTCTGCTTCTTTATCCTTTGTGTATAGGAGGGCCTTTCATCTTATTTTTGTTGGCTCCAAGTAGCACAACTGTTGTGTTACCTAGGAATGTAATGGTCAGTTTTGTAAGAAACTGTGTACCGTGTTCCAAAATGGCCACACCAGCCTTGAACCCCACTTGACAATGATTGAGCACTTACCCCATCTGCCAGGTCAAGCTCTGTCTGGGGAGCAAATGATGACTCCAGATGCTGTGCATTCATTCAGGTTGCAAACACTCTATAGCTAGGCAGCTATTTATTACTTGGGGTCCATGCTGCATCATATAAATGGCAGAATTAATTCTTGACAAGAAGTTATAAAATAGTGAAAAACTAAACTCTCCTAGCGATACTAGAATGCTGTTCCTCTGGGTAGTTTATGAAATCATTCTAAGATATTGGGTTCTAGTACCAATTCTGTCCCTTCAGGGTGAAAGATAAAACTATTAGAAGAATTTTTCCATATACTTTTGGAATTAATGATTTTTGTGGGTAAATTAGCTTGCTTAGTAATTATTACTTTAAGATGTAGCTCCATGGGCCGGCAAGATAGCTCAGTTGATAGAGCTTACCTGTTGTGTAAATACCCATGTTCTAATATGTTCATGTTCTAATATCCGGCACCACATAAATCAAGGGTGGCTAACACATACCAATAACCCCAGCACTTGAGAGGTAGAGGCAAGAGAATTAGGAGTTCAATCCCAGCCTGGGCTACATAATACCTCGAAACAAAACCAATAACCCAAAGTGTTTTTCCTTTTTGAATAAAATTATACAGTGAACACACACACACACATCAGACACATACACACACATCACACACATACACACACATCACACACACACATACACACCAAACACACACCACATCATACCTACACATCAAACACACCACACACATACACACACACACACACACACACACACAGACACACACACACCTGTTGCTGGTGTCCTTATGTCTCCCTTGAAGGAGGGGTGAGAAGATATGGTGTCAGTGGTACAGACACCAGGAGTCAGGTAAAAGACAAACAGCGACGTGTGGTTGCCCCTCATTGGCTAGGCACAATCAGGACCTCTGACAGTGCCTGTTGCTAGACCCTCTGGCCGACTCCAGGTTGGCTCATCTCTGAGCCTTGTAGGCCTTATCTTCCTACACACGTCTTTTGAAACACTTTAGAGTTCTGTCAAACACTTAGGCCATTCCTAATAGTGGCAGGCCTGCTTCACTTACCTCTGTTACACCAGGCTTTATCTCAAATGGACTTGATGGGAATTGTACACATATGAGTGGCAGAAGATTAGTTTCCTTATCTACTGAAAGGTTTGGCTAGGGTATTTATTTGAATTGCTGTAATTGCAGCTATAACCGAGATGAATTATTTTGCAGTTTTTAAAGGCGGAAAATGACTGACAATTTTTCTCATCAATTGGATGAACATTTAAAATGATGATCATGTGAACAATTTCAGCCCTAGTTCTTTAGTTGTGTATTGTCCAGTTCATTTCATGCTTGATAGAAAGACTTATTTTAAATGTTGTTGTCTGGTGTCAAACAAGCATTACTTGTGTCTCCTCTTCTTATGAACAGACACGTATCCCACTCTGTGTTACTAAGTTATTTTCATATCTCTAAGATTTATAGGGGTTGGAAGGTTTGAAATTGTTAGCAGATTGTTCAGAAAACTGAAGTTTTGGGTAGTGTTTTGGGGTTTTCTGACAATTATTAAAGAGCTGTCTGTCTGAGATAGACATTAACACAGATTTCGTCAGACACAAGTTGTCATCCTGTCTTGTGGAGGCCTCTTGGCTCTTAGAGGGACTGAGACCCTTGATACTCTTCAGCGAAAATAAACTGTGTGTGGTTAGGAGGGAATCACTTGTGGACAAGCTATCAGAGATTCGTCAAGGAAGTGCTTTTCAGTGCTTCCAGAGAGAGCTGTGGCTGAGGCGTGGAAGCTCTGAAAATCCATGTTCAAGTATGAGATACAGTAATAGTAAAGAATACCATTCGCTTGACATCTGAGTCTGATCTCATGGTTCTGGTCTGTGGTAAAATGCCTGCCTGCCTGCCTGCCTGCCTGCCTGCCTCCCTCCCTCCCTCCCTGCCTGCCTGCCTGCTTGCCTCTGCTCTCCCCACTCCCTCCCTCCCTTCCTTCCTTTCTTCTTCTTTTTCTTTCTCTATTAAACCCACAGTCACTTGAGGATTTTCTGTGGTCTCACTTTGGATGCAGGAAGGAGTTTTCCTACAGAAGTGTAAAGATCTGGAACAGAAAGCAGGAGAGAAACAGAAAGAAGGCCACAGCCCAAGTTCCCCAGGTCTCTAGTCAGATTTCCTTTGTGCTCCCTGGGATCCAGTATTTACACAGGGCTTACTTGCTCCGGGGCCTCTCTCACCTTTCACAGGACGGAGCTGGCTAATCAAACTGACCCACATTTATTAGTACGTCCCTCAATGCTGCCACTTTTTCAAATGTGGATTTTTTTTTTTGTAAGGACAACAACAGATTAGTTTATGATAGTCCTCAGCATTTAAGACAGTGTCTGATGATGGTCGCCATAATGGTTGGTTAAAGGGATGGGATTAAAATTTAAACTACTAGAGGACTTTACACACGTCCTAACAATCCACTCGCAATGTCTCTATGTTCTGCTTTACATGTGAAGGACATGTGCAGGTGGATGGTAGCACAGGTCAATGCCCAGGTCATCCGCATGAAGCATGCTCAATGCTACACTTGATGCCTGTTAAGTTTTTTTTAATTGTTGTTGTTTTTAGAGACAGGCTTTCTCTGTGTAACAGTCCTAACTGTCCTGGAACTAACTCTGTAGACCAGGCTGACCTCAAACGCCTCAAACTCACAGAGATCCACCTGCCTCTGCCTCCCGAGTACTGAGATTAAAGGTGTGCGCCACCACCACCTGGCACCTGCTAAGTTTTACAGTAGGCATTAGGCCGTGCATGGAAGGAGCAGGGTTCTGCAGCATGGACTTTGAGCTCAGACGGTGGGCTTGGAGAACCACATGACAGCACAGTCCTGGGAGCCCTACTTGACCTGAGGGTTGCCTAGCGGTTTCCTCTGAGACCATCTCAGGGGCAGCCACCATGGAGGACACTGAGTACCTTCCATCACAGACCAAGCCAAACAGCCCTTAAGGAGCAGACGGTTACCCCTGCTGTTAGCTCTGTTCACTTCCAGAAGCCTCAGAGACCTGTGCATAGAACGTGCTCCTGCCTAGATGTTTGCAGAGAGCGGCACCATTGCCTGTGTGACAGCCATGGTTAATTAGAGCAGGTGCTCCCTTTCATGGTGTCCCTTGTGGGGTGAGAATGAGCAGATGATGGGATGTGTGCCTTCCTTTGAGATTCTAACACTACGTTTTACCCTTGCAGCTTGGTTAAGGAATAAAAATGCTGAGCCAGCCTCTTTTCATGTGTTCCCTCGTCACTGGAACAAGAGTTTAGAGCAATCCCTCTGCCCTTGGCGACTGTCTGTAAACCAAGGTGAAATTTTCTGGGGTGTTGTGTTCTGTCTGTTTTAAGTTTTGTTTTTATTTTATACGCATGGCGGTTTTTCCTGTATGGATGCATGGGTACTGTAGGTGCGCAGGTGCCTGTGGAGACCTGAAGAAGGCCTAACGTCAGATGCCCTGGGCCTGGAGTGATAGATTACTATGAGTCATCATGTGAGCGCTAAAATCTGAACCCTGGTCCTTTGTAAGAGCAACGAATGCCCTTGACCACTGATCCATCTTCCCAGCCTCCAGCCTCATGGAGTCTCTTCTTTTAACTGTGGTCTCTCCCTTTGTGGTCCCTTGTACTCAGTGCTATATTTTTAACTAAATTTCATTATAATTTATTCTCTCTCTCTCTCTCTCTCTCTCTCTCTCTCTCTCTCTCTCTCTCTGTGTGTGTGTGTGTGTGTGTGTGTGTGTGTGTGCGTGTGTGTGTGTAGGGAATATGGATGGAGAGATGCATATTCCATGTTGAGTTTGTGGGGGATGGAAAATAATGTACAGGACTCTGTTCTCTCTTTCTAATGTGTAGTTCCTGCAGATCCAACAACCTAGGTCTTAGGGCATGGAGTGGGTGCCTTCATCCACCCAGAGAGCTTGCAGACCCAGTGTGCTGCTCAACTCCCAAACACGTCCCCTGACCTGGGTCTGCCTGACTTGCAGTGCTGGGTACAATTTGCCCAAATAGCAGGAATGTTGTTGTTGCTGTGGTCATTCTGCTGGAGTCCTTGGTCACTAACTTTCACTTGCTGTCTGGGCCCCTCCCATCACTACACTGTCCACTCTGCTCTACCTGTAAGATGGCTTGACAGTTTAACTTCCAGCATTGTCCTCTGGCCCAGAAGGAACAGCATGCTCCCACACCCATGCCAAAGAGACAATCTCTGACTCTTTTGAATTTGTTTTTGACACCTGACTGTCGCTTGATTTAAATCCAGTTGTTAAACTGTTTCTATGAGTATAATAGTGTCTCCTTTCATTTCAGATTTTTACCTTTTAGACACACATTGTTCTTTAAACAAGAACATTTAAAGCTACAGGTATTTTTACTACATTGTGTTCATCTCCATAACTTGGAAAGGAGCTCAGTTTCTGATGCTACCTAGGTATTCAACAGTAGGGAAGTTCAGCTGTGCTTTGCCTCTGCTCAGAACACTTGTGCCATCCCAGGCTTTCCCAGGACCCTCTTTTGTAACTGGGAAGCCTGCACGAGGTTTTCAAATGTATCACAGGATCACTGCCATTTTCTATAACTCATAGTTACTCTGTATTTGAAACATTGCCCTTAGTCATTCATTGGAGTTTGTAAAGGTCCTGCCAAGTGCTAGGCAGCCACCTGGCTCTGCTAATGTTATGAAGATATTTTAAACTCTAGTAGGCTTCATAATGAAGTTCCTGAAAGTTCTGTGGATGTGGGAACTAAATATACCACAAATCAGCAATTTTCAGAAAAATCTGATTTAGCAGAGTTTTTTTTCTGTTGTTTTCTTTTCTAGTGACACAATTTGTAGTGCCGACTTAAAAATTGTCAAATTCTTGAGTTTCTTTTTAAAAATCTGTTACAAATAGGTTGAGTTGGTTTGTCTACTAAGATTATAAAATTCTTTTACAAAATATAAAGAAAAGCCAGCAGCAGCCAAAGGCAAATGGAAAACTAGAGAAACACATTGGAACACACATTTCAAAGAGCTACATTGTCTCAAGAAAATTCTTACCAACACATCAGAAAAACTGACAAGTTATAATCCATAATAATAAGTCAAGAACATGCAGAAATAGTTCACAAAGAAAATACAGACCTGGAATCTACTGTTGTGTCTGAAGTCCTATGCGTTTTCTCGGTGTCTAAAATGTCTGTTTGGGGTCTTGTAAAGCCAGGACAAAGCCTTCTGTCTACACATGGCCCTGGCTGCTGCACTGGCTTGATGCTCTTAAAGTGGACCATGAATTTTTTAATTGCTTTGTTTATATAGAAGATACACAGTTGGCTCCCAAACACCCATGCCAAATTTCATCTGTACACTCTAGGTGACAGACACTGGAAAGCTATGGAAAAGAGAGAGAGAGAGAGAGAGAGAGAGAGAGAGAGAGAGAGAGAGAGAGAGAGAGATTCAATCTTTTCATACAGTTCAGAGCCAGCGCTGCCAAAAGGAAATCCATGATGCAAGGTAAACTTCCAGTGCCAGCTTGTGCTTTGCTCTTCCTGAGATACTAGCAGAGACTACAATGTCCTGTCTGTGTCTGTTGTTCTGCTCAGCAGATGCTAGTGAGGCCTCTGATATATCTGTTCTGTCTGTATTCAACTGCATGATTTCTGGCCTTAGAACATCTGTGCTTGATGCCTTGATCACTCCCCAAATAATTCTTACTAAGTCTTTCTATACACAAGCCAGTTGAATGGATTTGAACAAGAAAATTGTATCTTAGCACAGGGTAGAAGCCAGCATTGTTAGGGAAAACAGAGGTCCATTAACAATCAAACCAAATCAAACCTAGAGAAGTTCATTAACTTTCAGTTCTGGTCTCTTCACTACTAAAGAAGAGAGTTTTTATCAATTAAAGCTAAATTTATTTACCCACCAAAAACTCATATAGTGCTGTTTTCTAGGTGCTCACTTACTTGTTCTAATAATACCTGTCAATCAATGTTTCTTCAAATTAGCTACAGCTACAGAAATCATGCATACTTGCATTTATGTGATACGTCTTGCTTAAAATACACAAAGTCAGCTGGGCAGTGGTGGCACAGGCCTGTATTCCCAGCACTTGGGAAGCAGAAGAAGGCAGATCTCTGAGTTTAAGGCCATTCTGGTCTACAGTGTGAGTTCTAGGACATTCAGGGCTACACAGAGAGACCATGCCTTGAAAAGTCATGTATGTATATATGTATGCATGTATGTATGTATGTATGTATGTATGTATGTATGCATCCATATCCATCCAGGTAATAATTGGTAATTGACTAGTTTTTAATAGGAATCACTTAATAAGGTACAAAGAATTAAAATATGAAGACTCTTAGCTTCTCTCCCGCAGGGGCATTCTATCCATTTGAGCAAACTGGCTGGGAGCCCTGTGTCATGTGTATCATGGTGGCAGCCCACAAGTGGGCTACAGAGGAGATTGGGTAACAGTGCAATATTATTCCAGTTTAAATCAGTTTTCTTATTAAAAAGATGTGTTGCTTACTCTTAAGCAGAGCAGTATTCCCCTGGAATTCCTCAGTCCTAGCTCTCATATGCACGGTGGTTTTCACACCCAGAGATGATGCTGTTCAAAAAGACACACACAGCTACTGGGATAGCACCAGTAAACCTGACTTCACTCCAGTCAGAAATGCCACTTCACTGACTGAAGGGCCAGAAATAGAGCCTATCATAGAGGCAAACCAAAGTGATCTCATCTTCTGAGAGCACCACGTGTCTTTGTAACAAGGAGAAGGGGGTCAAGGCTGCCTCAGGTAACTGTATTTGTCAACTATTTTCAACCTTGTCAAATTAGTAAAGAACAAAGAAGCTGCCTTGGCAACACAGCCTGGAGAAACCCTCTGGTTGCTAAACCAGGAAGATGATGGTCCCTGACCCCTTTGGCCAGAGCAGCAAATGGATGACTTCCTTGTTTATGAAAGAATTCTCCTTCAAGAAGTAATGACGTAGGCAATCAAGATGTCATGGTCATTCATGTAGCTATTTTTCTTAGGAATGTTGAAACGTGCACTTGATCCTAAGGTGGATTGAAGGCTGAAGTTTGAGAGACATATATTCAGTCAGCATTTGCCTTAGGGCTAGCTCACTGTAGCCAGATGCAGTGGGTTGACTGAAAGGCAATAAGTCCGTCCAGGACATAAAAAGGAGAAAAGGGGTTTATTACTTGCAACAGGTAAATGCCACACAAAGACTCTCAAAACAAAGGGCATTTGTGGGGAAAATTAGGCATATTCATGCAAGAAGCATTGATCCAAGCAGGGGGGGCACTTTCCTGAGCATTCTCAATTGGAGGTTGTATCACGTATTCAGATTTTGTGCGAGGGACCTCCCCTGCTTAGGGAATTCACTACAATAATGAGCAAAATTCACTCTAGGTCATTAAAAAAATGTGAATCATGGCGATTGGAAATTGTGGGTAGTTTTGGGTAAGCTTCACTAGAGGGTTTGATCTAAGCAGATGCTTGATTGATTTTGAAGGCGCATTGATGGGCATTTAGATGAACAGCTGCTCTTGGGACACGTAGATAGCAAATGCTACATGTGTCTGCTTAGCAGCTAACAGCCCCGTCTAGGAAAGAATTCCTTGGCTTCTTCAGCAACATGATTCTAAGAGAAATGGAAGCTTTTACAGGTATTCGTACAGCCCAGGGACACTTCAGAGCTTTGGGGCTCAAATACAGAAATATTAACCTCTTGTCAAGCAAAGTGCTTTTCATCAAAATCCTCGTAAGATACACATACCTCTGAGCTCTGACAATGGAAAGAAGAAATGGCCTCCGTTTTGAAGGAAAACATACACTTTTCATTTTTGCCTTGTAAGTCTGGTCATTCTATATTCTGAGTCAGGAAAAGACTTTCTAAGATGAAGGGACGCTCACAAGGGAGTTATCCCTCTGGGCAAATTCGGATAAAAATATTACCATGCTCTCACATTCCTGCAAATCTGATGCCAGGAAGCAGAACTGGCTTGTGTTCCGTGCTGTTTCTTGGCAGGCTGAACGCCTGTGGACATGCGATGTGGGGGGGAGTGGTCTTTGGGTTCTCCCAGCTGATTACCTCTCTAGCATGTCACATTATTTGTGGAAATCCTAACTCATTTCTTGGCTGTGAGATATTTTTTGACTGTAGTGACTTGATGTACTGTTAGAGACCCAAGCTCAAACTGTTTTGTTGCAGCTGATGGCAAAACTATATTTCTGTGGGTGTTGGTGGATGCAGAAGTTAGGGGATGGGGGAAAAGGTGAGTGAGCAACATGAACAAGATTTGATGTAAAGATGTAAATAAGGGATGGAGAGGCGTGTGATCCTATAAAGGGAGCACCAAGTAAAAAACATAGCTCTCACTCAAAGGGAATAGGAGAGAGCTTACTCTTAAGCCAAAAAGGGTTACACCTGGCTGTTGTTCTGAGTCCTCAAGCAGAGTGGGTATCTAATGATGTGGCAGCTTGAATGAGAATACTCTCCCCAGTCATAGATTTGATTACTTGGTCTTGAGTTGTTGGAACTGAAAAGGATCAGGAGATTTGGCATGTTTCAGGACATGGGTCACTTATAGTTGGAGGTTTCTCTCCCATCTGCTAGTTCCCAAATAAATGATCAGAGGCTTAATATTACTTATAAATGCTTGGCTGAAGGCTCAGGTTTATTGCTAGTTAGCTCCTACATTTAAATTAATGCAATTCTGTTAATCTATGTATTGTCACATGGCCGTGGCTTTCACCAGTTTGCTGGCATGCTGGCATTTCTTGGGCGGCTGCTGGAAACTCCCATTACTCCACCTGCCTTTCTCCCTGAATTCAGTTTGGCTTTCCTGCCTAGGTATTTACTGCCTGACTATAGGCCACATTAGCTTTATTTATCAACCAATGAGAGCAACACATATTCAGTGTACAGAAGGACATCCCACATCAGTCACTGTGGGTGGGCATGGTGATATCAAGAGACTTGTTTCATTTCCAGTGTCTTTCTCTGCCTCCACCTCCAGGATCAAGATATGAGCTCTCAACTGTTCCTGCTGCCATGCCTTGCCTCTGTCATCATGGAAATCTAACTCTCCAAAATTGTAAACCCCAAATTAAATGCTTTATTTTAGAAGTTGCCTTGGTTATGATGCCTTATTACAGCAATGGAAAAGTAACTAGTAGAAATGGTGAAAGACAGGAAACATGAAAAACCTAGGGAACTGGCTTTCAAGAAGACCCACACTTGAGATAACTAATTCACCAACCCATTAGTTGCATGAATTGGTTAATTCACTTCTGAAGGCAGAGCCTTAGTCACATTTTAAACTTCTCACCTGCTCCTACATTTAATATATTATGCTAGTGATTAATTTTCTGCATGTGTTTTGTAGGGACAGACCTTGTTAAATCCAGAGCAGAGAGGGAAAGAGATGTAGTAAGATTCTGATAGGTGATGCTGAAGGTTGGAGTCAACCGAAGTTTCTAAGAACCAAACTTAAATGGTGTTTGGAGCCTGAGGGGAGCACGGTCACTCTTAGGTGAAAAGGGAAGTTTTATTCCTTAAAAACATAATGTTGGCATGTCCGCAGCCGCTAGTCCAGGCAGAGACGGCTAGAGTGGTGCAGATTCCCAGCAGCTCATCCTGGACAGGCTGGTGCTGCCATGAGGCTGGGAGAGTCACCCAAGCGGGCAGGTGGAGACGGTAGATAAAAGGCTTATAAGACATAGTAAATAGGCATAAGGCTAAACATAAAGTTAAACATTTATTAGTTAAAAAAGAAAGAAAGACAGAAATAGAAAAGGGGAGAGAGGGAGGACAGAAAACACGTGTGCACACATCAAGAGAGGGAGCAGAAAGAAAGAAAGATGGCGACAAGAGGTCAGAAGTCGCTGGGAGTGGGCGTGGCTTGCCCCTTAAAGGGCCCAGAGACCAAAAGAATAACAGGAAGTAGAGGTTTGGATTCCGGGATTCTTGAAATCTTGTAGCTTCTGTCCTGTTTGTGATTTGACACAAGGCCTTCTTCTTGGGTGGGTGTTGTGAGAAAAAGATTCAGTCTTGAGGAAATGGTGGGAGAGACTGGAAAAACAAGCTGACTGGGGAAGTGTGATGAGATCAATGTGAGGAACCTGGCCGAGTCTGATGACATTGATCTGGTGACATTTCTGTGCATGCACTCTGAGATTTTTCTCTCTTTAGCAGTCAGATTCTCACATGCATTCATTTAGACATGTATCAGCTCCAATCATTTTTGTAAATGATGTACAGCTATTGGAATCAAAGATATAGTAACCTGAAAAAATTAGACAATGCTGAAAAGATAAAAAATACGTGATATGTTATATATTATCTGGTATTAAAACAAAAACAAAAACAAAGTGTAGGGAAACTAGAATGGGAAGAGGGATTTTATTTCATGCTGAGTAACAGGCTCCATAGGTGACATCTGAGTAGATATCCAAAGAGTGTGAGGGTGGCAGCTGTGTCTGTACCTGAGGCAGAAGTGTTCCGGGAGCCGTGGTAGATGTAGACGGCTGGCAAGAGAGAAGACACCTGTGTGCTGTGACGCTGACGACAAGTGGTGAGAAGAGGAAGGAGCATTTAGTGGCTCCGTCCCGTGCGTAGACAGACAGAGGCAGTAAAAGTCTGATAACGAAGGTCACTCTTCTGTGGGTTTCTGCCAGTGCTACTGAGAGAAGAATAAGCAATGAAGGAGTTTGGAAGAAGATGCTGGAGATGGGGACCAAGGCTGATCAGGGAATGAGTTGAAAAGAGGAAGAATTAATTGTAGAAGTAGTCTGGGGCCCATCCCTCATGGCCTTAAGGGAACAACTGCCTTGGTTGTGTTTGAGGAGGCTACCTGTATGTGGTTAGTGGCATTGAGACAATGAACAGTAGATTTCTAGTGAGTGTTGGCTTCCTGTCAGTACTCTGCCAGGTCAAGGCATTAGCTGTGTTGGACAGATGAAGGTCCTATGAATGAGAGAGATGGCCCCTCACATATAGGCTATAGGGGCTGCTATCACAGTGACAGATATAAGAACCTATAAGAATCCATTCTCCACTTTTACACTATACTACTGCCGTTGTATTAAACCTCTTTGCAATGTCTGTGGGTCTGGCATCTCTGCTCCAAACTTGCAGGTTTCAATGACCAGATGACCTTTCACCAGTAATAGCATTCACATAATTTATAAAACCAATGTGTGGGTTTGTATGGCGACACCGCACAATGTTTTATGGCAGAGAGAAACCAAAGTCGCCATCTGGCGAGCTGGTATGACCCGATGACCTATGGTTGACTTTGCACTGTCTTCCAGGACCTTTGGGCTTTGCTCCTCCCTGCCTGCTCTAACCTGCTTGTTAGATATGCAGATTCCTTAGGATAAAAGTTAATTAAATCATCATGTGCTGTGCGTATACTTTAAACCCGACAATTCCTGCTCTTGAGAGCTTCAGAGAAAATGGTTTTCCCCTTTGCTTAAGATCATTTCTCTGAGATCCTTCTTGCTGCAAGCAGTTCTCACAGGCCTTTGCTACTTTCTTAGAGAGAAGTAGAAACATTTGTATAATTACTTTGCTCCAAAGTGGAGCCTGCATTATCTAATCACTGCTGTGATGGGAAATCATTGCCTTTTCGTCTTCTCTGTCCTTTCAGAACCAGACCCCTTTTCTTTCTAGATAAGAAGACTGGCCTTGGAACTTGCATTCCTCCTGCTACTCCCCTTCGCTTCCTTTGAGTTTAGTGGAGCTAAAATAGCTCATGCTACATGATTAATTATCCCAAATGCGTTGTACTCCCTGATATCCAGTTCAGTCGGAGTCTGACTCTTCTTGCCTGGCCTTGTGCATAGTCTTCATGAGAGTCATTTTGTGGATAAAGAAAGACTATGTCTCTGCCCCAGCACTGCAGTTTCACGTGGCAAGCAAAGGACAGACACTCTTGTCGTTGGCCAGGCTATAGAAGTAATTGGGCCAAGTGTGGTGATGTGGATTGATAGTAATGAGTTTCCCTGGGCTTGCAGTGCCTGCACGTTGTGCTTTGTATGTATTATTTTTAATCTGTATAATTTTTACAATATGCTGTTATCCATCCAATTTTTCAAAGAGGTTGAGAGAGAAATTAAGGGTCTGCCCAGCATCGTTAAAATTAACAAACAAAACTAACCTTCAAGTCCAGGTAAATCTGACTTTATGGAAACACTGTTAAGCTCTGTACTAGAACCCCCTGTCAGAATGGAGACCCTCAGACCATTCATTACAAGGAGTTCTGACTGCTGGCCACATCTCACCTTGTGAAGAAACTGGGAGGGGAACACTCGGGAGCAGGAGGTCAATAACACATACAAGATATTGTCAAGCTAGAACTGTACCCAGGGGAAAAGGAAGGACCAAGTAGAATAGTTTACACCAGATAGAGTACCCGGTCTCGTACGATGATATGAAAGGCTGTTGAACACGAAGGAGCACAACATGAAGAGTGAAACAAGTTCTTGATGTGCTGTCCTTGAGTCTGATCACAAGAAATGGCTAAGTGGCCAGGCAGACCTTGAAGAACAGGTAAGGGTGGGTTCGTCTAAGGAACTGAAATAGGACAAAAGGGAGAAATGTGTCTGCCTGAGTGGAAAAACGGTTCACATGGCTTACTTCTGCAATTTCTCCAAATATGTACTTATTCCTATAGGGGCAGTTAAGAGGAAACATCCCAGAATTTAGAGATGAAGACACTGAGCAGTAGGGTGGATGTCCTTTATCTGAAATGCTTAGACATGAAAGTTTTGGGCATTTGCTCATGGTCAAAAAATATTTTCACACATACATTAGAGTGTTTTGAGATGAAACTGGCGTATAAATCCAAAATTCACTTGTGTCTCGTATATACTTCATTATCATATAACCTTAAAGAAATTTTATACAATAATTTCAATGATTTTTATAAGAAATAAAGTTTGTTTATGCTGAATGTTGGGCTTTGGGAGTTATATCAGCACACTAAAATTTCAGATTTTGAGCACGTCATGTTGGAGGTATGGCCAACAGTCGTGAAATAGAATTTGTAAAATATGTAGCATGAAGCATGTCCAGAAATGCAGAAGAGCTGAGCAGAGAACAGTAACATTGCCTGCACTGACGCTGCTTATTCTGTGCTTCCCAGACCACAGACAATCGCTGCTCATTCTTAGAGAGGGACATGCGTACACGCATGTGTTTATGTGTCTCACGTGTGAACAGCTTCCATCACATTGGACCAGCTTGGGTTTGTTGCATAGGCACATATTGTCTGTGGATTTTGTTCTGTGGTTAGTGTGTCAGTTCATGAGTGGGAAGCGTGCACCGAGCTATCACACATAAGAGCTGGGTGCTGAGGTAGCTCATGGCTGAATAAACAGAATGATTGATTTTATTATGATTGATACTAGCGATTATCCAGACAATTAATACTCAGAGCTTTGGGAATAGCAATAGGTTAAATCAGTATGGCAGCACTACTGCTTTGCATTTGTATTTAACAGTTTAACAAAAATTGTTAAAGTCTTAAATAATGATGTTTGCTTCTCTCTGTAACTGTTGTAAATTTTAAAATAGAACAAATGGATCGAGATAATTATTCTTCATTAATTTTGTGTGATTATGTGATTTCAGATAATGGAGATAGAAATTCCTGAGCTATTCTGGTGTTCTGGAAAACACAGAATAGTTACTGATATTTGAAGTGAGATATTTCCTTTCTTATTTTCTCTAAATTAGTTGGGTGTTATAAACAAATAAATAAATTAATAAAAAAATAAATAAATAAATTAGTTGGGTGGCCTTACCAGGCAAATATTCTAAAATTACATATAGAAGTACATGCGGTGGTATTCATATTAAGAAGGGTCTGTAGTGTCCTTCAAGGCCGCCTGTTTACCTGTCCATCTTACAGGCTAACACAGGAAGAAATGGCTCCTTACCTCTCTAAAGCCCCAGTGTTACACCCATGCTAGCAGTGGATCTAAAGCAGAGAATCAGTTGTCTTCTTATGGCTGCTGAATAGAAAGTGTGCTTTTTAATAAATTATTTCAGGTTGGCCCCATCCCTGCTGTTTCTCCCAGGCTCGGGGAGGAAGGGTCTGGACAGAGAAGATGGGAAAGTCTTTGAACGTCAACTCAGGAAAATACCCAGAGCTTTGTACCCTTCAGGCATGAGGATATAATAACTAAAATGTGGTGTTTCTTAGATGGTCTTGAAATACATTAAATAATATTGGTTGCAAAAGTCTGATATCTAAAAATTAATGCTGAGTTCCACCAAAGCAATGAGCATAATCCTCACAAAGGTCACCATCAATGTTTTCTCTAATGAAGCAAGGCTTACGTTCAGCATCCCCTTGTTCGACAAACGTTCTCGAGAGTCCACATGCAGGCTCTGCTCAAGGAGAGGCGGCAGGAAACTTTCTAGCTGGGATGCAGAGTTGAAAGAGCGGTCGTTTACTTTTTGCTACTTTTTTATCTTTGTGGAACTGGAGAAGCGTGGCAAGTGGATGAGGTGAATCTGTAGGGAAGAGGAACTCAAGGGTGAAGCAAACACCTGAAGATTGGAGGCAAGAAGACAGACAGCACATTCCCCATGATGCCATCTGTTTGGTTCCCCTCCCCCAGCCTCTGTAAGCAACACTTCAATTTCAATTCTGAGATAAATCTGTCAGACCTCACCTATGAGGGGGATTCTGTAGACTCAGATGTCACCTATGAGGAGAATTCTGTAGACTCTTTCAGACGTCGCCTATGAGGGGAATTCTGTAGACTCTCTCAGACGTCGCCTATGAGGGGAATTCTGTAGACTCTTTCAGACGTCGCCTATGAGGGGAATTCTGTAGTACCAGTCTTTTTGTGCCTGAACCATATGGTTCATTTCATGAACCATAATGACTACTGTGAAGGAAGGACTCCATTCCTTTTGTGACTGAATTGCATTCCACTTCAAAGTCCACTCATCTGACCCGGAACAGGTTGTTTCCATGTCTTGAGAGCTGTGAAGAGGACAGCCAAGAGCGCAGTGCGCAGGTCTCTCTGGCCCACTGACTTCTTTACCTTTGGGCCGACAACTAGCAGAGCTTTGCCGGATTATAGGGCAAGCTGACTTGCCAACCCTTAATTTTAGCTTCTGAGGAACCCCATATTGTTTAATATGTAGCCTTAACTAAAAACAAGCTCAACTTAAATTATTTGGAGAATATACTTGACACCAATGCTATGCTTAAGTAAAGATCTTTAACAAGTTCTAATTCTAGAAAGAGGATTGTCTTGTATGATGATCTTTCACAGGATTCTGCTCCCTAAAACATTCAGTTACTTGCTTGCAAAACAGCAACAATTGTGGTTGCTCTCTCCGTTTCCTGAGTATTTCCCGGGTGTCTGACGTTCAGAGCTCAGCAGTAGGAAGCTCTCATTGTTGTCCTCTGCATCATTACAAAGATAAAAATCTGTTCATTTAATTAAGTATGTACACCTTTAACCGTGTGCCCTTCATTTGCCAAATTATGTCTCACTCAAGTCTGTGTATTTACAAATCATTGATTTTTTTCACTTCAATTAGCTAGCAATTGATTTTTAAGATAATAAAGTTGAAGTTTTATTTATTTATGTATATATTTATGAATCCATTTATTTATTAAGTTAGAAAACAATGCACTAAGTCCTTCAGGACTGTCCTACCCTAGAGTCCCGTGGGTGGGTCAGGAACTGCAGGATTTTTTTTTTAGGTTGTTTCTGTTCTGTGCATTTAATGCACACATTGGTCATATGGCCTGAATCAGTGAGCATTGCCACATGGATCCAGCGGTGACTGGTCCTCCGCTCCCTCTAGCTGTGTGCCCCACTTCTCCACTAGGCTCCAGGTGGGCTCAACTGGCACGGCCTGGGATGCTTCCCCCTGGGATATGACCTGTTTTCACAAGACTGTTCCCCATCGACTAGAATGGCGTACTGATCCAAAGGCCACCAGAGCAGGCCTTTCAGGTGAAATGCAGCTGTATGTTTCTCTGTTTTCATTGTGTGCTGTGGAAACGCTTTTAAGAGAGCTTATTGAAATATAATCTGTATACCTTACAGTTCATCCGCTTTAAATGTATAATAACTATTTTTCAGTAAATTTACTTGATCCCTTGTTTTTGTACCTTCAGAAACAAAAAAACAACTAACTATTCATGGGCAATCAGTCTGGATTTCTGGATTCCTTTTCTACCCACACCTGTCTGGCACATAGCAACCTCTAATTCACTGTCTATCTCCAGAAGTTTTGTGGCAAAATGTTTCATTTTTTACCTTATGGTAGCACATCCCTGGCCAGCAGCAGCCTAGCTGTGTGCTCACCCTGCCGATGCCAACCCCTCCATCTCCTGTGTGCACATTTGTCATCTTTCATTTTGTTCTGTCCTCCTCTCTGTGGTACCTATTTTGGCTTTGCTCTAGGTGTTCCTGCCACACTGGGATGCCCATTTTCTCTTCTGTACTCTGGTCCTTATTGTCAACATCCACTAGAACATCAAGTCATCTCTACTTGAGCAGCTATTAGGTCACACAAATCAAGAACCCCAAAACCTATGTAGTTAAAGGGGGGGTTGGGGGAGACCTAGGGAACCTAATTACGGGCCTTGAGCAGAACTGTTACCTGCTAAACCTGCTGGGCCTATTTCATCTCTGTGTCCCATGGTTTTTCCTCTCCCTCACCCTCTGGTTAATTTTCTACCCCATCCATAGCATACCACTTTTCTAGTTTGCTTACCCTAATCCGTCAGCAGTGGTTCCCAACACAGCCTGTAAGACATTCAGAGCTGAGAATCTCAATGATAGGTTCACAATAAAGAAAACAGACTGAACCAAACTTGGCTTTGGAACTGTGAACTCTAATAGACAGAAGTAGAGTGGTCTGGGTACTCACTACACTTACAGGAGTTGGCTCTCCCCCAAGTGATTTCTTGGTTAAAGCTACCTTTAAGCTTCCATGCCAAGGGGTAAAAAGATCACCATAGTTGTCCTGAGTGGTCCCCTGCTGCCTCTTTGATCTTATAGACTTCCAGAGCTTTTCCAACTACTGAGAAGTAACATTTTTCTCTTCTTCTCTTTTCTCCTCCTGCGTCAGGATCCTCAGAGCACTGAACCTCAGAATTCTTAGCACTGATCTTTTATGCAGCTCCTCTGCTGTTAATGAGGTTCTTAGGCTCTCCTTTATCGCTTCCTCCTCTTCTCATAGGTACAGAAAATCTCCATCTCCCTGGAAACTGCCGAGGGAGGAGTAGGATGCTCTCCTTAGGCACCTGGCTGACATGATTCTTCTTCTGTTCTGACCCTTGTTAATGGCCATCTCCCTTCCTGCAACTCTCTCCTGGGTCTCATGTGGCACCCCAGTGGTTTTCAGCCAGTGGTTTTCAGTGGCCTAGTTTTCCCTCCTGGGCTCTCCCTAAGGGGAAGCTTCAGGTCTGCTGTGCAACATGGAATCCAAAAATTACCTCAAAGCATCTTCACTCTCTCTTGATTTCTGTGTTTTGAAATATGAATTTTTTTTTTTAGTGTTCCTCTCTAACGCACATCCTTCTCACTCCAGGACTGAATGATTGCAGTTGCCTGATGCTGTTGTCCTGTACCTTCCGTCATCACTGATGCATCTCAGCAGTTTGTTGCTCATTTTGCATCTCTTCTGCTAGGTTTTCTTCAATATGGGTCGTACACTAAATACCTAGGGCCAGGTAGTAAAAGTAAAAATGGCTTTCACATGTTTTGCAATTAGCAAAATCCTTTAAGTCTATAAATAATGGTTTCTATTTTCCCCCAAATCTAGGGATTTCTAAGTCTGTATTTCCTCTTTCTAATTTTATAGTGTTCACAAGAAAATTTCACTTTCCTTTTAATGTACTAACGAGGAGAAAACCAACCGTATGTGTTCTCCTAGAGATAACAGCAAGAGGGCTGCCTTCAGTTCTTTAGCCCCCTTCCCTGTTAAGACTTCTTCCATTCTCGCAATATATATTTCATTTAGGCACACTGCCATCTCTCCTGATGCCTTCATGGAATGAGTCCTCTCATGCCTGGGTTCATCCTTGCTCATTTTAGAGTATAACTCCTCTCAAGTTTCCTGCTACCATTTATCTTTTCTCTCCTGCATGCTGAGCCAACGTTATGGTTATAAGCCAACTATGGTTATACTATAATAGTGTACCTGGTTATGTGAAACCAGGTACACTATTGAGTGATGAGCTTGAATACTCTGTCTCTGAAGAGACCATACTTAACGTAGGTATATGTAATATCACTGATAAATGCAGCTAACTATCAAGTTAATGATGAAGGAATTTCATTGCCCAAATCGTATTGTTTGCTTTCATGCTTTATGTCCCTTTCATAGCAGTCTTCCTTCCAGCAATATTTGTTACCATCTGGGACACTGTAGAGAGGGTTGGTTTGCCTACATGATTTCAATGAACCATACGATAGCATCTACAGAACATCAAGATAATCAAAAGATTTTAGCAAGCAATTGGTTAGTTATAGCACATAAATAATTTAACTCAAGATGCTTTCTTTGCTATTTAAAAACCCAAAAGAGGTTTAAATAGTATGGGTTTTTTAAAAATTAACTTTCTTAGTTATATGTATGGTCATAAAAGTATCTTTTTCTTATGAAGTTCTCATTGCGGCCTGTCTCTCTCTGGCATGATAATGCATGTTGTTAACAATTCACTCCAGAGTCTCATGAAGCAGTTTGGATAATTTCATTATTGCAAGCAGGTGAATCTGTGAAGACAAGATATTAGCACCCATTCAGATTGGGAAAGAATGATTTTGGCTCATGTCAACATCACCTTGGGTGATTTCACTCATTGCCTGATATGCCAAGCAAAGCTGCTGCTTTGGAATTGTGAAATGACATTAACCTGAGCTGCCAGTGCACGTAAATGTGGTGTAAGACCACAAAGCTTCTAGGAGACTTTTTGGTTTGTAAAGTGATTTCACCTGGGGGTATTGAGAGAGGTCCTGGTGCAACATTCCTTACCCACTCTGAAAAGAGACAAGACTTTACAGAACCCCTGCTAACCAGCAGCCATTAGCGTAAGCAGAGAATACCAGAAAGGCCAATTCAAATGAAAGAGACTGTGTGGTAATAGGAGGTAATAGCTACAACAATGCTCGAACAAGCTTCCTGTTCGAAGGTCTCATTCAATTGTGAAACTGTGTATTTGTGAGAATAGAACTTTCTATTGTAAAAGTTTGTGATGATCTGTCCAACCTGTTTATCTGCGCCATTGACATATGGCACATGCAGCAGCTATGAGGAACTTTTTAAAAAATTAACTTTAATGTAAAAGGTTACCTGCTGTGGCCCCTGTACTGAACAGCATGGTGCTGGAAAGGAGACTCCATCTGTGTCTTTAGAGGGGACTCAGAATGCTTTTTGTTCTTCTGTTTGAATCAAAGATCAAAAAATTTTCAATGTCTCTACTCACTTTTCAGCTTCAAGGTGAAGATTTCCTGAGAGGAAATAGGGCATCAGAGCTACTGCCAAGCAAGGGAGAGGGCAGTATGTCCTCTGTCCACTGTTAGGCTGCCCACTGGTGGCTCCTGCTTCTGTCAGAGCTGGTCTTTGGGGCAGACGTAATTTAGAGAGAATGCACACAATATCCAACTCCAGGGAATGCTGTTTTTAAAAATAACTTGGGCATTGTATTAAGTCACAATCACACATCCCATAGGTCACAGCCTTAAACAGTCATGCTCAGCATTGCAGAGATTCCAACTCTCTAAAGCCAAGCGTCTGTTTTTCAGTATTTGCATCTCCCTAGCGATAAGACCCAGGCATACAAGAAAACCAAGCTTCATTAAGCTCAGCTCTGATCTAAACTAAACAGGTTGAAGAAGCATTTGAGGGGAAATTACTATTCATAAAATAACAAAATAAACAATCAAATAATATAAGAAATATCCTTCCGTAAGATTTGAGGAAAGACCTGGAGTCAGTGACTGGTTACTTCACCTCAAGAATGAGTTAGAGAATGCAGGATTCCCACTGGAGAAAGGGCAGTCTCTCCTATGCTAATGGCCTGTAGCTAATAACCTCTTCCAATAATCACCATCTTCTGATGAGGAGCATTCTATTTTGTGCTGAATACCATGACTCAGATTCTAATTTACATGACCTTCAGATTCTCCAAACTTTCCAACAAAGTAACTCTCCATGGATTGGCAAGAACCTGTGGCTCAAGGGACTCTCTTCAATGGGCTTCCCAGAGTGATAGCACCCACCATGTGAGAGGGGTAGGAATTCTCAGTGACTTCCCAGTCCCCATTGACTAGAGTGTTAGTTTTAATAGAAGACTGGGGTTTAGAGCTGGAGAAATTATCTGTGAACAAAAATAGGAGATAGCAAGTGGATAAGTTATCATAAAATAAGCAAAAAGCAAAATACTATCGCTATGGCTCATATATATGGACCTCATTTCTCATCTTCCTGCATGTCCAAGGGGGCTTGGTTTCATTGGCAGCTCATAGCATACATACATACATACACACATGAGAGGAGAGACAGCTCAGCAGTTAAGAGCACCGCCTGCTCTTCCAAAGGTCCTAAGTTCAATTCCCAGCAACCACTTGGTGGCTCACAACCATCTGTAATGAGAGCTGGTGCCCTCTTGAGGAAGAGACCTGGTCAGCATCACTCATCTTCCTCTACTTAGACCGTAAAACCCAATATGGACAAGTTCAGCAGAACCAATATATATGGGCAGCCCATGCATGCTTCAGCATTGCCAGGGTGCGTGTGTGTGTGTGTGTGTGTGTGTGTGTGTGTGTGTGTGTGTGCATAATCTCAGGCATAAGAATGAAATCGTACCAAGAAACAAAAAATATAAAATCCCAAAAATGATATAAACTAATACAATGAAGGCCACTACAAGTGTGAGAAAAGATAGTTATATAGCTATATTATGAGAAGTTGCGGGAGTCCCAATTCAGGAGGACAGTGCTCAGTATTTGTGTAGAGAGAAACAAAGGTGTGCCTTCTCACACTAATTTTTCATTTTCTCCATCTGTTAGAGGGGCTAGGTTTCATTGGGAGCTCATATAGCCTATGCTATATGTTAATGTATGATAACAAATAATCAGATAGCTCCATGTATCCTAAATCTCTCATACCTACTTTTATTCATTCATTAATTCACTCATTCACTGGTCCACTTTTGAGACAGGGTCTCACTTTGTTGTGCACAATGGATTGAAGCAATGATATACACAGACAAGTTGAATGTGAACTCTCTGTCTTACAAGTGTTAGGATTACACAAGTGTGCCACCATGCCTGTTTTTTATATGTAGCTTGTGAGAGAAAACACTACCAAACAGGCAGATAATGTCTATTCTTAATCATGAACTCAGGTTAGGTTAGCTTGAAGCTGATGAGCCCCTGTCCTTTATGGGGAAGGTATGCCTTTCTCATTCAAATCATTGCTAAATCATCAGGAAAACAGAGACACATAGCATAAAGCATTTTAAAATTCTGGCCTCTTATATTCTTTATCAACAAGCATCAAATTCTATTCAATTAAATTACCTTCAGAATTATAATTTGTTATTTATCTCTGAAATAGTTTGTTTCCTCTTATTTCCCTTCTCAGTTCATGCCCACACCCAGACTTATGAAGTAGTCTGTGGCTTCAGGTAGAGCTTGTTTGTGTTCCCAAGGTTTGTGTTCATTTTATTTCCCAGAGCTTGACTATCCACTTCCTTGGCTCTTTCATGCAAGAATTGACCAGCATGGAATGGATTTCCCTTTAATATTTTGCCTTTTGATTCTTAACCCATATGTCCTTGAGATTGAGGGTAATGAGTTCACAGACTGCTTCATGAGCCAGGGTGTGGCCATTAATTATGAAGGAAAATAAGAGACAATAGACTTGTTTTGGGCATAAATTTTAGATTATAATTATGCAGATGAATTAATTGAATATAATTTGATGCTTTTCATTAGAGAATACCAGAATTTAAAATTTAAAATATTTTAAAATAATATGGGTACAAATTACCCAAATCCACGTGAATTAATTAGGGGACACACAAGAATTACTCCTTTGGAAACATACTATCCTTTTTTTTCTCATCCTCATTTATTAACCTCTAAAGTGCAACCATATTTAATTATTTTCCAAGAATCAGGCTCATAATGATTTTATTTGGGTACTAGGCAGGACAGCTTTGGGGTAGAGCCTATACCATTCAGTGTCTGTGATGAATTCCTACCATACTTGACTTGTCCAGGTATCTTGATTGCCCATTTACCCTCCTTATTACCTGCCACTCCCCTCTGCCAATTAGTGCTCTTTTGACCATGAACTTTTTTTTTTAAAGCTGCTAGTGGGAAACAAAAATGTGGTATTATCAGGAAGAGCATCCCCTGGTAAAGGAAGAAAATTGAGAGCCAAAGGTGAATGCAGGAACAGAGAGGCAGTCTGTTTGAAAGGCTTAGCACACAAGTGAGAGAGAAAAAGAAATGGAAGCAAAGGCATGGGCTACATGGGGAGTGATGGGAGCCTTTGGACTTGAGAAGAAGTTTAAATTTAGACATTACATAATGCTCCTCGGGGTTTCACAGCAATGGACGTCTCGTTTTTGATAACTAGTAGACTAACTGCTCTCAGAATGGTCTTCAACGTGGAAGAGCATCTCAGAAGGGGCCCAAGCTCTGCTCCTTAGAGTATTTATAACCAGACTGAATGCACAGACATGGGCAGGAAATAAAATCTTATCTCCTGTATTGGAGCTAGTTCTTTGCTGCCTAACACAGAAGCGAATGCCCCTGGAGATCCGCTTCATGTACACACTTCATTTTTTGTTTGTTTTTTGTTTATTAATTTGAAATAATATTTATTAAGGATAATAAATATTGTGCATGCAATAAATATGCAGACTTTAAGTTTAATGATAAGTAGAACATGTTCATAACCCCATTTTTCCTCCTCCTGTTTCTTGGTTCGTACTCCTTCCCCTGGTAACCACAAATCTCTGCCTATGCACAATCACTTGCCTAGCTATTCACGAACTTACTGTAAACAGAGCCATTTGGTCTATAATACTTTTGTTGATTTTTTTTTCCCAAATGTGGTGCTGGTGACTAAACCCAGGGCCTCACCCATGCTAGGCTGGGTTAGTTACATCCCAGTCCTGACACGTATCCTTAAGTGTCAGCCTCTTGGACTTCACCTTGTTAGATTCCTGCACGGTGTAATTTGTAATCACAGCTGGCTTATTTTTAATCTCCCATTCAGTTCATTTGGAGTAATTTTACTGATCATTAGTTCTGGTTCAGCTTTATTAACTTTGCCACAGTTTGAGTTATTGGGGAACCTTTTATCAGTTGAGAAAAGACTTCCATCAGGAGACCTGTGAGAAAGTCTGTGGGGCGTTTTCCTGATTGATAGTTGATGTTGTACAGTCAACACTGTGTGTGGAACAACCCCTAGTCAGGAGGTCTTAAGATGTATTAGAAAGCAGGATGAGCAAACAAGAGACGCATGCTGGTAAGAGCATTCCTCCATGGCATCTGCTTTTCAGTTCTTGCTTTTAGATTCCTGCCTTGAATTCCTGTCCTGAGGTACAAGAAAGATAAATCATTTCCTTCCAAGGCTGACTTGGAAGGTCGTGGTGTTTGATCACAGAAAAGCAAATTATTTTGTGCTTACATTTTACATAGTGCTATAATGTAGTGCTTTTTAATTTCTTTATCTAATACTGCATTTGGGAATCTGCCACAGTTTTTTTAGCCTACTTTCCTATCAATAGGAACAAGTTTATTTTTCTAATTTTTCCTCATTTTAAGCTATTCTACAACAGTGATCTTTGGACATCTGAGTACTCTAGTGCACATCCAACATGAAGGTTAATTTGTAGGCAGTGAGTGCCTTGTCCTCTCCAAGGCTGTGGCTGCAGTTTCCTTTGTGGTCAGTAAGGACAAGAGGCCCTGTAGCTCAGCATCCCCACCAGTGTGTGGTATGGCCTGACTCTCAATGTTGTGTTTTTCTGTGAGCTGTGATCTAATCTCCTGTCATTCTCTTTCTCTCTGCGTGTTTCTTTGACTATTCTTTTGACATATTCATATACTCTTAGATTTCACCGTTAGTGAACTGGTTGCCTTTGGTCCACTTCTTCATAGAATGATGTTCTTTTACTGATGTGTGGGAGTCTTTACATATTGTGGATATTAATTCTTCACTGGTTATTTTTCTTAGTAACATCTAACTCTGGTATCTTTTCTTCTGTAATAATTATTGTTGAGGCATGGTTGTGCACACCTGTGCTCACAGTATTTGGGAGGTTGTGACAAGAGAATCTTTGAAGATTCATGTCCAGACTGAGCTACAAAGTGAGACTCCATGCACAAAACAACCAAACCAAACTAAATAATCAAACAAAAATACAGCCAATAAATTAATAAATAAACACAAAGATAATTGTAATTATAATATGATGACATCTAACAACTTTTTCCTCTATTTCATCTAAATCAAATTTCTTAGCATTCTTGGTACTGGATTTGGGGACACAGGCCTGTCTGAACTCACAATGTCTCCACTAGTTGTTGATTTAAAAATACCCCACAAAATGAAGACATTTTGATTTACTGTTTATTTTGGAAATCCTGCCCTCCAAAGGTGCAGCATGGGGTACTCAGGTCTCAGGCTGGGAGGCACAGACATGAGCACTGCTGTCTGCCTCTGCTCACAGTCCTGCACAGCTCAGAGGAAAGCCTCAGCGTGTGCTGTGGAAGACTGTGCGCACTGCTTCATCAGTCGCAGACTGCAGCTGTCATTGGTCTTCATAGCTGAGTTTTGAAGTTAAGCTGAGAGCTGGGTTAAGCATCCAACTTGCTGAGTAAACAGTATGGTGTCTCTTTGCCATGTCTTTCTCTTGTTGGGGTTCAGTTTGTTTTCAAATCTTTGCTTGTGAGTAAAGCAATAGATTTCTTGTAGGCTGTTGTTAGTACATTTTAGTAAACTATTGGCCCTACTGAGGAAGGAATTCAGAAGAAAAGGGTGTTAATTGAAGGTTAGATTTAGCTATTCTAGACTATGCAGATAAATATAATTTGAGCATCCAGTGTTGGTAAAATGATCCTGGTGAAGCTAAACTTAGCAAACCACTCATGATTCTTAATTATTTTATTTTCATTCAAGCTCACCTGCCCCATCAGAATCTGTTGTGTGCCCTGACTGTGCGCCAGCAGTTTCTGTTCTACCAGCATACCGTATGACTTCATGCCTCTGAGACCCATGCTTAACCTTCTCTGTCTACAATAGTTTATGTCTACTTTCCCCTTTTTATGGTCGCCATACTTCTTACCCCAGGGAAACTCACTTCAGGTTTCTTTTTCTTCTGGAATGGTAGCTGTTATATAACAGATTCTCATATATAACATAGGCTCAAAACAGTAATAATGAAAAAAGTGGTTTAAATATTCATGAATTTAAGTTTTATAGGAAATATAGTTTTACTTATAAAACAAAATTAAATAGCCTTCTTAAGCACAGTCCAAGCTATCATGATCATTATTATAGTATCATAGTTTTATAATGATCATAATATCATTATCAAATTATTATAGTATTACTTGTATCCCTTTTCTCCTCAGTCCACCTCAGATCTCTCAGGAACAGATATTCTATATAAGGTGTGGTTGGATGGGAATAAATCTCACTACAGGAATTACTAAACTTATATTCAGTATTTAAAAGAAGCTTAAGAATATTCATCCATTAATGCTTTTTCTCAACGTAACAATCACCTCTCAAAACATAGGTCATATATACCACTACCAGTGACAGATGTACAATGCAATATGAGCAACAGATAATATTTGGAGAGCAAGATCTTGGTACTGTCCTACATGGAGAATTCCAACCTCCATTTCTGATATCCTGGATAAATTTCATAAGAGATAATTGGAGAAAGAGAACTGGGACTTTGAGATGAATTCCTACCACCAGTTCCATGTGAAGCAAGAGGCGAGATATCAGTCACACTGCAAACTGTCTCCTCAGTGTCTCAGACGTGCCTGGACCAATCCAGGCACCACACTGTGCAAGACCTGGATGTCTTGCACAAGTGTCTCACTACATGACAAAAATAGAACCTTAACAATTTGGAATGTATACAAAACATTTAAATAGCATATTTTCATAAGCATAACATGTATTTCTTATAAACATGAAGTTTAGGAAAATGTAAGCCACTGTATTCATTATCACTAGTTTTGTACCTTTTTAAAATTGAAACAGAAGGATGGAGATTTAGAGTGATAAAAAGAATTAGAATCAAAGCTCTAAGTGGTTCCGAGCCCCACTGCTCCCACCTAAAGATTCATTGTGAGCTTCAGCTCACATCATCAAATACTTCTCTGGAACATGACGTAATCCCACTGAATGTTCACACTGTTCACACTGTTCATTGTGAGTTCCAGCTCACATCATCACGTAGTCCTTTGGAACATGATGTAATCCCATTTGATGCTTCAGTGAACAAATTTGATATTTTATTTAACGGTGTACCAAATGCCTCTACTGTTTTTTCCTGTCAAAATACAATGAAGCATTTTGTGAATAATTCTTTCTAGAGGTCTTCTTTTTTAAAAAACTAAATTCCCAGAAGTATAATTACTGGGTCAGAATACGAAGATTGTTAAGGTCCCATGAGAGAGGGAGGCAAATTGCCCATCTTATCTCAAATGTCTTCTAATAGCAGCAATGTCTACTTACACAAAAATAATTTCTGTTCTTATGATGGAAAAGTAGTTTTGACATTCTCATCACCTGGGAAGCTTCTTGTGAATAGGAAATACTAAGACAGTAGAGTGCTTTCCCAAGAACTGTCGAGCAAGAACACAGCCTCACCAGAGGCTAATGGGCTGGGGTTTCCCGGCCTTTTTATTCTCTCTCCAGAGAGTTTCACGGTCTGAAATCTGGTAAGATGTTCACTCAGTACTATTTCTCTTCCCTTTGAAAAAGCAAATGGCAGTTTTTAAACAAAATATTTCAGTCTGGTAAAAACTAAGAAGTTAATACATCAGCTGTGAAAATTCTGTATTGTTTATAAGGAATGGTTATTGAATTCTCAGTTATCATTTAGACCCCAAACTTATTTCTTTTGTGTTTTGAGTTTTTGTTTGTTTGACTTGATTGGTTTGATTTGGTTGGGTTTTTCGGAACAGGGTTTCTCTAATAGCCCTCACTGTCCTGGAACTTACTCTGTAGACCAGGCTGGCCTCGAATTCACCTACTTTGTCTCCCAACTGCTGGGATTAATGGTGTATGCCACCATACTCTGTTCAAAATTATCTTGAAAAACAAAGACTTATTTCTGATTCTGTCCAAATTTCATATAAAATCTAATAATGGTATTTAACCGAACAAAACAGTGAAAATGAATACAAAAGATGCATGAACAGGAACCAGCAGGATCATTTGCTAAGAAGTGGAGAGGAGGCTGGAGGTATAGCTCAGTAGCAGAGCTCTTTCCCAGAATGCATGAGGCCTTATGTTCAGGCCTGCAATAGAGAGAAAATTTTGTGACTGACACTGAGCTCCAATTCCAGTTCATGCCTAACTAGATTTGATCCAAGGCCTGTTGCTTGAGGGCCATAAGCTTCAGTTGCTCTCCATTGAAATCAGATTTCTGTTATTTAGAATGTGATCTCAGAGCTTTGGGATGGGAAGGGGAGAGCATAGAAGCTCCTCTTTAGAGGTGTCTCTTAACGAGTAATTTTCTGTCCCTCCCTGAGAGAGTCCAGGCTTCTGCTGGGTTGATCTTTCTGTGCTCACATGATTGAGAATGATCAAAACGCAAGGTACACATGAGGAGGAACCATGACTGTCTTAATTGAAATCATAGACTCGAAATAGCGGCCTTTCCAGGATCCACTTCCCATGCCTCCAGTTTAAAACCAGGGTGGTGTCTTTGTGTTTTACTAATATATAAGCAATTATTAGCCCAAATGTGGTATAGAAGCCATCAAAGAATAGACTCTCTCAGTGTGCTCACCTCACGGCCTTTCTTCCGAGGGGAAGGATGATGGCGAATTAGCTCTTTATTTCTGAGAACGCAGGAACCTGAATGGGAGAAATATTCAAAGACCATTCAGTGCCCTGAAGTACCTTCAAAAAGCCTGCACATCAGCACTTGGTCTCCTAGGCAGAGAAGAAGCCAATTAGCATCTGTTCTAAGAGAGCAGTCTATGCTGACATGTGTACACTCTTGTGGTAAGGATGAAAACCACGTGAGTTGAATGCAATCACTTGTTTGTTTAGATTCTACATTGCATGGCATGTTCTGAGCACATTCCACAAGTTTCAGTACAAAAGCAGCATACCTGGGCTAGCAACAGTTTCCCTTTCCTGAAAGATTTATTTTGATGTCAAATTTTAAATACCCACTAACTGCTCAGATCTGATACCCTTCTTAATATGAAGACAAGGATCTAGTCCTTGATGCAGATGGAGCAAATATTTGCTTTGCCACTAATGGACAGGTTCAATGTTTTCTTAATTCTGTGCAAATCTACTCAGGAAAAGGAAAGCCGCACTTTTTTAATTCATGGAGATATTAACATTACAGACAAATCAATGATACTGGGGAACTGGCCGGTCATGTTTGTTTAGTGTATACTTTTGATGAGATTGTATTCCCAGGCAAGGTAAACACATTGATAAACTCATTGTCCTTGATCTGCCAACACAGTTTCTATTGAATTTCTTTTAGCTTCAGGCACAGATTAAAGAGTATATGGCCATTGATTGTGTTGAGGGCTCTTAATGACAAGGGGGTTGAATTTCTCTCTGTGTACATAGGGGAAGTAGGAGCATTTTTTGCCCTATCCTTAAATTAGCCTTGGATTTGTAACTCTGTTTTTAGATTCTGTTCCCATTCCAGTAGTTACTTCAAGAGATGTGTTCATCATTATCCTTAAACATTTAATATTGTTGTTTATACATGACAATGCAAGTCATGGTTTTGAACTGTATACATTTCAAGAAGGAATCACTTCTTGGTATCATTTTTATGTTGTAAGGCTTTCTATGTATAATGTCCATTGTGTGTTACAAACGTAAATCCCAGTCAAATGCAATGTTCACAACTTTTTCTATTTATACTTTCTATTACTTAAGGTTTTAGAAATTAAAAATTCATCAGAAAAAGTTAATGTAATATTAGATAACAAGTTCTCTCCAAATGAACAAACCATTCAATAAGAAATTCTTAACACTTCCCAGTTATCATGTCCCAGATCTCATATAATCCCTTGCATATTTATATTGCTAAGCAAAGTCTCCTGGGGATGCTTTCAGGAGAAATATACTGGGGCCAGAGTCCTATTTATGAAGACATCATTCTTTAGAGAGGTAAGAAACCCATTTCCATCATCAAGTCATTAGTGGTAACAAATAACCAAAACTCACTTAAAACGCTTCAGTTGGATGCAATAATACTTCATTAAAATGTAGCTTGGTTATTGAGAAGGAAAGGGGTCAGTTAAGCAGAGATTTTAAGGGAATGTATTGACTGAGAAGCATCACTGTTAAATTTACATTCTCAGCTCAGAAGGTGCTGCTAGTGTGCAGCATGAGGAGCAGTCTCGAACTTCAGTGTGAGCGTGTCATGCCAGCGGATCTGCAGTGACCTGCAGACTCCACCCATTTTCCCTAGAAGCAAAACAAACCCAAGAGAAAGGAAAGAGAAGTTCCTGGAGGTGAGCAGACTGGTGAGGCTGAATAGAAGTCAAATGCCCTCACTTTGAGAAAAGAACACAAGCTATTTAAATGAAGAGATTTCTTAAAGGACACATAATAGGCGATTATGAAATTAATAGAAAAATAAATTATATGTATATCTGAAGTGGTGATATTGCTTATAATATAAATGTTTGATTCTATTGTAACATCAATATCAGAAAATGATGAGGATATACAAAGAAAAGATGTTAATTGTTTTGACCAAGCTCATGAGTCGCCTACACAGTAGGATAAAAAATTAATTAGCTACGTTAAATTAAAACTGTAAGAGAAAGGAAGCATTTTTGATGATTGTCTCAAAAAGCTTAGCATGAGGAACTGAACTCCCCAAGAAGAAGCAGATAAAACCACAAGATACTCAATAAACGCCACATAAAATTGTGAAGGGTGCAGAATTCTAAATTTTTAAGTGGATCACCAAATATTTAGTTTAATTAATAATAAAACCCACAGCCTAATTATTGTTAAATACCAGAATAGCAAGAATACATAATAAATCTTCAGTGTCAAAGTGAAAGATGTCTCATCTAAAAGGAGG
This sequence comes from Myodes glareolus, assembly GCF_982192425.1. Taxonomy (NCBI): domain Eukaryota; kingdom Metazoa; phylum Chordata; class Mammalia; order Rodentia; family Cricetidae; genus Myodes; species Myodes glareolus. The sequence continues at coordinate 13,379,667 of NC_142041.1, read as the reverse complement.
ATCAGTCAATGTTTGTATCAGCTTTAAGTAACAGAAACCTTAGAGTGGCATCCTAAATTCTGAGAGTTACATAATTTTCAATAAAACATTTTTTGTTTAACCGAGAATATATCCTTCAAGCAAAGCAGCAGACTCGATACTTTTAGATCCTCAAGAACTTAACAAATATGCAAACTCCCTCTCAACCTGTCTGAGACACTTAAGGCAAATAAGGAACTTAACGGAGAAGGAACAAGATCAGAAGGCAATCCTGAGCACAGGTGGGTGGCCTTTGAGAGTGGGCATCACTGTGGGAAAGCAGCATCCACAGGAAAACATGGAATAAAGTGTTATTGTTTAGGGGTACTTGGAAAAAAAATCTTGGTAGGTATTTGTTTCCATATATTAGAAAACACACAGGGGTGAGATTAACAACTGATGTGTAAAGAAAGCACCCAGTTTTAAAATGAGAAAATTTTGAGCTAAAATGAATGCACAATGACTCATTAGTAATCATAACACATTGAATCATGGATGTATATGCTGCTAATGGAATATATACAACATAGTCCACATGCGAAGGGATGGGAAGGGATAGGGAATCTTTACCTTCTCCAATAGACATTCAGTCAATCATATACAATCCATAAGGCCACAAATAGTACAGAGTACAGAGAAAGTGCTTTAAGAAATAACCAAAAGGAGTTGCAAGTAAGATTGACCATCTAAGCGAGAAAGTAATGAAACATGAGCTTGATTTTGTCCCATTATGTATGTCTTCTGATAAGGCTTAATTTTTTAAATTAAGCTTTAAACATCATTAAAGAAATGTTAGAAAAAGGAAAATGATTCTTATCCAGAGTGTTTAGGGCGCCAAAATCTTGTTATACCTCTGTAGGTCAGGGTGAAATTTCAACCTTGCAAAGGTCTATACCAACATGGTAAGTGATTGTTCAGTATAAGGCAGTCCCCAAGAAGATTGTTCCCAACAGAGACTACTGAAGCCTAGAATTCCAAATGTGGTTGCAGATCATAAAACATACAACAGATCTTTACAGACAAGCATCACATATCCTTCTAAACAACTACTCAGTAAATATGTAGAATCATTTTTGTTATGCTTTAAGGCTTATGCTGTGCTAGTAGGTAATTTCCTGTCCTGTCATCTTAACTAAAATACTATCTGGAGAGCTAATAGATTAAATAATCCCTTGACCATCTAACCAAGCAGTCCAAGGGAAAGCCCTTGGACTTGAAATGAAGGTTTTAGGTTTCCTGCTCACCTTACATGGATTTTTAAACATCAAGATATGTGCAAGGTGTGTGGAAGGTATAACTGTATGTATTCACATATAGAGATATTTGTGAATACATTTTTGAAAAATAGAACTTGTTGGAACCTTGAAGCAAAATTTAAGCAGCTATTGAAGAATGTGATTGATATTGGGAAAGAGATATGAGCCAGGCAAAAGAAAGATAATCCAGACAGTATTAACATGTGCACAAGCATGATTGCATTCACCAACATACCTGGTGTTGCGGACAGCCTGTGTGAAATGCACATCCACTACCTCATGGAAAGTATTCATATCTCTGGTAGCTCTCAAGATACTTACAGCTGTTGCAATGATGTTTCTACTAACACAGTGCCATGGAAGGTCATCACCCACCCCTGAAATTCCTGCTGCTACCACTAGGCCAGAAGTCATCACTGAAATGATCACCACCTTCCTCAGACTGTTGGAGGAAGTAAAATTCTTCTATAGTTAGGGAGAGACTGTGCTCTCTTGAGAAAGGACAATGCCTTGCAGGCATCCCTATCATAATATGATTCATTGGACAATAATAAATTAAAACCAGCATATCAGCCAGACTTCCATCATTCTGACCAAATATTTGGGAGACACAGTTGAAAAGAGGAAATATTTATCTAGGATGATGGTTTCAGGGGATTCAGTCTAGAGTTGCTCGGCTGTGTATTCTATGCAGAACAGCACAGTGCTGGGAATATGTGTGAGGGAATTGTCTTCACTTAATGACCATCTGGAAACAGAGGGAGGGTAAGGTACCTGGATCAGGTGTAACCTTTAAAGACACACCCCCAGTGATTTTTCTTCAGATAGGCTCTGCCTGCTACAGTTTCTAATGTTTCCAAAAGAGTACTTTAAGTTGGGGACCAAAAGCTAAGAACATGGGCTTTTGAAAACAATTTCTATTCAAACCATAACGCTCTGGGTATAACAATGGGCTGCGGGGACCACTGGGCTAAAAGTATTAGTGAGAAGGAAACATGTATGGTGGGCAAAGCTGCTCTCTATGTCTTCCTTTCTAGTCACGCTTTCCTTCGTCTCATTCTCTGATCAGTACACAGTCAACACTGCAATGGTTTTAGCAGAGAGTAGGGAAGAGAAGGGAAGGTCTTTGAGTGTCACGGAGCAAAGATAAAACTGGACATGATCTGAACTGTCATTTTCAGTACATATTTCTTAATTGATAGCACCTGAGCCCCAAAGTTGGGATATTGGATTGCCACTTTTATAAATGGTTTCCTAAGAGGCTCTTCAAATGCTTAACTCTTGGAAATATGAATAGAGAAGTTGTTAAATTGCCTAAAAATGTTAATTTATTCTGAATTTAGGGAAATATTTTTAAGATACTAAAATGTATCTCTTTTTCATGGTAAATTCAGTGTATACTAAAAGCAAATTTAAAAATAAAACAAAGTAAAAATAGCATTATGTGACCATCATTCCACTGTATAAAGAACTTTGTGACATTTATCCCAGGATCTCTCATGTCATTGGGATTCATTAAATGTTTGCTGAGTAAATTAATGACAACCTACTAATAAAATCCACCTAAAATTTGAAAGGAAGACATCATATTCCAGTGGTTGGGGAGATGTCACAGAAAAATAAGGACAAAGGGATTAACAAGGAGGTGCAGTGACTTCCTTAATCCAAGCAAAATCTGAGCTTCTATGTGCATGAATACATGATGATTCTTTACCTGGCCAGTGCTAGGGCCCTGTTGTGACCAACCTGCTATGTCCAGTGTTGCTGAGGGTGGCTACCTCATGATGTGTGCATTGGAGGATGGGAGGACCAGTAGACACGTAGCAAAGTATAGAAGCAACAACGTTTTAACTAACCCCAGATACAACACAGATTCCATCTGGATTATCCCGTTTCTACTTTTACAGACACATGCATTGCATATGCCGACATGTTTTTACAACAAGATAGAACTTTTATTTAGCTGTGTCTGTGACACTTTTTGTATGCACGTGATGTTGTGGTGGGTACATAACATCATGGGCATATCACAGATGTCACGACTTGCAGCCTTTCTCTAATGTCCCAGAGACACAGTGAGCTGCCGAGTGGAGGACTTTGATGGGTCTTTACAGCCACCATCTGGAAGAAGGCAAGAGCAAGTTTCCCTCCACCTCTGCTTGCTGTCCCTGCATGGAGGAACTGAAATGTTATCATTTGTTACGTTTGGCTGCAGAGTAGAACAGGCCCATGTTTCCAGGTTGCAGTAAGGGATTGCAGGCACTCACTGAACCGTGTTTGTAAGCACTTGCTACCACCAATCAATTCCTCTGAGTTAGCTACTGATACATACTCTCATTTTATCATTGCACATTCTTTTCACCATTAAACAAACTGACACACTGCAAAGTTAATAGTCAAGGACTAAACAACATTTTGGTCACATTTTCCCCTTCAACTCTGCTGTATTTAGTGGTTTCAATAAACTTTCATGATGTGGTGTCTACACTTCCCCATTCCTACCTTCTGCCCTACCTTGGGTCAACAGAGAGCTGATTCACATATGGGAAGAGCCTATGCATTTACTTTATATATTGTGGCAGCCACTTACGCATCGCTCTCAGAGAAGCTTGTTCGTTGTCTTCTCCTGACACTTGGCACAGAATACTCCAGTTCTAGGAAACAGACACAAGGGACTGGAAGTTTAAGGACATGAACCACTGTGTTTATTTATTCGGATCCTAACACCAGTGTTTCCCAGCATGTTACAGACAAGCAAGTGCCTATCAGAGCCTATTAAAACAAGTGACTTAGGACCAGTGGCATAGTTCATCTGTTAAGAACGCTTGCATTCTACCGAGCCTGATGACCAGATGGGGAAGGGAAGAATCAACTTCTGAAAGGTGTCTTCTGATCTCCACATCCTCTTCATTACACAAAGTAATAAGTAAATGAATATTAAAAAGGGGCTAATGAATCCTTTGATGGAGTGTGAACTTAGCATTCACACACTTCTGTGGTATCATAGTTAAGTGAACTATGCTTCTGAAATTCTTAAGACAACAAAATTTTTATCCACAAACTCAAGACAATGATGTTTTCTCTATGAAAGCTCTGTGGGGATTTAATAAATCAGACTATCTAAGCTCTCTCACACTGAATTCTGTGTATGGCATGGTCATGATCACTATTTAGAAAGCTGGCCTTCAAACCCAGGATTGTTCTTACTACTGTGGAAATTCCCTACTAGAAACAAGGCGGGACTTTCCATGCAGTCGGTCATGAAGCAGTATCCCCATGGTTTTGAGAAATGCCTTTTTTGATTGTTTGCCAATTTGTTAACTGTGTTACTTGTTTTCTTTCTGCAGAGTTCCTTATGCTTGTGTGTTTTGATGTTGATCCCTTTTCAGCTGTATCCTCTGAAAAGATTTTCTCCATGTTGGGAAATCAGCCCTCCAGTTTGTACATTTCCATTCTTTTTGTACATAAGTTTATAGTTTGATTTTATCCTATTTAATTTTTCTTTATTTGCTGTATTTTTGGGGTGTCAGATCTCTAAAACCTTTTCCCAGAACAGGTCATACGTTTTGTTTTGTTTCTTCTCTATATCTTCTTCTAGAAGTTTTATACTTTCAGATTTTCTGTTTAGGTAATTTGCTCATTTTATGTTAATTTTTTTTATTGAAAATACATTTTTATACAGTGTGTTTTGGTTATGGTTTCTCCTCCAACTTCTTCAACATCTTCTCCACTACCCCTTGAATCTGAATCCATACCCTTTCTGTCTATTGTTAGAAAACAAACACACATCTAGAAAACAAGAAGATAAAACAAAGACAAATAAACCTGGATAAAACAAAGCAAACAGACATAAAAAAAATGAAGAGCCAAGAGAAAAATCACAAGAAACACATATACACACTGATGTACACACGTTGCACTTACAAGTGTCCCATCAAAACAAAACCAGTAGTTATAATTTCTACACTAAGTTTCAGTACGGTAAACAACACAAAGCACAAACTCTAACAAAGCGTTTGAGACAAGGAACCGCCAAAGAAGCCATTCAGTTCATTTTATGTTGGCTCTCTGCTGCTGGGCATGGGGCTTGCCTTTAAGAGTGGTTTGTATCCCCAATGAGACTCATTTTGTCATTTGTGAGTGGTTGTCAATCAACTGGAGATAGCTTCTGTGTTAGGGGTGGAGACTTGTGTCCATTTCTCACCTCAGCTCCAGGACTCCATCTGGTGTAAATGCGTACTAGACCTGTACTTGCTGCCACAGTCTCTGTGAGTTCATATGCACTTTGGTCCTCATTTGGTCCGAAGTGGGATTTCTCTATTAAATCCCTCCCCTCAGGGTTCAGGGATCTCTGTCGCAGTCAGAAAGATTGTAAGACCTGGGGGAGATGGATGACACCAAGAAAATTAGGCTGTGTGAGCTAAGAGTCTGATTTCATTCTCAGCCATTGGTATACCCATTGCAGTGAATATCACAGATATTTGAATTCTGTGTGTCACTGTCATGTAGTTGGGGTCATTGATGCATTCATCATAGAAGATGTAAAATAGTTCAGGTTATAAATAGGTTGACTGTTTCACAAATATTGTATCACAAAGAAAACATAACACCCCTTTGTAGTCAATAAATATGTGCAACAATATATAATACAAAAACAATAACACATAAAGGAAAGAAATCAGGTAGTGAAATTTGAAAACAAGTAATTGGAAAAAAATTCAATCTCAGCATACAGAAAGAATATTTGTTGTTGAGATTTGGGAAAACAATTTAGTGTTATACTGAGTGAGACTTGACTGTATGAATTGTTGTCATTGGATTGTTAAGTCACTCAGTCAAACTGGTCAGATTCTACACTACACTTTTTTTCCTGAGAAATGTGTACTATTTCTGCACATTTGAAATTATTATTCTTAACTAACCTGTAGAATATCTGAGCTATAGAGTTAACTATGCCCATAGAACTATTATTCTGAGCTAGATGTCTTGACTTAATGCTGTGCCTCTCAAAATATTGTAAAAAGGCAAATTTCAAAGTGTTATGAAGTTGGTACCTTGCAACTGTGGGGTGCTGAATGATGCTTTGTGTTTTTCATAAAGATTCTGGAATTCCTGTGCATTTCTAATTCTGCCACCAGGAGAGAGCCTTTGTACTACAGTTTCAGTGGTAGTGGAATTGTCTCTTTCCCTAAAATAACCTCCCTGTCTACAGACCTGCTGGGACATGGGGAGCTTCACTAATTGCTTAAGTTTAGTGAACTCAAGTCTCCAATTTCTGCTAACACAGAAGGAGGAAAAGACTTTTATTATTTTGTGTGAGTAGCTTTTAGGTGTGGCAGCTTTCAGATCTGGCCATTATCCATTTACTTCAGACTTTAGGGAAAGAAGATTAAAGCTCCTAACCTTATGAGCCCAAGAGAAGATGAAGAAACAATTAATGATGCAAAGGACAGCTCCTGTTTTGTCGTTGACCTGTGGGGTTTCAGGTAGAGTCTCACTCGTTTTAGGTGGGTTCTTAATTTGTCCCTTTGGACTTTGAGATCCATAACTCATGTCACCATGTTATATAACTTGCATTTTAATAAGTGATTAGAAATATTATGTAAGGAATTTAAATTACCTAAAATTAATATTTATGCTCACTAAATTAAAGTGAGAAGCAGAAATTGAGTAGTTCCTACAGCTACTGGCAGGTGGATAGACACATGTATGTACACAGTGGCCACCTCCCTCCCATACTCCTCTTTCCAGCAGTCCAGAAACATTACATGGAACATTTCCATTGCAGAAATTAACACTCCATGAATTTAAAGTTTCCTAATGTTCCCACTTCAACCTGATCATGGCTTGAATTATCCATTTGCCCAGCTTCAGAGTATACACACTGTATACAGCAGCCAGTCATAAGCCCCTCAGGAGAGCATCGTTGTCAGAGTGACTGTAATGGTATGTACTTGTGTTCAAGATATCTTGCTACAATTAACCATGACCCAGAAGCATGCAAGTAGCGATGCTTGGAATTCTTAGCTACATAGGAGCTAACAAGTATTTCCTTTAAGCCAGGAAGTACAAGTTATGGACTTAATGAGTAGAGGGGGAAAAAATCACATGCTCAGGTTGTTGGGGTCACCATCCAAATAAAACCTTGGAGGCTGGGAGCTGACAGAATCAGGAAGTGCCTTTTGCAGAAATGCAAGGATCAGAATTGAATCTGTATAGCACATATGAAAAGTTCAAAGCCTATTCATGGTGGTGTGTACTTGCAACCCCAGGTCTGGGGACTCAGAGACAGGGTAATTTCTGGGACTCACTGGCCAACCAGAGTAGCTAAAAGGTGAATTCTGGGTCAGTGAGAGACCTTGTCTAAAATAAATTAGACTGTTGCAGGGACGCAACACATGTTGTTGACCTCTGAACTTCATGTCTGCATATATCCTTATACTTCTCCACACTCATACACACACACACACACACACACACACACACACACACACACACATATGTACAAAGAATAGGTCTGCCCATGGTATTTTTAAAAAGTAAAAGAATCTCATGGTAGTTTTACTGTCATATCTCAACTGCCAAAACTATATGCACTGTGCATAATAAGTGTTTACTGATGCTAGGAGACAATTCCTATGCGTTTGAAAAGAGTAGATAGGTTTGGCACTAGTCATGACTTCAGGCATCAACTGAGAATTGTCAGATGTGTCATACATACACACATGTATGCATGCACACGTGCATGATCTTCAAGGGACTTTTTCTCCCTTATCTGTGACCTATACTGATATTATAGCCTCTCTCTATTTAGGCCACAGCCCTAAAGAAGCTTCACTGAGGGGCTGGTTCTAATGACCTGTCTTCTGGTGCTCTCAGGGTACCAGTGTTCACTTATTAATGTTCAGCTTCCATAGACTTAAGGACCCAACCTCTTCTGTGTGTCCATTCTGATGACATTTGTTCAATATCCTCCTGTACAGCTCTGGTAGATGACCACTGAATCTAAGTGATTCTACTTTTGTGCATATGGAGCATCTAACCTTTAACATGTTGATGCCCCTGGTTTGCTGGTTTACTCTAAAGCAAAATGGAAATACCTTGAAAACAGAGATGGATAGGTTTTCTGGGTGTTCCTCACACCTGTGAGAATAGTGTTTTGACAAGGTCTTCTTTACAGAACCATTGGGGCCCTGTTTTACCTTAGAAATGTACATACAAGCAAAGTGAGTGGCCCCTGGGCCATCCCTGAGACAACTGGACCATCAGGCCTAGAAGAGATAGTGCAGGGATTTTTCTTTTCTTGTTTCTGAAGTTTCCAGTGGGAGAAGACTTAGAATAGAAAAAGAGGGCTAGAGAGATGGTTCAGTGATTACAAGCACATAGCTGCTTTCCCAGAGGATCTGGGTTTAAATACCAACACCCACATGGCATCTCACAACCACCTGTAGCTCTAGTCTCAGGGGATCCTGGCAACATATCCTGATTTCTGTGGCATACATAGCACATATACATACGGGGCAAACACTCATATGCATGAAACAGAAATTTTCTATAAGGAAAGGTGAGCCACATGACATTCATCTTACTTCATGCTTTATTGCATTTCAGCAAAAGTTAGCAGATGGTCCTCTGTGTTTCCGATGGAAGATGGATGATGTTTTTGAAAGCTAAAGTGATGGATTCTTTAAAATTCTCTGTAGAGCACTTGCTGATTACCCCCTTCTTCCATATCCTTTATGCCTGGGATCCAGGTTCAGTGTCTGAACTCACATGGCTGCAAAGTGGTCTTTTATTGTCTGAAGGCAAAACATTGAGAAAAGACAAAGCCCGGTGGCAGGAAGAAAGTGGGAGGACCATGGGAGGCAGAATGGACAGGTCTATAGAAGAGAGGACAATGAAAATTCAGTGTGCTTGTTCTTCCCAAGAGTCCTTTTGTGATGAAGAGACAGAATTGCTAACTAGTCTTTATTTGAAATTGGAGTGCTGATTTGTGACAGTGTCTCAATGTGGGGCTAATGACATGTTAGAGGTATATTAATGAACCCATGGAAAGGGAGATAAAGGAGAAATCAGGGCTAATCAAAATGCCAGCTATTTTAAGACATTCCTCGACCATGTAATGACCTTCAGCCTTATTATGTACCATTAGTATTCATGATAATTATATATTTTTAAGTTTTTCTATGTTGTAAAATATTAATCATCAGTAATAGCAAATAAGATATTTTTGCAAGAATAGTTTATATAAGGTTTTGGTAACTCTAAACCTGAAAATATCATGAAATAAGTCTAAATTAAGACCCAAATTTAAAATATTGTAGAAAATATTAAAATATATGAATAAACATTACACTTTTATATCATAGTAGCTGCCAACAGGAAAAACGTGTTTCCAAAATATAAGTGACCTAAATGTTTACCTGATACAAGGTAATGGACAATCAACAAGAGTTGCAGAAAAAATATGATGCCAAGGATTATGTCATTTTGTGCCACCCAATCTAGTTTATCCAACAATGAGTCAAGTGTCAGATATCTAGAAATGACTTTAGGTTACACTGAGAAAAATTAATGGGAATAGGGACAGCCAACAAATAGTGTGAAGAGAAGGCTTAGGGCTGCTGAGAATGTGGGCCAATAAACAATCTTTGTTTCTCCTTTGCTCTATGCAGGACAGCTTTGGTAATCCTGTGGGCAATTAGACCTTGAATCTACACCAATATCCTGACACCCTTATTCTGTTATTTGTTCATGAGGAGACTGCATGGAACAAGAACAAGACTGTGTCTTTAAAAGAAACTGTCTCATTTGTTCATTGCAGAAATACACCACCAAGCAGTATTCAACACTGTTGTAGGACTGTGGATAATATACGAGCTTGTCTTTGTCAACTTATTATAAACTAGGGCCACCAGGAATGAGAGACATCAAACTTAGTAACTACCTCCACTAGACTGGCCTGTGGGGAAGCCTGTTGATACATTTTCTTTAGTGTGGTAGTCCCAACTCATTGTGCCTGTTGCAATCCTTAGGCATCTTAGGATGGATGGTATAAGACAACTGAGGAAACCAGGGGAAGCAAGCCAGTAACAGTGTATATCCATGGCCTCTGTATCATCTCCTACCTCCAGCTTCTTGATTGAATTCTTGCCTTGACTTCTGTCAGTGACGGACTGCGCCATAGAAGTGCAATCCAGACAAATCCTATCCTCCCCTGAGTTGTTTTTGGTCATGGCTTTATGAAAGCAACATATAACCCAACAACAACAGAAAAAATATAGGAGAAAGACAGGACCATGCATTATCCCCATTTCAATATTGTGCTAGAAATACTAGTTGGATCAATAAAGCAAGGGGAGGAAATTAAAGGAATATAAATAGGGAAAGAACTCAAACTATCCCTCTAGATAACATAATATTATACATTGGAGATCTCCCAAACTCTACCAGAAAATGTGTACAAGTGATAAGGAAATTCTGCAATCTGGCAGGACACACCATCAACTTGCACAAATCAATAACTTTTCTATACATCAAGAACAAGCACAGAAAGAAGGAGATTATGGATACAGTCTCATTCATGACCTCAAAGAAAAGAAGAAAAGATCTTGGAATGAACCTAATGAAACAAAGGGCCTTTGCAATGGAAACCTCAAACCTCTAAAGAGGTAGTGAGTGATACCAGAAAATGGAAAGAAAATCCATGCTCATGAATTGGTAGATTTAATGTGATGAAAATGGCAGTTTTACCAAAAGCTATTTACAGACTCAATTCAAGCCCAATCCCTATCAAAATTCTTACCTCATTCTTCACAGAACTAGAAATAGCTGCCCTAAAATTCATAAGAAACCACAAACTACCCAAGACAGCCTAATCAATCTTGTGTGTGTGTGTGTGTGTGTGTGTGTGTGTGTGTGTGTGTACCTGATACCATGGCATGCACATGGAGGTCAGAACATGACTTGTAATAATTGTTTCTCTCCGGCACATGCTGTCAGGCTTGGTGGCAAGCACCCTTCTCACTGACACTCCTTGCCACCTTAGAGCTTTCAAGGAAGGGGTGCTGTCATTTTCCATGTTATTTCGTGTCATTGAGAACATAGAAAACAGAATAGGTGTTTCATATTGGAGAGTAGGGGCAAGTTGCTCCACTATCGTACAATGAATTTATCATGATCTCTTGTTTCACTTTAAGTCATATGAGATGTGGTACTTAGGACCACAAAATGATTTCTACCACTTTGTAAAATGTACCTGTTTTTCCACTTCTGTGCCCTTTCTTGCTTGGCTGCCCTTTATTTCGTAGTCCAGATACTCTGTTTAGAAATGTTGATCTGAGAATTATAATGAATTTACTAAAAGATCTTAGTAGATCTTCCAATTTAATTTTTAATATATATTTAATTAGGTTTGTGTGTGTGCGCACGCACATGCATGTACATGTATGTGCGTGTGGAGGTCAGAGATCAATGTTTGGTGTCATTATTCAGGCTCTGTCCACGTTAGTTAGCTAGCAAGCTAGCTAGCTAGCTAGTTAGTTAGCTAGTTAGTTAGTTAGTTAGTTTGGTTTTAATTTTTGACACTGAAATCTTGGCTTGGAACTCACTAGACTAGGCTGGCTGGCCAGCTAGTTCCAGAGACCTGCCTGTAGCATCTCTAGTGCTGAAATCACAAGTGTACAGAAATACATTTGTCTTTTTAAACACCTCTTTTTGTTTGTGTGGGTTTTAGGAATCAAATTCTTGTCCTTTTGCTTATATAGCTAGTGTGTGTTGACTAAGCTGTCTCCTCTGCATCTAATGGGTGATCTTGATCTTCATTAGAAAGACACATTTCCCTGGTGTCACTTATCTTGTCTCATCTTATCTGTCTGCTTTAGTTTTGTCTGCTATTTTGTTGTCAGGTCCTAAGTATCATATAGCAAAATCAAGACTGCGAGAGTTGGAGAGGTGGCTCAGAAGTTAAGAGTACAAATTGTTGTTGTAAAAGACTGGAGTTTGATTCAAGCATTCACAGTTGTCTGTAATTACAGTTTTATGGCATTTGGTAGCCTCTTCTGGCCTTAGCAGGGACACATGTGTATGCACAGAGACGTATACACAAGCTCATAAATAAAATTAAATTAAAACTCTTTTCAAAGTTAACATTATTCTAGAATATTCTGGAGGGACACTTGTAGCACATTTCATATTTTTCTCAGCTTTCTGTGATGATCATCCTCTCCTTTGTAACGCGTAAGACAACCCATGAATTTTCACTCATATTTTACAAATAAAGGCAGGATAGTATAGCCCAGAGGTCTTTGTACTGAGGATGCTGAGTCTGACCTTTATGTGTATCCAGCCGACTGTGATACCATAGACAAGTTGAAGTGAGCTGCAGACGTGTGAATGTGCACGTCACCTTTTATAAGCCATTTGTCAATGAACACTTCAGAAATAAGTAGTTCTTTTAAAAATACGTTGGTGCATTCTTTATTATTTCTAGATATACATTATCAGTAAAATTTTTAAAAAGTAAGTGGCTTTGTAACATGTGCTCTGATACATTGGTAATATCAAAGCTCTAGTAGCAACAGCCGGTTATTAATGCCTTTATATGTAAGATGAGATATAAACCACACCCATTGGTTTGAGATTCTAGTGGACAGTGGTACAGACCTTTAATCTTAGCAATCAGGAAGTAGAGGCAGGAATATCACTGCAAGTCAAGGATGTCTTAGTTTATATAATGACTCCCATGCCAGCCGGGAGTTACATAGTTAGACTATGTCTTACCTTCCCCATTCCCCCAAAAATTCTAAAATAAAGGCAAGAGTAGCTCATCTTTATTATTTCCCATTATCTCTGTCCTGGGGATGGTTTAGTAGCTTTCCGAGCCTTTCTGTTATATTGGATTCTATCAAGTCTATTCCACAGGATTCTGAAGGGAAGGAAGGAGGGGAAATGGCAAAATAATGCCCATCAGAGGTTTTTATCCCTTTATAAAGATCAAATTTGAGCAGTAAATGCCAAAGCCAATATGGAGGACATCAATTCGGGGTCACAGAAGGCCATGGGCTTGTTATGTTCTCAGAAACCCTCTGCATTTTATGCCCCATTTCCAGCATCATATCAGGTAGAAGAGGTTGCACTCTCAGGTTGTGAATTCCACAAAATCTTCAGGATCTAATGGGCAGGGCCTCCAGGCCAGGAAAATATCTCTTCTTTGTGACCAGAGAAACAAGTGCACGAAAGTCATCCATAGTTCCCCACGTTCTGTCTCACTGCTCTGCTGACTCAGGGTCAGTGGTGGTAAACTCTTGTCAACCAGCTAAAGGCTGGAGACTGATGCGCTGCCATACGGTGATCTTACTTGGCCTGTTTGCATCCTACATGCATTCCATGAGGATATCTAAATAACATGTTAGATGAAAGGAAGCCATTTCGTGCAAGGATTTCCTGCAGTGCCCTACCAATACAGCTTCTTACAAGAGTAGTCACTGCTATCGAACTTGTCTTGACTCCAGTTTAACTTATGCTAATCTGTTATTTTACAATGTCATGCAAGTCTTGACTTGTTGCATCAGGCAATCCTCTTACATACCAATAGAATGCTTGTTCCTCTCCTTTGAATTTGTCTTGATTCTTTATTATCCAAGCATAGGTTTGCAGCATATCCCAGCCTCACCTCTTGGGTTACGAACGGTTAAAGATTGGATGTACAGTTTCCTGAGCAGAATGACGAGTGTGTTCTCTCCCCAGAACAATGTCCACATGGTCATTCCTGAAACAGGTAACTAGATTTGGCTTCAGAGCAAAGGGAGCCTAACTACACTGATGAGACGAAAGTTACTGACCAGTTGATTCAACTGCAGGGAGATTATTCTGAGCTATCCAGTGTGGACTCAACTGAAAACCGATAGAGCTAGTGGGCGTGGGGCACATGTTTGTAACCCTAGAACTTGGAAGGTTGAGACAGGAGTATTGCTATGAGTTCAAGGTTATCCTAAACTACATAGCAAATATATCTTAAGGAAATAAAAATGTGTTTGTTTGCATGTTTTCTTTTTAGAGTAGAAACAGAGACAGAAGTTGATGTCAAAGAGATACTATGCAACAGGCTTTGGAGATGGAAGATCAGAACCTCTAATCAGGAAATATGGGTGGAAAGAAAGGAATCAGATTCCTTCCCTGAGTCTGCAGAGGGGACACAACAATGCTGACATCTCGATTTACTGATTCAGAGAACTGTAAGAAAATAAAGATGATTGCTTAAGCCCCTGTTTGTGATAACATTTGACAGCAATTATAGGAAATTTAAGAAGACACGTCTGTGGCGTGTGCACTCGTTTTTAACACCCACTGATTGCACTCTCAATGGCCATGAACAGGCTCTATGGAAGCATTTTGATCACTTAGCCAAAACAACTCATTTGAAATAGCTCTGCTCCCCCAGAGGTTGGTGTCTTAGTCAGGGTATCTATTGCTTTTATAAAGCACTTTGCAGCTTGGCAAGGAAAGGGTGCGTTTCATCTTGTGCTTCCAGATTACACTCTATCCCAGAGGAAAGTCAGGGCAGGAGCTCCAGCAGTTCAGAAACTGGAAGCAGGAACTGAAGCAGAGGCCGTGGAGGGACACCGCTCACTGGCTTTTCCCTGTGGCTTCTCAGCCTGCTTTGTTATAGCATTCAGCACTACATGCCCCAGTGGTGGTACCATCTGCCAATAGGCTGAGCTTCCTCCATCAATAACCCATCAAGAAAATGTCCTGTGGTCTTGACTACAGGCAATCTGATGGGAGCATTTTTTCAATTGACATTTCTCTTCCTAGGCATTAGCCAGAACACTTGGGTTTCTTGACTTTCCAACATGTTTGTTGCCAACAGCCATGTGGCCAGCAAAGGGCAAAGTGAACAGCTTGCTGTTGGTCTGTCAGACTGCAGAAGGTCAAAGACTCTCAACCCTTCCCTGACAATGAACTTCCTTCTTCCTGTCAACATGATAACGTCCTGACAACTCTTCTGCAGAGGTTTTGGTATCGCATCATTATGCACATGCAGGAAATTAATGTTTACTTAATAAATTGTGTATTTCCTTTGTGTAAGGGCAGAAACTATGTCAGGTTTCATATATGAAACGGAGAGTTAAAAACTTGTTTTAAAAACAGCAAAGTTGATTTTTGAAGTTAGAATGAAGAAAAATGAAAATGCATTTCTGAATGACTAAAATTGTTTGACAGGTGATTACACAGGCATTTTATTTAATAATGAGGTTTTCGATAGCAGGTGTATCTTTGCCATCATCTATTGAGGCGTGTAATTGACGGAATAAAGGGATGGAGAATGAATGGAGTTGAGACAAGCGATCAACTCCTAAGACTTAACAACGGACCCTCAAAAACTTTGCCAGCAGCTCAAGGCTCTGCAGCTCCACTTGAGAAGTGGCGTGGGTCTTACAGCACAGGGCCCCTTGCCTTTCATCTTCTTACCTCCGTGTGTCTCTTTATTTTAAGCTCTGGTGTGACTCCTTTCTTTATCCAAATGCTCTCCAGGCAGCCAATCATATTTCCAAGATGAAACTCTTCTCTCTTCCCTCTTTCTTTGCTTTGCCTACCTCTGTTTGGACCTGACAATCCTCAGACGCAGTCACCCCCATACCCTCAAATAACCCTTTCTGCTTCCCTACTTTGTATGTTAGTGCTGTAACAGGTATTATTGACACTCTCTCTCGAATGATATTTTCTGTTATATGCCGTGTTTCTTGAGTTAAACTTCACTCTCTGTTACCTGGACTGGGGCTGTTACTGTTTCCTTGTCTCCACTTTTAGCCCCTTCCTGTTCATCCTCTCTTCTGGAAGCTATATAATATCAGATATCCTTTCATAAGAATTATTCAGCAGCACTTTCCACATGCAGGATGCAGACTCCGGAGTTATCTGCAATTTCTCCCCTCAACTTTCTCATCACTAAAATGGAAAAACAATAGTTTATTTTTAAATGTATAAATTATTTCAGACATGTATAAATCTTGTTCCTACATAGAACTACCCATCCAATTATTTCCAGGATCCCAATCTATATAATTTTAAGGATTTTCTTCTGCATCCTGCCTGAGTTTTTTCATTTAAATAAAATGTACATGCACAAACACCATCATATAGAGTTAGCTATGGAAATAATTTACTATTTCTTTTAGTAGAATCAAAAGCTTTAGAAATGAGAAACAAAACTACAAATATTTGTTTGCTTAGAAGCACAAAGAGTATATCCAAATTTAAAATAGCATAAGTATTAGAAAATTGTATCAGTACATTTTAATTTTCAAAAAATTTAAAAAATCACACAGGATCTTAGCAAATTCATCATGTCGCCCATCTAAAAAAAGTGGCTAATTTTTACATGATTATCCTATCCACAAAGTCTATGATATGGTTTTAGGCATCAGCAATGGAAAAGCCAAAAATAAATGAATTTTTCATAGTTTCAGCAACTTGGGGAAATATCTAATATTTCCTTCTTTTGAGAGTCAGGTTTGGACGGTTGGCTCATTGGGTTTCTGTTTGTTAGCTCATTGAATTTGTATTCAATATTTAATACAATTTTTGTCTTTCTCCTTTTGGATGGGAAACATGTCCATTCATCATGACATCAAGAGAAGATGAAAGTGTTGCTCCTCATGTGGAGTGCTGAACCATTGCTATGGCAACACAAGGTTCCAGAGTTACAGGTGTAAGACTGTGACCAGATGGAGGGGAGCACATTGCCCAGTGACAAACTTTGAGACTTATTCTCAGCACACTGGCAAGTGAAAAATTGGCATGCTTTCCTCGGGGTGTTTGTATAGCAACATAGGTCGAACATCTGCGACTCTGACCTTGTGCATGGCTGTAAAGTTTTAAACTCGGGATCTATTTACAGAAAGCCTTGGTTCTAGTTTGAACTTACTCTGAGGTGAAAGTGCACTCACTGTGTGCAGTATGTCTGAGTCAAAGGAACAGAGCAGACTTTTAAGTGTCTATAATCACCGTGGAAAAATAGATCTAGTTAGGAAGCATATCCTAGTATATTTTCTGCATATCAAAATGATATAACTAAATGAAAAGTCATCTTCCTAACTACCCACAGATATATGTGCCCATGAGATTAAGATGTAATCATGAGATTACATATACACATTATAGGAAAATGCATGACAATGGAGAGGTATCATAGCTGTGATTGTACAAGTGAAATTACAGGTGAAATCAACAGTTTTCAGAGTCAGTGGTCCTGCAGGCACTGTCTGGCAGGGTTGTTCCACCTGAGAATAATTTCCTGATGGGTTGACATCCGGATGATCAATTGCTATAAGCTGTTATTGTATCATGGCCCACAATAGCTTGTGATAAACACTCCTGACAGAGGGGTGTAATGATACATGCACAGAATACTGCGGTTGACGGAGAAGCATGTTGTTGCCTAGGGAGGTGACAAGATTTTTTGTTTTGGTTTTTGTTTTAATTTTTATTAACTTTTGGAGGGGACACTACAAGGGTGAAGGACAGATATGGAAGTACTAGAAAATGAATGGAATTGGGATAACATGATGTGAAATATCCAAAGATTCAATAAAAATTACATTTAAAAATATATAAATGGACGGTACCTCCTCAGAGTCATGGTTCCCTTACTTGATAATATGTTGCTCTGAATATAGTAAACACATGCCACCATTTTTCTATAGACTACCAATTTACATAAGACTGAATATTTAGTTTAATGGAGTTGCAGATGGAGTCTAATTCTCCAGGCATAAAAGAAAAAAAGGAAGAAATGACAGGGAAGCTACCCCCATGATACCATAACAATATAGTAAACAAGATCTGAAAAATGCTTATGTGGAAGGGGGAAATACAGCAGGACCCTACCCCTAGACGAAGAACTACAGGCGGCTAATGGCTAGTCAAAGAGGGAGAATTAATCTTCCTTAGTGATAGGTCCCTAATTGGTTACCCAATACAAAGGGATCGGTTATGAAATCATATACATACAAGCAATACTAAATAGGTTGAAAATACTGTCTTTTTATATTAGTGCTCACACACAGCAATATGTATCACAACAATAATTATAGAAAAAGAAGCCATGAATTTGAAAGGGGGTAAGGGGCTGGAAGGAGGGAAGGGAGAAATGATGTAATTGTATTCTAATTAAAAATAAATAAATAAAAATGCCAAAAGTGAAAATTAAAGAAAAAAGAATCAGAGACTTACTCATTCACAAGCTCAGGAATCCTATAAAAATAACTAAACTAGAAACCACAATATATCCAGAGAGGACCTGTGCAGACCCGTGTAGATGCTGAGCGTCCTGCCTCAGTCTCTCTAAGTTCATATGAACTTCCATCATGTTGATTTGGAGGGCCTTATTTTCTTAGTGTCCTCCATCCCTGTGATTCTTACAATCTTTATCCCTACTTTTCTTTACCCTGATCCTTGAGGAGAGGGATTTGATAGACATCCCATTTAGGACTGAGTGTTCCCAGGTCTCTCTCCTCTCTCTCTCTCTCTCTCTCTCTCTCTCTCTCTCTCTCTCTCTCTCTCTCCATATAGTCTGGCTGTGGTTCTCTGTATTTTTACCATATGGTGCAGGAGGCAGCTTCTCTGAAGATACCTAAGCAAAACATTGATCTATGAGTATAGCAAAATGTCACTAGGGGTCAATTAATCACTACATTTTTAAAACCAGTATAATTTAGTTTTACCCTAGGTATCTGGGCTATCTGGAGACTGAGTAATTTTTACAAAGCACATAGAAAAGTACAAAGTTAAGGAGCCTACCATTGGCCGAGGACATTTTACTTATTCACTGATGCTGGAGGTGGAATGGCATGTGTAGCAGGGAGAAAGAGGAGAGATACCAAACTCACCTTTGTTGGCAATTCTTTCTCACAATCATTAAAGCATTCAGTTAAAGAGCCAATTCACTTGGATCCCTGCTGACCTAAGCACTTTACACAAGTCCCACTTTTTAACATTGTCCCGCTGACTACTGTCTCCAACACATGAAGTCTAGGGACATACATAAATCATAGCAACCCTATTTCTATTCTAATGCTTGGTTTCTAAGCATCCTCTTTCCTCCGTTATCTTCTGCTCTGTGTACCATCAGCAGCTGAATGTGTCCATCGCTAGAATGTGTGGCATGACTTCATGCTTTGCACCTTGATTGTTCTGTCTGTTCTTCTGGGACCACATTTCCCTACTCGTTATCCAGCTTTCTCTGTTAATTCATGAAAAGATTGACTTCCCTTCTTATAGGGCTTCCTTCTGTAACTCCATTGCCTAATGTGTGTGTGTGTGTGTGTGTGTGTGTGTGTGTGTGTGTTTGCTTCTGAGAATATCCTCCAAGAGAATATAATCAGGTTACCATAGAGACAGTGACATTCATATCACCATTCACAATAGCAAATTGTGGAATAAGCCTAGGAGCTCACTGAGGGGTGAATGGATAAAGAAAGTGTAGAAAATGCACTACGGAATTTTAGCTATGAAGAATTGGATTATACCATTTTAAGAAAAAACCGTCTTGCAAAAGATCATCCTGTTGAGTGCAATAAACCTGAGGCAGAGAGACAAGCATCAGGTGTTTCCTTGTTTTGTAGACTCCAGGTAGGACGAAGAAAGAGAGACGTGCAAATAAGCAGAAAACTACTCTGGATGTGGAAAGGGTAAAAGGCAAAATGATAGAGTGGATACAACCGAGTATGTTGTATTTTATGCTTGTATGGAAATATTGCCAGGAAACTCTAACTCTGTGCAACTTACATGTTGTCATGAAAAGACATAATAATATTTTCCCCAGAACGTTTGGCTCAGGAGACAACATCTAAAGCAGACATGCAGACAATGCTTGATCCTATGGCACGTTTCATCTTTCGTGGTAGGTTATTTTTAATTAACAATGGGTACATTTAGGGGTCTTTGTAAATTTTCTGCATTAGCTCATTATACTACGCTGTCATCCACCATCTTTAATGGGACGTCATCATTTATGATGCTAGCACTGGGGCAAATGACACATGCTTTCACCTCAAAGAAGAACAAAACTGACTGCATTTCATCCTGTGTTGTTTTCAGGAAATAAGGAAGATGCTTGCCTTAAGGATGGTTGGGGATGCATTTCTTACATATGTCTACAACTTTGTTCAGTGCTAGGCACAGGGCATTTGGAAATCCTTTTCTATTTCCTTCTGAAGCAAAAAATCAGTTCCTACAGCCTTCCTTCTGTGGCCAAACAGGGTTCTTATTATAAAGTGTTGGTCAGTATATATTTAAAGACGGAAAGGCCTGGGGCTTTGACCTCATTCAATCCTGTTTTATCAGGTAGTTAAAGTAGTAAAATCTGCATCCCCAGGCCATCTCAGATGACAGGAAAAGGTAACTCAGGGATGCTTTTTCAGTAATGGGGCTTAAGACAGGATGGAAGAAGCATTGCTCAGAGAGGCATGTGACACAGAGATATTGATCCCATGTCATGGCCTGTTTATCTCAGTTTCTTCCCCTGGACCTCATTAGGAGTCTTAGTTTTCACCTCTGAAAAGAAGATGAATAAAGACCAAGGTAACTAAGATAATATGATTTTTTTTAGTGATAATATGGGGGGAGTAAATTAATTGCTAGATTTAAGATTTTCACATATACACTCATTAATGAACAATTGTGAAATTCAAAATAGCAGATGATAAGATGCCATTGCATTCTGCTGGGAACATGCTGAAAATGGAATTTTAAACACCACCATCATCTGTATGAGATTTGGCAAAATTCCAAGGAGATGATGCTCTGCCAGGAATAATGAGAGACTTAAGCCAAATTCTCTGACTGTTTCATAGACCTACCTAAGTTATTTTTATGAGAGGTTTGGAGTTTGCAACTCAAAACTTTCACAGAAATTGCCTTTGTCAGGAGGAAGATTTAGGCTGAATATTTTATTATTTGGAGTCTATTTAAGCAGATTATGTATAATAAAATAATGACACAAGGTCTGGCTTCCAATGACACGGTGCCAGGTCTGAGAGACATTGCTATTGACACGATTGTTGACTCCATTTTTAAAGGTCCAGTTTTGCAGCTGGCCATACTTGCTGACACAATCAAGATTTATGTTTGCTCACTCGATGACTCAAGGAGCCTTTTTGTAGGCACTTTAATAACACACCAAGAATTATACCACTATGCTGATTCCACAAAGAAATCTCATCCCAGAATTTCAGCTCTCTAGATGGCTGTGTCAATGCTGAGCAAATTGGCACACCAGAGACTATCAGTTCTGTCAAAACAGGAATAAAGCATTATGTTTGCTTGAGGTCTACATTAGGTTCTATTTATAAAGACGTGGTCTGTCTTTGAGTCACTGGTAGATAAGAAAGACTGTACTAACATGTAAAAATATTTAACTGCACATAAAATTAGCATATATTCATTATGCAAATGAGACATGAATTTCGAGGAAAGTGAATATTTGGATATTTGTGAGTGTGTGTCTTCTTGCTAGTTCCTATAACTAGGAGAAATGGGTTATCACATACCTACTTCAAACTCTGTAGAATGAAATTCTCTGTAGCTACAAAGAGTGAGGGTTTTTTTTTGTCTTATTTTACTCAGCAAATATGAAATTGAGTCTCTCTTGGAAGGATGAAAGCTCTTCCTCCTAAACTACCGAATGAAGGAAATAATCATTATACATGCAGTCGGTGACAAAATGTAGGTCTGTATTCAGAACCAAAGGGCAAAGTGTGCCATGTGGAATTCATCCTATGTCATATTTCAAGGAGTTCAGACTAGAATCACATCATCTCAGGAATGGGGTGTGGCCACTGCTGCAAAGGAGTATTGTTTCTTTGTCCCTGAGAGTTCATGGGGCCGAGTTATGAGAGCTTTGTTTCATCAGCAGCTGCAGCCTCTGCTTTAGGAAACTACATGTTTTAAAGGCAAAGCCTATTCAGAAGGGGAGGAACTGGCGTGGGTATGTGTGCTCTGTGTGTGTGTGTGTGTGTGTGTGTGTGTGTGTGTGTGTGGTGTGTGTATGCTCTGTGTGTGTCTGTGATCTGTGTGTGTGGTGTGTGTGTGCTCTGTGTGTATGTGTGGTGTGTGTGTATGTGTTCTCTATGTGTGTATGTGGTGTGTGTGTGCTCTCTGTGTGTGTGTGCTCTGTGTGTATGTGTGGTGTGTGTGTGCAGTGTGTGTGCATTTATGATTGTCAGGATTGGAAGTACAGCATGAAGCTATTCTTATTAAAGCATGTCTAGTTGATTTATAATGGGCAGTAGACATATACAACAGTATTCCTCTAGACCATTTACAAGCTCAAACACTCAACTATGGGCAGGTTCTGACTTTGGGCTGATTTTTGTTCTCTTGATATTCATGTGTTTCTTGTTTATAAATATTTTGGTGTGAATTGATATAATTTTCACATTCACTGAAATTTTCTTCCACCACATGGCCATATTCATATGTGTTTGCATGCAAGCGTGTGTGTGTTTATGTTCAAAACTATTTAGACACTTAAAATAACTACAGTCAGACATGCTAAATACATAAAGGTCAATAGGCTATCCTGATTTTATTATCTTAAGGAGAATTTAAGAGAATTTCACATGTGAGTACTGTCTTTACATAATTTTCATCTCTCATCTCACCTCTCCAACTTCTTCTATGTCTCTCAGTACTCTCTCTCAAATGAATGACTCCTTTCTAATTACTATTACACTGATCTATCCATCATCTGTATCTCTCAACCATCTGTCTGTATATCTGTCAAATCTAGTGAGTTCATTTAAGATCATTCTCATGTGGCTGCATTCATGGCTGGTCACTGGGGACAGGATAACCTGTCAGGGAGTTCATCTCAAAATGAAGCTGATGTTTCCTTCTCTCAGAACCCAGGGACCACCTGACGTTGTTCACTTAGGGGTGGAAATGAGATTTTCCCCGCCCACACAGGCACGTGAGCTGGTATAGTCCTTATGTGGGTCTTATTCGGGAAACCATGTTGTTGAGGTTTCATGGATGTGGCTTCCCTGTAATGGACTAGAAGTTGCTATCTAACAGATGCTGTGCTGTTCCTCTGTCTCTTCCCACCCCCACATGAGACCTTGGCACAAACATTCCTACTGATACCCCTATTATAAATGCAGAGCTGAACCCAGGGGGAATAACCAGAGTGCACTAGCCCAGGAGAATGTTGGCCAGACACAGGGTCCCGGTTTCAGCTTTAAATTTTGTCCTACATGACCTGTGTACAGAGGTCCCAACTCAAGTTGGAATATAGATCACCAAGCATGCAGGCCTGTAAGGATGAAAGTTACAGGCCTGCTTAGAGACATATATTCTCTTATCAGCCTGGTGGTTAGCATCCGCTGGTACCAACTGCAGGATGTCATGCTTCTGAAGTTTAAATGTCACACTACTGTTCTTTCTGAGGATTGAGTTTTAAAGCATAGCTACTGTGGACTTAAAATGATTGTCTTTTTTTCATTTTCTTATTTATTTATTTGTTTATCTTTGTTTATTGAGACAGTGTTTCATCCAGCCCAGGCTTACCTCTCTCTCTCTCTCTCTCTCTCTCTCTCTCTCTCTCTCTCTCTCTCTCTCTCTCTCTTCCTCTCTTTTCCAGTGTGTATGTGGGTATACTTGTGCATGTGTACTTCTGTGTGCCATGTATGTGTAGTTACTCACAGAGGTCAGAAGAGGATATAGGATTCAATAGAACTGGAATTTCAGGCAGCCATGAGCTGCTCATGTCCTCTGTAAGAGCAGCAAGTTCCTCCACTGCTGAGCCTCCTCTCCATCTGCATGCTTTGCACTTCTCCCTTCCATCCTGACTTCTCAAGCACTAGAGTTTTAGACATGTACCACCACTTAAAAGATTGTTTACTAAAGATGTAATGTCTATAATTTTCCTGATCAATTTTAGTCCCTTTTTTTCTCAAATGCCCTTGACCTATTGAGAACTATACAGACCCCAAGAGATTTGTGTCTTACCATGTCTAGCATTAGCTGGCTTCGTGACATTCCCTACATGGCAGTCACACTCTGGAACAAACCTCTTTGAAGACTTAACCCTTTAAGAACAGCAATTTCTAGGGAAAAGAAATCAGTATCAGCAGTTTTGAAATGCTGTCTGACTTTTTAATCAAGGTTGTGTAGATTCTTGTGTTATGTGTATAAAGATGGACTCAAGGTAAGAAGCAATATGGCTACAAAGTGCATAGTATTGTTCTTCCATTCAATGACCCCATGTCTAGGTCCTTAGAGGTAACAGAGCTCAATCTTGATGGTGTCATGGTCAGCCATAGGTTTGAGAATTAAACAATCTACTTTTTCAGATTCAAAGACTAACTTGACTATTGTTCAAGGTTTTTGTTGCTAGCCTTGCTTTTGTTCTCGGATGGGTAATAACCATACAGAATGGATGTAAAGAATGATGAAGAGTGGCCAGAATCATGGAATGCTGTCTCTCATAGTCTCTCATACTTGTTCTTTTAAGTTGTCATTCGTCATACTCCCATTGATATCACTATAATAAAATTGTATAATGTTCATAATTCTCTTCAATTAGAGCTATAAATTTTGAGAGGTCTTTCCAGGAGAGTTTCATCCTGTCTTAGTCGATGCTAGGATAGCCAGTTCTCCTGGAAGACCTTGAGCATAATCATTCTTTGAGGCAGTGATGTTTGAATAAAACTTTATTATGACTATGTACACAGTGGGCTATGTATTAATGTCAATACACGGATTATAAACCTTTATAATTGAATTGTGTACTGGTTTAGATAAACTGAATCATCTTTGGTTGGGTATCAGGAACAAGGTACTCTGCAAAGACCATTAATTAAATAACATAGTTCAGCATTTGTTGGCTTTTTGTCTTGAAATTATTTATATGGACATGACTTCATAGAGTGATATATGAAGGCTGGTAGAGTGTATATGCAAGTTTTAGCTGAGAAAAATTAATGTTCAGTTTGGCAATGTAATGATGGGTACCTCCTTAAGAGTTATTTTTCTAGTGTGTATTTTTTTATAAATAATCATGAATTTTATGTAATTATTTCTGACTCCTTAGCCTCTCTTGTGTGCTATAAAGGGTATTAATTTTGCTCTCAAATATTGAGCAGGTACCTGGTACAGTACCACAAACTTGCAGAAGTAACAATAAATGACAATGTCTAGTGTTAGGAATACAGTTGCTTGAGTCTATTAACTAAAGATCTTGAAATACATTTGGACTTAGTATCCTATTTCCTATTGGCAAGTCTTCTGTAAAATTTTCTTAGTTGTTATTGTCTCAAGGGTCAAATTTGTAATCCCATAGTCATAAACTAAGTCTGAGGTATCTTCCCTGATCTAAGTTCTGAGGTTGTCTAGGCTTCATTGTCAAACAATCATCTTGAATTTTTCAGATCATCCTTAGACAAATTGTTATATTTACCAGAGTTCTCTCTTCCCCTTCTTCTCCATCTCTCCTTTTCTTCTTCCTTCCCTCTTTTTCTCAATGTGTTTTTCTTTCTTTCTCTATACGTCTCACCATGACCTAAATACTCCACCACCAGCATCTCTAGTTCATGTCCCATGAGTCTTATGACTGTCCCGAGAAACCATAGAGCCCTTTCATCTGTTAGTCTGCACTTTATAGTCCACATCTCCTCCTCTGCTCCTGCTCCCTTCCTGCTTTCTGCTGCTCTTCTTCCCCTCCCCCACCCAGAAAAAAATTTGGAAACCTGTATTGATAGATGCTGGGAACAAATGTGTGAATTCCTGGGCCATTTTAAAATGTTCACCTGGGCATTAGCATAAAGTTACAAGGAGCCCAGAGACATGCCTCATCCCCACAGGCAGAAGGCTTTGTGGATAGAGAGGCTGAAAAAGATGAACAGAAAAGTTGAAGGTGAAGTTGAAAGGAGTTGCACTTGAGATTTTGTGGAAGATTTCCTGTGTATAAACACAGTAAGCCCCATGAGAATGTGTTCTGGGTGGTTTAAGATCCAGCAAACTTGACACCTTCTTTCTGGGAAGCTTTCCAGTCCACGCTCAATGCTCTCCTCTCTTAACTGCAGTGACATCACCTTACATGGGAATTCCTTGTTTCTGTAGAATTTTAGCATGTTGTTTCAAAGGCTGAAGGCAGATATGATGCAATGCTGCATGTGCTGATGGCGTCAGGGAATGAGTCACAGGCAGACTCCCAGGCAATGAGATTCCGGTTCTAGGCTGTGTGCTTCCTCCAGTCATGCTTTTCCGAGAGAGTGTGAAATACAGTCTACTCTGAACATTTCATGCTGCCATGCAGGGCGCATCAGAACTTCTCGAATACTTTACATTTTTATTAGAAAAATCATTATGGACATCTAGCCGAGCTGAAAAGATGGTACAGGGGTTCCTGTATAACGCACACATTAGAGCACTCACTCCTTTGTTAATATGTTGTATGCCCATAGTTTAGTCATAAAAAGTTTAAAACAAATAATATAATATTAGTATATAACTAGTTAATATGATTAATAAATAATTCAAAAGCTATCCAATAAATTGCAGAGTTTTATTCATGTTTTTCCAAGTTTTCTTACCAATATCCTTTTTTATTTCAAGATCCAAGAAAGGATATTGCTAATTGTTTTCAGTGTTATGTTGGTTCCCTCTAGGCTCTCTAAGTCCCTCAATCTTCACTTTTGGATTGGTGCTGACCAAGTACCTCAGTTTGGTTCTACCTGACATTTTCACTGATTAGGTCAAAATCCTGCATTCCAGGGAAGAATAGCACAGGGTTCTATCATATGACACCAGGGTGCATGCTGCTTACCATACCTTTTTACCATGACATTAACTTGATCACTAAGCCAGATGGTTTGTAGCAGGTTTCTTATGTCCCTGCAAAAGCTCATTTTCTCCCCGATTTCTCTATATCCTTTGTAATAGAAGTCACTAAATACAGCTCCTCCTTAAGGGAAGAGGTTTTAAATTCTGAGGATTTATCGGCATGCATTAAAACCATCATAGAAATGAGTCCCATTTTGAAGGTGATACTATGAGGCTGTGCAAGCATTTTAGGCTAACTCAAAAGTTTTGCCACTAATTTTAACTTACCATATTTTTACAGTAAGTATTGTCATAGTTATTTAAAGCATATTTTGTCTCTTTTACTTATTTATCATTATTGGTTAGAATAGAATTACTATGTAAAGGACATGCGACCTTTCTCTTCCACTCGCTTATTACTCCTCTTTGTGCAGATTCTATCTACTTTATTGAGTTTATTTAACATATCATGAATCAGTTTATGATAGATCGCATACATGATGAAGTCTGATAAGATTACAACAGAGATAGAAATTTCATAGCACATATTGTGCTCCTCTGTGTTTAGATGTGGTCATATATGCAAAGATCACTGTATTTTGTTTGCCTACATCATCCAGCTCAGTGCCATGCTGTGCAGGTTTGCAGCTTAGAAGCAGAAAACTACACCCCAGAGCCTACCTGTGTGGTACAACAGACCATCCAGGTTTGTGGGCATCCAACCTACATAAGTGTAAGAACACAATGGCCCACGGATGTATCTATTCTGATGAATCCCATTGCTTAAGTAATGCATGTCTATAACCTTGTTATTTATTTTATTGCTACAAATTTTCTAGCTTTGGCCATTGATTTGTTTTCACAATTAGTAGGCTTTTCACTCTTGTAACAATCAGAAAATATATGTATACTTAGCTATTCCTCAGTAGCCCACAAGGAATTGATTCCACATCAATGTGGATGCCAAAACACATGAATGTTCAAGTTCCTTAAATGGTACACTTAATATATTCTCCTGTAAACTCTCTAGCTTACTTATTTGCCTACTAATGTATATAAATAGTATATAATTTATTATGATGTATTGTACAGGAAATAGTGACAAGAAGAAAAATGATCTACACAACTGTTCTCCAAATGTCAATCATAATGAATTAGTAATTGTGTAATCTACAGATACTGATAATCAGCTCTCTGTTAATGCAGGTCCACAAACACATCTCCATTTCTGTCATATTGTTGTAATTTGGGGAAAATATATTGTTCCGATATATGTATGCCTGTGTTTTGACCAACACCACACAATCTTGATTATCGTAGATGCATAGGACACTGTAAAATTATGTAATCTGACTGCTTCATCTTTATTTTTCTTTTGAAATATTGATTTAGCTGTCCTTTATCTTCCATATAAATTTAAAATAAACTTGTAAATATCCCCAATCAGGACTGCTAGGTTTTCATTAGGAATATATACAGTCTTTAGATTAATTGAGAAAACAAAGTATATGTTACCAGTAACTGCTTCTCTCTCCAAGACTGTGTCATCAGACTCCATTCCTTTGTCTTGAATGATTTTTATTAGCAATGCATGGCTCAAGTGGGTAGCTCTTTCATAGATTTCCATCTTGTGCCTCAGGCTTTTGTGCTTGCCCTTAGCTATTTAGAATGAGGCCATGTCCCCCACCCATCCCAGTTGCTCATTGCTGGCATTTAGAAATAAAGTTCATGTGAAAATATTAACTTTATATTCGGTGACTTTGACAAACCCTCTTATTGGGCTGTGGTAGACCAGTGGAGCCCCCTGAAAAGAAAATTTTTTTAAAAAATATCTTTGACCTGAATTCAGTCACAATATGTCAAGGATATTCACATTATCTTTTCTCTTTCAATGACTTTTGGAAGTTTGTGTCTTTGAAGAATTGAGTACTTCCACCTAGGTTGTCCAATTTCTGAAGATAGAGTTGCTCAGAGTATCCCATTCTATTCCTATTAAAAGGATACTTTAAATGTCTACAAAAATCAATGCACATTTCCTTTTTCATTTCCAGTATTAGCAACTGTGTTTGCTCTCATTCTCCTTGCTCAGTCTTTCTTTAGTTTTATGAATTGTTTCGGTAGCATGGATTTCCAAAATTATCTATTTTTAATTTCATTGATTTCCACTCTAATATTTATTGTTAACTTTCTTCCGCATACTTTCCATTTAAATGAATGTTTTTGCCTGAATTTTTGGAAGAAAATGCAGGTTAAAAATTTGAGACTTCTATATCACATGTACTTACTTATAGGTGGTTTTTAAACATAAAGCCAAGAAAGCCAGCCTACAAACCACAATCCCAGAGAACTTAGACAACAATGCGGACACTAAGGGAGACATGCATAGATCTAATCTACATGGGAAGTAGAAAGTATAAAAAGACAAGATCTCCTGAGTAAATTGGGAGCATGGAGACCTTGGGGGAGGGTTGAAGTGGGGAGGGGAAAGGCAGGGAGGGGAGCAGAGAGATATGTAGAGCTCAATAAAAATCAATTAAAAGAATCTGAGACTTCTATTTGAAAGTAACCTTCCATCTTCAGACCCATCTGTACTTTCATTGTAGAATATTATTTTAAGATGTGCTACATTTGTTTATAATGTGAAACATTTGTTTAATGATGCAAAGATGTGTTGCATTCTTTCATGTTGTATTTGTTTCACTCTGTGAAGGTGTTACTTTACCTGCCTAAAACCTGGTTGGTTTAATATAGAGCTGAACAGTCAATCACTTGGCAGAAAAGGGTAGGCAGGGCTGGCAGGCAGAGCGAATAAATAAGAGGAGAAATCTGTGAGGATGAAGGAGCAAGAGAGAAAGGAGAGGGAGAGGCTCGGAGTCAGCCACCAGCCACACAGCCAGCCATGGAGTAAGAACGAAAGTTAAGATACAAAGAAGTAAGGAAAGGAAAAGGCCCAGGGGAAAAAGATAGACAGGATAATTTATGCTAAAGAAAACTGGCTAGAAATAAGCCAAGCTAAGGCTGGGCTTTTATAAGTAATAATAAGCCTCCATGTGTGCTTTATTTGGGAGCTGGAAGGTGGGCCAAACTAAAAAGCCAAAAAAGGAAAAACAAAACACCTGTAACTTTCTACTTTCTCTCAACCCCACAAATTTTATGTTAGATACTCATTTTTCACTCAGTTCAGAGCACATTTAAATTTATTTTGAAATATTCTTCTTCGTTCCCTAGTTATTTGGAGACCAGTTGGGAATTTTCTGTCTTTTTGTTATTGACTTAGAATTTGATTCTGTTGTGATCGGAGAGCACACACTGTATTCTCCTTTTAAACTTGTCAAGTTTGTCTGTGCTTCCCACCCTGCCTTGTTGCGGGTCTGCTCCGAGTGCACTCGAGAGGATTGTTTATTCTGCACTCTCAGGCGGAATGTTCTAAAAATGTCATCTTGGAGCAGTTGCGGCCACTCGTTCACGTCATCTCTCCCTCTCTTTACTTCTGCCCACTTGGTCTATCAAGCAAGAGTGGGGCGCTGATGCCAGCAAACAGAGCTGCATTTTGTCTGTTTCTCTCTCCCGTGCTATGCCGTGTGAATCTGGGTGCAGAGGCACGCTTTTAAGACACTTCTGATTCCCGCTGCACGCCCGCTCCACTGAGGAGTCTCAGGACTCAGTCCCAACATCAGAGTGCCTGGCAGTGTGTGGCCTGAGGTCCTAGCGAAAGAGGGCAGGAGTTCCTACTCTGTGTCTCCATCACTGCCCTTTCCTTCCAAGCCTGTATTTAATCTGGACAAATTTGATAAAAAAAAAAAGAAGAATTTAGCTAAATATCACTAGCTTACACAGACTCCAAAGGTAAGAAGCTTCTGGGCTGTTATTCCTGGCACACACCTGCACTTTCCACAGCGTTTTCTTATATGCTGCTTCTAACTCTGTCTTCCTGCTACTGCTGCTTCTACAGGCTTTTCCCGTTATGAGGGCATGCTTTGTGCATCTTACAACTGCAAGCAATCCTCCGAATTTTTTACAGATTTCTTTTCTTTGGGGAAGTTTTAGAGAATCAAAACTTCTGTAATTTTGCTTGCTTATTTTTGACCTTTCACGTGAGAGTAATTAGTGTGTGTGTGTGTGTGTGTGTGTGTGTGTGTGTGTAAGTGCATATGTCAGTGAGTGTGTATTGAGGGCACAGGGTATGTTGTGAGGGTGTGGGCACAAGGGGTGTGTGTGTATGTGAGAGTGTGAGGTGTGTGTGTGTTCCTGTGTGTGTATGTGTGTGTGCATGTGTGTAACTCTTGTGCTGCATTAAAGCTTGACTTCCCTGCTGAATGAATGAATCACTATTAGAGAATGGTCTCCTCTTTCTGGATTTTATTTATAGCTTTCTGTTCTTTTTAATCACTGATTTTTTTTTTTCAGAGTGGAAATACATGCTTTTCTGCCCCTTTCTTCCATGTTAATGTGCATCTCTGTGTTCTTTTCCCTATGCGTGTACCGTTGCATTGTAGAGGTGATACTCCAGGCCTTGCTGCTTCTCTCTGAGTACAGGTTAAAAAAGGGAGGCACTCTCACGGGTGTTGGGGCACATGTCAGTCCATTTACGCTCTCCAAAGAACTATTTCTCCAGGGTTAACTTCAGCTTGAGTGGCTTAGAGTTCAGGGCACGTGTTGTGCTGAGGACGCAGAAACCATTTATTTTTTTCTAAGAATTACACCTGCTTTTTCTTGATCACAAATAACCACTCTCCTTGTCATCTTAGATGGAAACCGAAGAATTGCTGAACTACAGAAGGCTTGGGGACCAGTGCTGCCATACCCAGCAGCAAGAACCACTAATAATGAAACTGCTTTATTCCTAACTCAGTACAGTTATGAAATAAAGCATGAAGATAGTCAAAACACAGCACTGAACTGTTAACTGACCTGAGGGATAGTAACATTAAGTAACAAAATAAAACAAATTTCTTTTCAATAGTTTTACTTAGAGCAAAGGGATGGGCAATATACATGCACCCTATGTTACTGATGAAGGCAATATGATTTGTAAAGTTATTCAAACCAGAGTTCTTCTATCACACTGGAAACAAAGCAGTAACTTTTTTTAGTATTGATATGTTTAAATTAGAAATGTCACTTCTGCCTGACAGAACAATGGTAACAGTGGGAACAGTGGTAGGTCACATTCACTGCTTTATAGAAATATACTATATATATATATGTGTGTGTGTGTGTGTGTGTGTGTGTGTGTGTGTGTGTGTGTATAAAGGAATCATATATTATATTTATATTATATTTTATAATGTATATTTATACATTTATAATAAATATATAATATGTAAATATAATGCATTATAATACTTATATTCTTAAATATAAATAATTAAAATATAGTAATAAATATGTAATTTATGTATTATATATATATAATATAGAAATGACTCTTTTATACATCCAGTGTGGCCACACTTCTTCTCATGAAACTTTTCTTTGTATCCACTGGGATTTCTAATGGATGCAGAAAGAAAATAACCACAAGTTGAATGACCTTTTAATATTTGTAAGATAATTCAGAATCCAATGAAAGGTCCCTTAAGCTAGTATCTCCATTAGTACAGTATTTAAAATGGTAAGAATGGAAGATGGCCTATTTTGTATGAGAAGATGTTGTAAATAGTGTTATTTGGAATTCAGGAGCCTCTGAGCTTCTGAGTGTTTCCTAGCACTTTCTGCAGTTAGGAAGAAGGCACCCCATTAAATATGTGGTTCCTAGCCAGTCTCAGTGGCGCATGCCTTTAAACCCATCACTCTGGAGGCAATAACCGGTAGATCTCTGTGAGCTGGAGGCCAGCCCGGTCTACAGACTGACGTGCAGGACAGCTAGGGCTGAAGAGAGAGACTCTGTTTCAAAAAACAGACCCAAGATAATGATAATAATAAAATAAAATATTTCCAGGGAAAAGTCATGTGGTTCATAATCACAGCTCAGCTGACAATACTCATCACTTACTAATGGATATGGATAATGGAAATCTGAGAGGAATGTATCCAGTCATATTGGAGCCCCAAGTTTAGACGTGTCTCCCAATTCTGTGACCTTGATGCAGCGTCCTTGTGATCAGAAAATTTAATGATTGGAAACTAAACAAAAAAAGATTATTATTAAATAATATAAAAAATAATATTATTATTAAAAAAACAAAAATGTGAGTGGTATAGCATGGATATGAAGTGTTCTCCGTATACTAAAGCATTGGTACCTAATCTGTAACAGAGGTAGGAGATGATAAAGTTTGAGACCTGGGGCCTGGTGAAAGCTAACTCATTAGAGGGGCATCCTTACCAGGAGTGTTAAAAACCCCGCCCCTCCCCTTTCATGTCCTATCTGCCATGGGGTGAACAGGCTTTGTTTGACCATGGATTCCCTACCACAACAAAGTAGTCATTCATGGAACATGAAGCACTGAGCCGAACTCTGCCTTTTTCTCATGTTGGGTTGATTATTCAGAATTTTGTCTCAATGATGAAAATCTAACTGACATATGTGACAGTTGTTAACTTTATATTTACATTGAGATAAAGTTTCAGACATTCAGTGTACCCCGAAGAATGTGAAGAAGGCAGAATGGGAGCTCAGTAATCTGATTGCCCAGCCATACCTAGTGACAGAGTGATTCACTTCTGAAAATAATGCAAAAAAAAAAAAACAAACCTCAGTGTAGGTTTGAAATTGACCTTTATAACAAAATTTCTAATTTGTGTTTTTCCTACAGAGCAGGGCAATGATAATTTGATGGAATTCTCTTCTGATTTCTTGAAGACTCATCTACTCACTTATGTTATCAAAGTGCTAATTAATCCAAATAAATAGTAAAAATCAGTTAGAATTCAAAATTAGATTTGGATTTAGAAATCAGCACGGGGCTAACCCATGCGACGGGGAGGGACACTATGAAGTCTTTCCTATTGAACACAGATGTGTATATGCTGCACCCTCACACGTGCTTCATGGCACAGCTTCCTTTTCCTAAAGGAAAACATGCTCCCAAATTAAGATAATAATAGTAATGAAGTAATAGATTAAATACTGGTAATTGGTAATTATGTATTCACTGACTATGTGGCCAGTGTCTAGGGAATAAGTGATATGATCTATAATTTCTAAAGAAATAATAATGAAAGACAAACCTCTCTCAGCTGTGATTTTTTTCTTTTATTAAAAATAGCCCTTTTCTCACATGATCTATCCTGATTATGATTTACCCTCCTGTTAGTCTCACTTCTTCCCTACCTGCTCTCCCATCTGGAGTCACATTAGAAAACAAGCAGACTTCTAAGGGATTGTAATATAATATAATATAATATACAGTAAAATAAAACAAATACATTGGAATAGGGAAAAACAAACAGAATGAAAAGAGCCCAAGAAAAGGCACATGAAACAGATGTAGATGCTGAGACCCACTCATTAGCACTCTCAGGAATCCCATAAAAACACTAAACTGGAAGCCATAATATAAAATGCAAAAGCCTGGAGGGTAAAAAGAGAATTGTGTGTGTGTGTGTGTGTGTGTGTGTGTGTGTGTATGTGTGTGTGTGTGTATGTGTGTGTGTATGTGTGTGTGTGTGTGTGATAATTTTTAAAAAAAAAAATCAGACACTATATTATGAGACAAGTAATCTCCAATAATGCCATTAACTTTGTTTTCTGTTTGCCATCTAGTATTGGCATGGAGTCTACCCTAAAGAGTAGTTTATTTCCTCAATGAGACTCCCTTGGGAAAAAATAATTTTGATTTGAAAGCAATTATCAATTTGAGCCAGCTTCTGGATTAGGGCCGGGCATATGTCCGTTTCTCTTCAGCTTTAGGGCCCTTCTAGTCCAGCCTTGTTCTGGCCATGCATGTGCTCCTCCAGTCTCCGAGTTCATGTGAACTTGGTTCTGTTGATTTGGAGGGCCCCATTTCCTCGGTGTCTCCATCCCCTCTGACCCTTGCAATCCTCCCATCTCCTCTCCCACAGGGATTCCTGAGCCTTGGAAAGGGGATTTAATGGAGACACCCTGTTTAGGGCCGAGTTTTCCAAGATGTCACTGCACACTGTTTGGCTGTGAGTCTCTGTATTTGTTCCCATCTGCTGCAAGAAGCTTCTCTGATGATGGGTGAGCCAGGCACTAATCTATGAGTATAGCAGGATATCATTAGTAGTCAATTTATTGCTGTTTTGTTTTTATGCCAATAGTATTGTGGTTTTACCCTTGGTCCCTGGATTACCTAGTCTCAGACTCTTGGTCACCCAGTGCCAGGTATGGATGGATTTCATCTTATGGAGTAGGCCTTAAGTTCAATCATATATTGGTTGGTTGCATTCACAAGATTTCTGCCACCATTGCCCTAGTCCATCTTGTGTGCAGGACACCATTGCTGATCCAAGTGTTTGTGCCTGGGTTGGTGTTTGCATGATCTCTTTTATACCATGCAGAGCTCCTTCCTGTTCGGAAGATGCTAGAATGTAGGGGTGAGGGCTCTGTGTAGGCATGAGCTTTGCTTTTCCATGTTCAATGAATTGATTAGGTGTTATGTTCAGCAAGGAGATCTTGCCAACAGTTTGTGGAGAACAGCCTATAATCTTGGCGAGGGTTGGGTGTTTGGGGTTCTATTGGAAACCCTTTGGCTAACAACTCCATTAGATGTAACCTATTCCCGGTACTGGAGGAATCATTTGGTTACAAGAGTTGTCCAGCTGGGGATTTGTCTCCCCTTTATTTGGAGATTTCATTTAGAACCCCTTTTTATATTTATATATGTATGAAGGTTCTATTGTATTATGTTTTCATACTCTTTCTCAAATGGTCTTTAGTTTTAGGTATGGCTCCCTATATTCTCTCCCTTTTCCCTCTTTTTTCTCTCCCCTCCCAACTTGATCTTCCCATTCTAGCTCCCCCCCCCCGCCATCCACATATAAATATCTATTCTATTCCTCTGTCCTCTGGAGGCCTGTCAACCCTCCCCCAGCCTCTTAATCTATACTTAACCTCTATGGTTCTATGGACTGTAGTTTGCTTTTCATTGACTTAATAGCTAATATCCACATATAGGCAGTTATATACTATATTTGGCGTTCTGGATGTAGGTTACCTCACTCAGGATGAACTTGTTTTCTAGTACCATCTATCTACCTGCAAATTTGATTTATTTTATGATAGCTGAGTAATACTCCAGTGTATAACTGTACCACATCTTTCTTATCCATTCATCTGTTGAGGGACATCCAAGTTGATTCATTTCTGGATGCTAGGAATAGAGTAACAATGAACATGTTTGAGCAAGTGTCTCTCTGGTAGGATGAAGCATCGTTAGGGTATATGCCAAAGAGTGGTATAGATAGATCTTGAGGTAGATCGATTCTCATCTTCCTAGGGAACTGCTCCACTGACTTACATAGGAGCTGCATAAGTTTGCACTCCTATCAGCTATGGATGAGCGTCCCCCTTTCTCCCCATCCCCATCAGCAGGAGCTATTAGTTGTGTTATTGATCTAAGTCATTCTGACAGGTGTAAGATATTATCTCAAAGTGGTTTTGATTTGCATTTCCCTGGTGACTACGGATATGGAACACTTCTTTAGGTGCTTCTCAGCCATTTGAGTTTCCTCTTTTGAGAATACTCTCCCTAACATCAGTGCACCATTTTTAATTGGGTTATTGGTTTTCTTGATATCTTATTTGTTAAGTTCTTTCTGTATTTTGGGTATTACCCTTCTATAAGATGTGTAGTCGATAAAAAAGAAAAAAATCTCTCCTTATTGTAGGCTGCTACTTTGCCTACATCACAATGTCCTTTGCCTTAATGCAGTTTTTACTACATGAGGGCCCATTTATTAATTTCTGATTTAAGTGTCTATGTTTCATTGATTCTTTATATCTTTTGTTCATTTTGATTTGGGGGGGTTCAAACCCTGAATTTGATTATTTCTTGCAATTTACTCCTTTTGGATGCGATTTCTTTTTTTTAATTTTTTTTAAGAGTTTTCAGGTACGCAGTGAAGTTGCTGTTATTGGGTCGTTACAGCTTTGTTGTTGTTTTTCTTATTGTTGTTTGTTTTATGTCCACACTTAATACTTGCCTCTTAGAACCATTTTATTGTGTCCCTTGAGTATGTTGTATTTTAATTTTCATTCAATTCTAGTAAGTCTTTTATTTCTTTCCTAACTTCTGTCTTGACCCATTTTTCATTTATATTCAGTAGTGGTTGTTCAGTTTCCATGAGGTTGCAAACTTTCTGTTGTTTGTGTTGTTGATATCCAACTTTAATCTGTGGTTCTCTGATAGAATGCAGTGATTATCCAAGTTTGATTGTATCTGTTGAGACTTTTATTGTGGTCAGTTTTGAAGAAAGTTACATGAAGTGCTAAGAGGAAAGTATATTCTTGGGTAAAGTGTTCTGTTAGATCCATTTGATTTCAACATCAATTAGCTCCAGCATTTCTCTGTTTAGTTTTGTATGGATGACCTGTATATTGGTGAGTGTTGGGTGTTGGAGTCTTCCACTATCCATGTGTGAGAGTCGGTAGGTGATTTAAGCTGTAGTAGTGTTTCTCTTATGAACTTGGGTGCCCCTTTGTTTGATGTATCAATGGTAAGAATTGCAATGTCATCTTGGTGGATTTTTCCTCTGACGAATATGCAGTGACTTTTCTTGTCACTTCTGATTAGTTTTAGTTTGAAGTCTATTTTGTCAGAAATTAAAATGACTATGTGAGCTTGCTTCTTAGGTGCATTTACTTGGAATATCTTTTTCCATCCTTTTACCCTGAAATGATGTCAATCCTCGATGTTGAAGTGTGTTTCTTGGTTGCAGGGAAGGATAAATCCTGTTTTCTTATCAGTTTTGTTAATCTGTGTCTTTTTATTGTGGAACTGAGACCATTGATGTTGAGAGCTATCAATGAGAAATTTTACTTTATTGATTTTTCTTGTGGGGTGTGTGTGTGTGTGTGTGTGTGTGTGTGTGTGTTGATTTGTTCATCTTAGTTTATTTATTCCTTGTGTTTATTTGGGTGTAGTTAACCTCTTTAGGTTGGAACTTTCTGTGTGTCTGGATTTGTAGATAGATATTGCTTAAATTTGGTTTTATCATGTCTTATTTTATCATCTCTGGTGGCTAAAAGTTTTTCTGGATAGAGCAGTATGTGCTGACATTTGGGGTTTCTTAGAATAATACATCTCTCCAGGCCCTTCTGGGTTTTAAAGCCTCCATTAAGAAATCAGTTATTATTCTAATAGTTTGCCTTTATATGTTTCTTGATCTTTTTCCCTTTCTGCTTTTAATATTCGTTTCTTTGTTCTGTATGTTTTTGTGTTTTGATCATTATGTGCCAAGAGGAAGTTCTTTTGTGATCCAGTGTATTTAGTGTTCTGTAGGCTTCCTGTACCCTAATAGGTATTTCCTTCTTTAGTTAGGGAATCTTCTCTTATGATTTTGTGGAAAATAATTTTTGTGTCTTTGACCTGGATTTCGTCTCCCTCCTTTATTCCTATTATTCTTAGGTTTGTTCTTTTCATAGTGTTCCATATTTCCTGTGCCAGGATTCATTTTCTTAGATTTAATGTATATTTTTACCAAAGTTTTCATTTCTTCTTTCACAACTTCAGTGTCTGAGATTCTGTCTTTCTTTTTCTTTAGTATTCTGTTGTTGAAACTTGTCTCTGTTGTTCCTATTTGAATTCCTAAATTTTGCATTTCCAAATTTCCCTCAGTTTAGGTTGTCATTATTAATTCCATTTTCACTTTCAGGTTCTGAACTATTTTATTCTTTTCTTTCCACTGCTGTTTTGTATGTGTCTTCATAGATTTCTTTGAGGGGTTTATTCATTTCCTCTTTATGGACCTCTATCATATTCATAAAGGCTGTTTTAGGATATCTGTCTTGGGCTTCAGCTATGCTACAATACTTAAAGCATATTGTGGTGGGGCTCTGGGCTTGAGTGGAAATACAGCACCATGGCTGTTATTGACTGTGTTTTTATGTTGGCATCTAAGCATCTGGATTTAGGATGATTGCATT
This sequence comes from Myodes glareolus, assembly GCF_982192425.1. Classification (NCBI taxonomy): domain Eukaryota; kingdom Metazoa; phylum Chordata; class Mammalia; order Rodentia; family Cricetidae; genus Myodes; species Myodes glareolus. Next base: position 13,340,517 of record NC_142041.1, on the reverse strand, counting down.
GCTAGGCACCGACATCTGGCTTTGTTCATTAGATTGGTGTTTTGCTCCTTGTTTTTTTTTTCCTGTGGTTTGTAGAAGGGTATGGTAACTGTGTGTTTCCTGGTAGAAAAGTCTGGGACCCTGCTAGCTGTGAGCACTGGTGATTCACGGGAAAATGTGTTTCTAGGTATTAGGAGCTAAAATTTAAGAATGAGGGTTACAAGGAGGAGCCTGTGTGTGTCCATAAGTAGAAGGGAAGCTATATTCCTCCAGGATCTGCTTAGTCCCCCAGGAATGGGGACAGAGAGGCCGTATCAGGTAGTCTCCTGCAGAGAAGATGATGAAGTCCAGAGTGGATATGGAGGAGAGGAGGGAGAGTGAAGATCTGAAGCTACCTGCTTTGCTGGCCTGCTTGCTGCCCCACCAGGCTTGGCTGAGGGTTTTCAGGGAACGCCTGTTGGATTCGGTGGCCGGGCTAACAGGATAAGTCATGAGGAAGGTTGGAGGAGATCTGCTTGATCCAGTGTAGATAGGGATCAGAGGTGGGGAAGATCACAATAGGTGTTCTGATGCAAAGACAGGGGTGTAGCTGGGAAACTGGGTTTGAAGGAGCAGGGCAAGAGGTGAAGATCTACAGTTAGGCTACCTGCTTCTCCAGCCAATGTGAATTGGGGCTTCCAGTAGACGTCTGCTGAATTTGAGGACTGGGACAAAGCAATGAGCGGACAGAAATCAGTTTGTGTAATCCACTGGGGACAGGCGCAGGGGGTGGAGTGGAGGTTATCACAGGTGTTCTGCTACAGAGCTAGGGAGGAGATTGGGGGGACTGAATTTGAAGGAAGGGGTGGTGATCTGAAGTTATCTGCTTCCCCACATTGTTGTGTGTTTTATTTAATATCACCATTTATATGAGTCATTTTTTAATCCATAGGTAACATTTGCATTTGAGAGAATGTGCACCTGCCATGCACAGTCTCCAACAGAAACCTGTGACATTCGTGATGTGTGATGATGGAACATCCACCGGCTGATAATATTAATCATCACAGAGGCATTAGTGAACCTGTTAGAGATTTAAACCCAGTCAAGTAAATATCTCTTTCCAGCAATCTGATTGTCTGCTCTCAGAATTGAAAACTAGAAATCTAAGAACATATTTGCCCCTCAAGGACCATGCTTAGAAAAAGAGGAATGGGCTCTAGTTCCCTAAGAGTCCATTTTCATTTCAGTGAAATTTGGACCCCTGAGAAGTGTATAGTTAATTTTAAGTTTGTTTGTTTCTTTGTTTCCTGAAAAGCAGAGTCTCTGGACTCATAAAAGAGACTCGCATGACCTGCAGAAGGCCAAGCTTCCTGGTTGTCTGTCTTCTTGCATTTTCTGTTAAGCTGAAGGTGTTCTGCAAGTTCTTAAATAGTGTCTGTCAAGTTCTGTGTTTTGGATGATAGTGACAAGGTTGGTGTGAGCTGTTTTACAGAGTGGAGAAACCATGGGCTGCGCCTATAGAGTGCCAGCGAGAGATGCGGACTCAGTGCACAAAGGGGCTTGTTCAGCAAGCCTGAGGATGTGCGTTAAAATCTGAGAACCTGTATATAGGTAACGGAGAGATCCACTTCCACATAGCTATGTTCTCATTTCCACATGGCATGCATGTACATGTGCACAGACACGGGCATGTACACAATACATAAACAAATAAATATTCAACTTAATAAAACATCTTAAAAATATATAAATCCTACACAACCATGACAAGGGTTACTTTTTTAAAAAAAAAATCTCTCTGTGTGTCTTGCTGTCTTTGTGTGTGTGTGCACACATGCAAAAGAGTACATGTAGAGGTCAGAGTACAACTTGGAGAGCTAATTTTCCCTTTCACCATTTGGTCTCTGGGACTTGAACTCAGGACATTGGTCCGCTCCACAGCTTCACCCTTCTCACCGGCCCGACAGTGGTTATCTTAGAACACTTGAAATGGTAGGGGGAGGGGGTTCTTTTCTATTGGAAAAACTGCAGTATAGGACTGTCCTTTGCCTTTCTCTACCAATATTTCATCTCCTAGAGCTAGTCTCACCAGGTCTGGTGATATTTTGGCCATGAAGTCTGGGTTATTGTTGAATTCAGATATGGGCAATTCAAACTTCAGAACTAAGTCCTGGAGATGCTTCCTGGTGACTATTGTCAGTTTCTGTCCTGGTGAGGTAGATCTCTACCCGCCCCAAGAAGGTGTCTACAAACACCAAAAGGTAGCATGTTCTACACGAAGGCTGTAGGCTTGATATCAGATGAGTCCAGTTTCCGGTGCTCTCTGGTTGTGATCCCCCAGACGCAGCCCCAATCTGGGCTGTTTCTTCCTCCTTTGGCGTTTACCTGTCCACAGGTGGTGCACCTGAGAGTAATGTCCTCGTTGAGACTCCCAGCTGTGGGATATAGTATCTGGGTCTGAGGAGCTCAGCAGCTTTTGTGTGGCTTAGTGGAACTCTGTTACCAGGAACAGTGCTTGGTAGCAGGTTATGGAGACATTTGACATCCATCTTTGCAGAGTGCTCAGGATGGTCAGGAACAGTTCCCGCCTGAGAGTCAGCTTTCATTTTCCTTCACCAAAAGCGAGTAGTGGCTATGTGCTGCCCACCCAGCTGGGTTGGGGTCAAGTTTAAAAATAAAAGTAAAGCATAAGGAGCCGGGCAGTGGTGGTGCATGCCTTTAATCCCAGCACTCGGGAGACAGAAGCAGGCCAGATCTCTGTGGGTTCGAGGGAAGCCTGGTCTACAAGAGCTAGTTCAAGGACGGCTAGGGCTGTCACACAGAGAAACCCTGTCTCAAAAAAAAGTGAAACATAAAATATTTAGATAAGATGTTTGCATATTTTAAAAACTACTATTGAAGTCCTATTTTCTCCCAAGCTTATATTTCGTTGAAAATATTTAAAAGAGTAAAATAAAAGTTGAGACTAAAAATACATTCTATTTTGTATGGCTTTCAATTTTTAGAATTGATCCAGTAACCATCAAGGCTTCTGCTAAATGTGCCCATTTCTCAGAGTTTCCATATGTGTAACTAAAGTTTGAAGACTGCTGTGGAAGTTTGTAATATGGCTTTTAAAGGATCTTGTCTGTCTCCATTAGGGTTTCTATGGATGTGATAAAACACTATGATCAACTTAGAAAGGAAAGGGTTTATTTCATATTGTGACCTTTAGTCCATAATCCAGGAAAGTCAGGGCAGGAGTTTATGCAGAAGCCATGGAGAGATGTTGCTTCCTGACTTGCTCCCCACTGCTTGCTCAGACTGCTTTCTTGTATTTCCCAGGACTCTCCCACCAGTGGTGGCCCCACCCACAATGGGATGGGCCCTCTCACATCAATCACTTGTTAAGAAAGTGTACGACAGGTTTGCCCACAGGCCGACCAACATTTTCTCAGTTGAGGTTCTCTTTTTCCAAACGAGTCTAGCTTGTGATATGTTGACATAAAGCTAGCCAGCACAGCTGACCCGTTAGGTACTTGACACAGAATACATTACTGTTAAACTATAACCTTCCCTTTCTTGATCATCCCTAAGATCTCGTATGAATAATAGTATCGTAATATTTTAAAACATTCCAAATTCCCACTCGTTACAAACTTAGACACTTTCAAAGTGCAGCCTCTTTAAAATACTCAGTTTCTTTCAGACTTCAAGCCCCTCAAAAATATCCAAAGTGTCTCTAAAATTCCCAAATCTCTAAACTATGTGTTCCTGTGAAGTCAAACTAATTTACATAATTTTAAAATTCTAAAAGAGAAGAGCCAGAGCACAAGTCACAATCAGACCAAGGCCAAATCCAAGTCCAACAGCGTAAAGGTCAGCACTGGACTGCTGGGACTCAGTGATCTTCTGGACTCCAAAGGGTTTGGCCAGGGTATTTCTCCAGCACAGCTATCCGCAGTAAATGCAACTTGTCTCTAGCTCAGTCCAGCTATCCGCAGCAAACGCGGCTTGTCTCTAGCTCAGCCCAGCTATCCGCAGCAAATGCCGCTTGTCTCTAGCTCAGTGGCTTGTCTGTCTCTAGCTCAGCCCAGCTATCCGCAGCAAATGCCGCTTGTCTCTAGCTCAGCACAGCTCTCCGCAGCAAATGCGACTTGTCTCCGTCTCCTCAGCTGCTGCTGTCATCTGTGATCATCACATGTTACTGACATCTCAAAACAGAGGGCGTCTCAGGTGCTCCTGGGCTGCACCTTCACCAATAGTCTCCTGTAGGATCGTTTCAGGGTCTCTCCGCCCACTGTCTGGTAGCCAGCCAGAGCCTCTCTCCATGACCACTTCAGTCCCAAGGCTTTACTGCAACTGGGGCTTCACTTTCAACAATGGCCTCTCCTGGTCTTTCACAATGCCAAGCCTCAGTTGCTCTCTGGATTATCTCCTCAAAAGCAGTGCCACCAAATGAGAGTCTCACACGTTACTAAGTACTGCTGTCAGTACAAGGCACAGTCTTGGCTGCCTCCAAACCACATGTGTTGTGTGCTGAGCCCGAGGAAATACTTCCCAGAAACTTCCAATTGTCTCAGGAAAGCAAAGATTTCAGGTTAGTGTTTTTGGTTGCTTAGATTTATATAGTGCCGTCTGACCAGAACCATTGATTCTTTATTCTAGGTATTACGTAACTAGCCATGCAAGAGTCTGGGCTTTCCTCTGAAGCTCCAGAAGCCACCCGTGTCTGACTCCTCTAACATTCCTATCTTCCAAGTTCCCACAGGACAACCCACTGAGCTCTGAACACTCAATAGGTGCTCCAGTTCAATGATCAAATGCTACCATAGTCCTCCCCTTCCCTCTAAAAAAATAAACACTTGGTCAGGTCTGTCCCAAAACTATCCCACGACTTTGTACCAATTTCTATTTTAATTAGAGTTTCTATTATTGTGATAAAACACCGTGGCCAAATCCACTGTGGGGAGGAAAAGATTTATTTCATTTTACAGCTTATAGTTCATCATCCAAGTCAGGGCAGAAACCGGAGTCAGGAGCTAAAGCAGAAGCAGAGAGGAATGCTGTTCACTTGCTTGCTTCCCATTGCTTGCTCAGTCACCTTTCTTACATAGCACAACTACCTCCCCACCTGGGGCACCACTCACCATGGGCTGGGCCCTCCCACATTGATCACTAATAAAATCCCACAGGCTTTTCACCAGAACAGTCTGGTGAGGACATTTTCTCAAATGAGAATGCCTCTTCCAATATGACTCCAGCTTGTAACGAGTTGGCAGGAAACTAGTTAGCACGCTTTCCTCCAACGCTACCTAGCGTTACACCTCCATTATGCTAGTACAAAAGCTTAGGCAACACCCCCAAACCTGCCTAAACAGAGCTTCTCCCTGAGCAGCTTAGAATCTATGGTTTGATAGAGCATTCCACGTGCATCAGCAAGGGGCTGCAGAGGCAGTGGGCTGCTACTTCTTTGCAGAGAGCATAGTAACTCCCACGTGGGCACACACGTGTGTTTTCAATATAGTGTTTGAATCTACTCTTTTACTTCATAGATGAAGACATTTCACACACCAAACTCTTTCCCTGGAACATTCAAAACTTCAACCAGAGTATAAGCAAATGTCGTGAGTGGAATCAGATATGATTTACTTAAATATTTGAAGTGCTGGGAAAAATTATGAAAGCATCTGAACTTAATTAATCAGAAGAAGCCATGTATGGTGCAACACACCTGAAATCCCAAGACTTAGAAGGATGAAGTAGGAGATTATTGTGTGTTCAGAACCAAACCAAGCTGCATGGTAAGTTCTAGGAACACAGCATGAGACCCTCTGCCAAAGAAGCAAACAAATGAAAAGAAGAAAAACGCTTTATCCAGATCTAATTTTTCTTTGTATTAAATGGACATTATGGTCCTGGAGAGGGAGCTTTATAGTTATGAGGGTACATGTACAGACACACACACACACACACAGAGAGAGAGAGAGAGAGAGAGAGAGAGAGAGAGAGAGAGAGAGAGAGAACACGAATGAAATAGAGCCTGAGAAAATGAAGTAAAATATTGCTTATGGCAATATATTTGGCCCTTTACAATTGCTAGAACAGCACAGCACACCCAGGTCTGGGTGTTTGAAACAGATGCTGATTTAGTTCACTGTTTGGTTCTAAAAGTCTAAGATCCGTTGCCTCATCTATTTGGTCTCTCATGAATCCCCTCTCTGCGATCCCATACCATGGTGAGGGCATCACTGTGACACATAAGGAGGAGATCGTTCAGTGATAGAGGAAGACTGAGACTGGAAAAGGGACAGCCCTGCTCTCTAATAACAATGTGCCCTGGAGACAACTAACAAAACGAGACTAGCATTAATCCCTCCAGGAGATGCTTCCAACGACCTAACTGGCCTTGAAATAGACCCTACCTCTTAAAGATTCCACCCCTCCACACCACAGATGACCACAGAGAGTGTGAAGAAGGAGGGTGGGTCTGGCTTTCTCCAGTGCCCATCTCTCCTTGCACAAAGTAGATGATATGGTTACCCAGAAGATAGGTCGTGCAGGATCAGTGAGAATGTCCAACTGCTGCCTCTTCAGTCAGCACTGGATGCAAGACAAGTATCATTGCCCATGATAGAGGTGCGCATGCATGCATGCGTGCATGAGTGCTTGCGTGCTTGCATGTGCATATGTATGCATGGGATGCAGATCAGTAGATCAGTACCTCTGACGACTGGCTTATGGATTTCCCTGCTGTAAATACATACATGATGCCGTGTATGACTTGAGGGTGACTGAGGTACAGGCATTGTGACTGCTGATCCGGTTCAGTCACCGTCTCGGTCGCCTTCAGATGTCTGAAGTCTGACTCTCTTGTGCTCGGTGAGATTGTTGATGGGTGTGTCTATCCACGGACTCCACACTAGGTAAAACCTTGCTGGCAAATCAATACCATTTGATAATAAGCATCCTCAACTATCACAGCTCTTAAAATGTGGGCTTTGGGGCTTTGCTGTTTTACAGACACGAAATGTGTCTTAGAGTTATCTTTGATGTGATTAAACAGATGTATAAAATGAGGTTCTTATGAGAATCACAATTTAAATTTTAAAATGGAATCTGCCCATCTCTAAGGCACTAGCCTTAGCTAAATATTAACAATATCGGATTTAAACTATAGGAAATACTCACTGAAGCCCTAAGGTGAAAGTGGCCGAAGATTCCTGCCACTTAGAAAAAAATAAGTTTCCATTCTAAGTGTGTCTAAATGTGTCCTAAATGTGGCTTCAGTGAAAGAAAGCTCCTGCTATATGTCAGCGTCAGAACCCCTCTTCTGGACATCTTCCATGCAGTACCAGAGTATCTCTGTGCTGACTGGTAGATTCCAACATAGCGGTCAAAAGAACTGCCGTATCTGTCATCCATAGCAGTTAGATTAGGTCTCTGTAACCTGAGAGCCACCAGACCCCCTGTTTCTGTGGGCAGGATGAAAACTCCTCCCTGGTGGTTAAAGCAACCCGACGGCAGTTACATCATGTAGGTCACACATTAGTCAAGCGCCACTCCTTACCCAAAAAATGACCGCTGTCATGTAGCACTGGTCACCATTAATCAGGCCTGCTTCCTTACTATGCAAGAGCCTCCTCTTTCAGAAACCGTTAAGAATAGACAGCTTGCTCTCTCTTCTGGGACTGAGGGTTCTTTTTTCAGAATCCTACGTTCTGTGTGGTCTTATAGGTTAGCAAAGCTCTTACCTAAAGGACAGTGACCTCGGTACTTTTCTTTCCAATCCAGGTCCCCGCTCTGTCTCCTCAAAATGTTACACTTTGATGTCCTGATGGTTTATAGAAGTAATGATTGGTCAATGCAATGAAGCTCTGTTTGATCTCCTTACCTGGGTATCTTATGTACAGCATGATGTCAAATCTAAACCACAGCACCCTAGATGTCAATATACTCTCTAGGAAACATCGTGTAGATGGTAAATCTGTTAAAAAGAAGCCAAGTATGGTGGCTTATGTTTGAGGAAGCAGTACTTGAGAAGCTGAGACAGGAGGATAGCCATCTGAGTTACATAAAGGAAATTCAGACCCTGTCTCAATAAACAAAATCAATAAGAAGCATAAAACAATTTATGACTAATAATGAGAATTGAATTATGAAGGGTTTATGTTGAGAAGAATTAGAAATAAAATTTTATAGATAATTTTTACATTTATAGGTAAAAATACTATTCATACATATTCATATAAGTAAATATAACACATGATTGCCTTTGTATAAATTTAGAAATGTTTCTAACTTTTGAATACACAGTATTTGTCATCAGTTAGGAAACTACAGCAAAAACAATGAATTTTTTTAGGAAAAGGGGTCATCTATTTTACAAAATATTAGAAAAATGTGTTCCTATCAATTAAAAATAACCATTATAAAATGAACCACATCTAGTGGTTGCACAATATATAACCTCAAAATGTAAGCAAAGACCAGAATCCTTCTGGAACTCTGTAGGCAGAGATTGTTCTTTTATTCCTGGCTGCTCAGGCTCATATACTCACAGAAACTATATTAATTACAACACTGCTTGGCCAATGATTTAGGCATATATTTTGCTACTTCTTACATCTTGAATTTACCATTTCTATTAATCTGTGTATCACTATGAGGCTATTGTCTATTGGTAAGTTCCAGCATGTTCTCCTTTGTCAGATACATGGCATCTCCTTGGCTCTGCCTACTCTCTCTCTATATCTCTGTTCAGAATTCCCTCCTGGCTTTGCTCTGCTAAGCCATTGGCTGAAATAGCTTTATTTATCAACCAATAAAAGCAACACATGTACAGAAGGACATCCCACATCAGAACCCAAGTACTCTCTGAATGTGTTATGGTGGGAGATATTATTGGAACACAAAATAGCCTGGGATCTTAAGATTAACAAAGTAACGGTCTAACTTTTCAATAAGACCCAAAAGTATCAGCTCTGCAATTATAAAGGGCAGGCAAAGTCAAGCAAACTTACCATTCAGCCCACATGTGGAAAAGGCAAACATTTTAGGAGGCAGCAAGATGCAGCAGTGTGTGCATTCATAGCACCACTTCTGACACATTTGCAAAGAATGATGTTTATGGTGCGAGAGCCGGAGGACACAAGGCCCACAGCTTTTCTCCAAATTGCTGTAGACTGGTTAAGAGGCTTAGAAAGCAAATAAAGAAAGTTTCAAAACATCGATTAGCTGTTCAGATTGCAAAACCAGAGAATTTCTCTTCTTGGTTACACTAAGTAGAAGGTCACGCGTCTAAAGTACTTAGCACTATATCTGCCTTGCAGAAAACAGTAAGTAATATGCTCACTGTCGCTATCAGCTTCATCGTATTCATTTATTTTAAATGTTCATGGATAGCAATGTCTACCTCTCAGGTGCTGTGCAATTTTGTGAAACACTCTCGTGCATGTTGTTTTACTTCATCGCTACCCTGGACCTGTTTGCATGTCTTGTTTCCATTGTGCAAAGAAGGAAATGGGCTCAGAGACACTGATGAGCTGCAGTTAGGGAGGGATCACAACAATCATTAGACTCTGAATCTGGTGGTCCGGTTTGATTCAGGTCTCCAGATCGTAGCAGTGGATAAGTTATATTGGAGAAACAAACAAAATTTCCTCTCACTGAATCAATGGAGAACTTGTGGATAAAGAGAGACATTGGAAAACAACATCTAACATTTCTCTTGTACTCGGCTTGTGGTATATATTGTATCAAACATTTCACAGACCTTGCTCTTTAACCTTCATGATGTAGGTTTAAGGTAGGTGTTAGTACCTGCATTTTTCCGCATTGAGAAACTGAGGTTTTAGAAAGTTGCATTACTTGCCTGAAGTCCTAAGGCAGACAAACCACAGAACGTGTATCAAACACAGTGCCTCATTCCAGGGTGCTCACATCTTGCTACTTCTTTGTGTTGGTTCCAGTAGACAGTTTTGAGAGGATAAGACCTCTAAAATCCCATTTCTAGCTGAGAAAGGCAGCCAGAAAATCGAGTACAAGTACAAGGTCCTTGGTGTGGAATTTAGGCAACCCAACAGTTTATACTTGATCAAATTAGCAAGAAAGTTAAATATAAAAATATGTAAATTTTTTCTGGAAATAGAAACAACCATGGCTTTTCCAAGCACTCCAGGCTTGTGGATTAAATTATTTTACCTATCAAAAAAAATCCTTTTCCTTTTCTAATTCAGATTTGCAATATGTAGGCACAGCGGCATGGCTCAGTATGGTATTTCACTGTTAAAGGGAAACAGTGTTGTGCATGACAGGTGTGTGTGGCATGGATATCTCTGCACCCGAGTGTTACCTATCTGTTTCCAGGGCACATATCAGCAAGAACAAGAATGTTTTCATGTTTTAGGAATGGCTAAACCAGTTAAATATGAGGTGGAAAATTCAGCCCGAACTCTATATTCTGAACTTCCTGTAAACTCTGCCAGTATTGAATCCCAGTCAACAAAAGACAGCAGACGTAACCAAAACATTTGATTAGTGTGTATTCACTAGTGACTTACTACTTGGATGTCATTTCCTAGGGAAAGCAACACGCCATGACTCTCTTTAGAGATTCTACTGTTGCTGCTGTTTCAATGATTTGCATTGACTCCAACGAAGGCAATGAGACAAACATGAATTTTCATGTAAATCAAATTAATGAAGCTGACTTTAGATCTCTTGGGCCAAAGTCTTGAAGAAACTATGGTTTGGACTCTCTCTGTATTTTCAACATTTACTTCCAGACAGTGAAGACAAATAAAAAGGAATCGAAAAGTAGTCCTGGCTGCAGTTAAATTAAAAAGATAATGAAGCTGGAAGACTGTCTCATCACAGGGATGCTTCTCTGTCAACAGTTGCTATGTCGGTTGAGCCCTGCTGTGATAATGAATCATGGTTTAACCTGAGCACCGAGAAGAATGCTATGCTATGTTTAAATCCTGCTGTCCTCTCTGGGCTCCAGAGAAATATAAGCCATCACTTGTCTCAGCGTTTCTAGGAATTCTTGTAAAGTGGCAATAAACACACCACTGCTGTATAGCCCTTCTAGCCTGTCCTGCATGCAGTCTCTCTCCAGCTTGCTGTTTCCATGATGTCAGTTTGTGACATTGTCAGGAGACAACTTCGAGCAATAGAGTTGGTTTTCAGTAGAGACCCTGTGCTTTCTGTGGAAGGAAGGATAATGGTAGAGCCATATTGAAAGCCAGTGTTTTGTGAGGGGGGCAGGGCATAAGAGGCTCCACAATAGCCATGTATGAAGAGTCAATCCATCTAGGCTCTTGCTGCCTGCAGTAAAGACATGTGTCGTGAGACAGATTCCAGTCATTTCCATAAAGTCTTATGCATGTTGCTTGAGTGATTAATAAAAAGTCATCTAGTCAACAGGGCATTATTGATCTTTGTCTGCTAAAATTGAGCCATGGTTTCTTTATTTATAAGCTTTAATGGTTTTGTTTTGCTTGGTATTGCCTGCATTAGACAGTTAACGCTCAGGAAATTTCCCCCACCTAAACAAACAGTGAGGCAAAGAAAGATCTGGTGCCCAGAACTCTTCAGGTTCTCCTAAAGATAAAATCCTCACAAAAGAATTGGCTCTGAATGTACAGGACATTGATAAGCAGGACTTCACCTTTCTAATGCTTTTCATTACACGGGGCCGAAGAGATAGTTCACAGTTAAGAGCACTTGCTGCTCTTGTGGAGGACCCAGGTTTGGTTCCCAGGAAGTACATGGGGACTCACAAATCCAGGTCACTTTAGTTCCAAGAATTCCAGCACGCTCTTCTAGCTTCTGAAGGCATTGCATGCACATGCAGAGAAAGCACTGATATACATAAAATAAAAACGACTGCATTCTGTAAAACCTAAGACATAGAGAGTTTGCCATGGACATGAGAATCCCAAGATTTACTATTCATTTCAACCAGTTGGCTCGCAGCCTTTCTGGAAGTGGGTGATTTATAGGACCTGAGCCAAGTGTCTACTAAGGAAAACTCAGAATTGGCTCAAAAGAACTAGAAGCAAAGGCTCAAAACTACAGAATTGAGGCTGGGCCAATGCCCCCAGAGACCTCTTCACACATTTCCTTCCCTTTCAATGCTGCTTCAGTGACTGGGTCAACAGTGAAAATTCTAAGTGTTACTAGGAACAGACCTTTTATGCTTCTCTGGACCATTGATTTGCTGCTCAGAACTTTCTCCTTTCTGTCAGTGGGGGATAGAACTTGGGGAGTTGCACCCCTGGCTCTTGCTCAGCTTTTAGCCTACTAATGAACTCCCTTAGCATACTCCCTCACCTGGAAATGTTCTGTCTTTCTGTCTGAGCATTTCTCTTGCCATGCAGAAACATTTCAATTGCATGTAATCCCATTTGTCAATTCTTCTTATCAAATCCAACAGAGTAACGCAGGAGATGAAGATTTCCAAAGCGGTTGAAAGGGCTTCAGAATGACTCTGCTTGCTCCCTCCCCTTTACAAGACAGCCTCAGCAGCAAATCTGAGGTGGCATAGTTACCCTGAAGTTTTGAGCACTTGCAATGACTGGGGAGACCGCTTTGTTGAATTCGTATTGGGTATAGAAAGTACAAACAATTTCTTGGTTAATAAGGTGAGGAGTCAAGCTTGGCATAAAGAGTAAGCTACCAGAGTGTCGGATAAAGTGACAGGCATGTGGGATGCATTACATCTGACCTCAGCTGCGATTCATCGTGAAGGTGAGGAGAAGTGAGTGCCCGCCAGCCTCTGCCCTGTGTCCCGGCGCTGTCACTTGTACACTGGACCCCACATTATCCTGTGCGTCTTGCTTCCCCAGTGCCTGCCTCAGTCAGGGCCTCTGTGTCTGTGACAAAACACTATGAAAAAAAGCACCTGGAAGTGGGGAATTTTGTTCACACTTCCACATCGTAGTCCGTCATTAAAGGGAGGTCAGGGCAAGAGCTCGAGAGAAGAAACTGGAAGCAGGAACTGTAGCAGAAGTCATGGCAGAAGGCTGCTTCCTCACTTCTTGCTCGTGTCTTGCTCAGCCTGGTTCTCCTACCATCTAGGCACCCACCAGTATCAATCATCAATCGATCGTTAATCTGGTAAACACTCCCACAGACTTAACTCCAGGCCGATCATACCGAGGTGTGTTTTTGAATAAGATTCTCTCTTCCCAGATAAGTCTAGTTTTGTGTCAAGTTGACAAAATCCATCCAACGCAACTGACCCCTTGGCAACTTGACCCTTAAACACTTCCCTTATTAATCTATGACCTTTCCTTTCTTGGTCATCCCCGAGAATTTTAAAGAGACTTTGAATTAAAGAGATTGAACTTGTAAAGGGTTTGAATATCTTAAATCTGTGAGGTGTTTAAAAGTTGGAATGTTCTGTATGCTGATGCGGATATAAATATGCACTGCCCACAGCCTGCAGGCGCAACAGTCATGCATGGCGCTGGCACCCAGAGCAGGATGGTGTGCAGCAGCCTGGAGCTCCTGCGGAAACATGTATATAGAGTCTGTCCTAGGCCCACCAACCCACATCCAAGATGGAGACACTGTGGCTACTGCCCTTGCTGCTTCCCCTGCTGGGAGGGTTGCAGTGGAGGGGGGCTAGGAGTGACTATTGACCTCAGGCTGAAAGCCCAAAGGTGTAGGTGGTTAGCATCCAGGTGGCAGACATCAAGGGCAGGGAGGTGTGCAGGAGCCATGAGCTCTCTCTGAACCTTCCCCTAGATGCCCTGACTATTCACAGCATCACCCTGACTCTGGGCAACAGCAGGGCATCCTAGATGAGTCTCAACAGTGGTCCAGTATTTATGGTGCTTCAGACACCAAAAACCTTGGACCGCATCAAGGATCCATTGCAATGAATATTTGCTGCAAAGCTGTTTGGGCAAAAACACATGCACTACAGTTTCTAATACCACCAGGGCAAATGAATATTGGATGGAAAGTTGGGATGGAGGAACAGAGCAGTGAGTGTGTGCTGGAGAGGGGTGTGAGTGAGGGCTATGGCAGGCAGGAGAACATGTGTCTGCTGAGTGGGGTGGACAAGGTGGTGTGCAGCAGCCTGGAGCTTGCTGCCTCCTGAAGTCATGTTGATGCCCAAGGGCCATGATGCTGCTGTAGATGACGTTGATGTGAGTGACCTGTGCTGCCACCTTAGGCCATATTAATGTACCTGGTCTGTGCTACTGCCAAGAGCTGTGGCTAGATCCATGATCCTACTGCAGCCACTAGCTGAACTGATGTCTGTGGTCCATGTTACCACTGAAGGTCAAGGTTTCCTAATCTGTTATCTCAAATCATTCCTATGGTAATCATTACAGCTTTTGTATATTTTAATTTCTGTTCAATAAATAGGATACAGGTTTATAAGTAATGGTAAAGAAAAAATGAGTAAATTCCAGTTTGGTGTGTGTGTGTGTGTGTGTGTGTGTGTGTGTTTATGTGCACACGCACACATGCACGCATGCACTCTCTCTGCATATATAACTTTACGTCAGAAAAGGGCACCAAATCTCATTATAGGTGGTTGTGAGGCACCATGTGGTTGCTGAGACTAAAACTCGGGACCTCTAGAAGAGCAGTCAGTGCTCTTAACTGCTGAACCATCTCTCCAGTCCCCAGTTTGTATTTTTTAAATAATTTATTTATTTTCATTCTATGTGCATTGGTGTTTTGCCTGCATGTGTGTCTGTGTTAGGGTGTCAGGTCTTGGAGTAATAGACAATTCTTAGCTGCCATGTGGGTGCTGAGACTTGAACTGAGATCCTTTGGAAAAGCAGTTGGTACTCTTAACTGCTAAGCCATCTCTCCAGATTTGATTTTTAAAGTATTAATCGGTTAGACAAGTTACTTTGGAAGGATAGAGGGGTCCTTATAGAACTAAGCTCAATATGTGTCCACATTTATTCTTTGAACGATTATAATTTTGCCCTTTATGTCTTTCATAGAAGATGAAAATTTGATTGAACCTTCCAAATTGGATATAGGCTTGTGAGTCAGTTAACTAATTAGGCCAAATGATATTTTTTTTCAAAATGACCATTTTATAGATGGAGAGCCTAGCTTCAACCTCTTCAGCAGGTGCCTGTCATGAAGTCTGGGGGAAGGAAGTGAGCAGTGTGACTTGCACACCATACTGCCCCCATTCGATCAGCTTCAGTTTCAAAAAGAACCGTCTCTTTCTTTTGATAATTAGTAATAAAAGAATTTCCTTTGGTAATTTGGTTCATTTGATAATGTGAAAGAATTGGAACAGTCGTTCTCTGTATTTAAAAGTTTCACTTCCCTTTTTTTTTTGCAGTAAGTTCAGTACCGTCACATAGAACTGGGTTTGAAGTATGCCCCACTCAGTCAATTATCAGTGGCCTTGAGTGCAGAACAGAAAGGTATGTCCCCACAAGCATTCCTTGCTGCCTTCTTATGTTGGCTTTATACATCCAAATGCCAATATAAGCACTACTTGTAACATTCATATAGAAGGAAGTCTCTTTAAAGCAACATTGTGCAAAGATGGGGGCTTGTTCCATGTGAACTCCAACCTTTGATACAATTGCTACCTGCTACTCGCCCAGTATTTATATCCGATTTTAACAATAGCTAAACTACTAAAAAGACTCATGATTACTAGGGAATATTGAAATATTAAAGATTATGAGAGCAATTTATTAAAGAATGTTGGAATAATAAGTACAATTTTCTGAAAATGATTGCATATTATAGATACAAATTAGGTGTTATTTTATGTGTTGAAAACAATAAATAATATCCATTAAAGCTGGGTAGAAAGTATATATATATGTATATTGGTCTCAGAAGAAACTAATACATGTTGACATTCCAGTTTTGCAAGTCTTTTCTTATTCATTTCTTATTTCCAGAGACTGATGTGGGATTTCCCGTTTTTCTAGTCTTTGCCAGTCCTAGAATATCCTACAGTTTTGCTATTTTGTAAATTGCCATTGTAGGACTGGTTGCTATGGAGAGTTGATCCTTTCCCGATGTTAGGCAGTGGTGACTGCCCATCCTGCCCATCACCCCTAAACTCGTGCCACGTCCCTGAAGTCCTCACTAGGCCAAGTGTGCTTCCTGTGTCTGCTGGTCTCATGCATCATGTGATCTATTCTATGTCTCAGGACTTCATGTTTTTTACATAGAGAGCCAACTTGAAAAATACTGACCATTGCACCTATTAAAGGCAAGATTGTCTCTAAACTACTCAGAGGCAACAATACTGCCATGTTTAACTTCTTTTTTTGCCTCTACTTAAATATAATCAAATTCTCATTTAATAGAATGTTTTCTGTATGCTTCATATGGAGACCTGGTGGGTTTTCATTATAAAAATCTGTAATTAAGTAAGCAAGCAATGCAATCACACTGGTCGCCAGGTTTTTATATACTGTAAAGACCCTGGAACCTGAGTTGGAGGGTGGAGTGGTAATGGCCCTGTTCGCCTGCTGTTAACTGCACAGCTGTGTAGAAAAAGGGGGGAAGTTCGTGATTTTCACTAAAAAAATACCAAAAAAAGCAAAACATCATTTATTGATAAGTTATTTTTCTTATTATCTGAGAGAATTGAATTCATGAACTACTCATATTTTAGAACCAAATGTGAGAGAAGAATGCCAGTCATGATTTCTCTAGGCTGTTTCTTCAGTAGCAAAAAATAGTACAGTGTAATCCACGGTCAGTTTATACTTCCTATATTACGACTTCTAACATTCTTTTAGTGGACTGTTATACTAACTGCTTAGAGTATGATGTAATAATAAGATTCTCAACTCCCAGGGCAGCCTTCTTAGTTCACATATTCTTTATTTAAGTGGCAAGAGTATCTCATGGGATAGATCAGAACTCCATCATCTATTAAAAATTAAAATTGATTCTATAATGTTTAAAACACATAAAGGGCATATAATTAATTCTGGCCCGCTGACATTCTTGAGGTTTTACAGAATGACAATGTTTTCTCTAGAATTAGCAGCAAGGTATTATGTCAATCTTACATTTTTTCCATTGAAGGGTAATAAGTGATCATACTCCTAATTCCTAACTCATTGTATGATATTGAAATTGGACAAGATCAAAATGTTACAGCCAAATTATACTCACTAATATACATGTAAAGTTACTTTACCAAATATTTGCAAACCATATCTTATAAAAATTGGATTCATCTTAGAACATGGAAAAAATTAATATTAGGAAATCTACAAATATAACTTACTCAATGACAGACAATGGAGTTTTTAAAAAGTCTGATTCTTGGATTTCTTGTTTTAAAACCTTTATTTAATAATCCTCTCATAGGGTGTAAAAATGTATTATTTTCAACAACAAATCATTATAAAAAATCTCAGAGAAGCACAAAAACGTTCCACATTATCTTGTTAAGGGCATTTACTAAAAATCTATATTTTCTTAATAGTAAAATGTTAGAAATACTTCCTTTAAAACCAAAACAAAATATCCAATAGTGTTGATTGTACTACAGGGGGACGGGCCTTGGTCCTGGCCCAAGGTGATATGACAGAGTTTGTTGATACCCATTGGAGGCCTTAACCTTTCTGAGGAGTGGATGGGGGATGTAGGGGGAAATGAGGGAATGGAAGGAGAGGAGGGAGGGGAACTGGGATTGGTATGTGAAGTAAAAAAGACTGTTTAAAAAAATAGAAAAAAGTATAAAAACTAAAAAATGAAGAAGAGGAGGAGGAGAAAGAGGAGGAGGAGGAGGAAGAAGAAGAAGAAGAAGAAGAAGAAGAAGAAGAAGAAGAAGAAGAAGAAGAAGAAGAAGAAGAAGAAGTAGAAGAAGAGGAAGAAGAGGAAAAGAAAGAGAGAGAGAGAGAGGGAGAGAGAGAGAGAGAGAAAGAAAGAAAGAAAGAAAGAAAGAAAGAAAGAAAGAAAGAAAGAAAGCAAGCAAGCAAGCAAGCAAGCTTTTGAGGTGATGATTAGTCCAAAATAGCCCTCAAAAATAATTGATGCCTGGAATCCCAGCCATCGGGAGGCTAAGGTAAGCAGACTGTCATGAACTTTAGGGTTACCCTAGGCTACACAATGAGTTTCAGGATAAACTGGACTGCAAAATAGGACCCTGCCTCCAAAAGCAAGTGCAGAATCACAAAGCTAAGGCTCTATCATCTATGGTGTTTTGTCTAACAACATAATCATGTTTGCATCAATTTCTGTAACTAGTTTGTAGTTGTGATTCATTTGCTTATGGTCATTTAGTGATTCATTTTCTTTATCAATAATCTATTGTTGGGAATATATTACAAAATTCCATGATATCCCTGCATTAATATCCACTCAGGAATAGACTAGTTCAGACATACTCATGGGCTCAGTTTTAGAAGATATTGTTGTATTAATTTATAATAATACTGGAGCTAACTTACATACCACTGGTGATAAGGGATTATAGTTCAGATCTCTCCCAGGACTCAGTATCACCTGAATTCTTCTGTTTTAACCCAGAGGATATTAAATTATATAATTTTTTAGTTTTCTTTGGGGATTTTCAGATATCTAATACATGTTAGCATATTTTTGGATTTGTTGGTCATTCATAGACTTTTGGAAAGATCATCCTTACTTGTTGTGCATATTTCTTTCAAACAATTTTGCTACAAATGGTTTTTTATTTGCAATTCAGATGCTTATTAAAATATGCATGTGTGACAAATATATCATTCATCTATATCAAATATATCACCCTCAATCAGGACTTATGGCATTTTTAGCACAAGATTCTTAATTTTGACATTGAATCATCAACCTTTATGGTTAGCATTTTTATTGCCTTAGATTAAACATTTTCCTTACCCTAGGTTCATAAAGATATCTTTATGCACAGACTTTAAAATATATGACCTTCAGTATCTAATCTTTTAATCCACCTGTCTGTGCTTACACCAGCACCATGCTTCTATGATTGTTAGGTCATTTTTATTGGATAGAGTCTGTGCCATACTGTTTAAATTTCTTTAGGTCAGTTTGTGGTAATATTTGCCCCTTTCTCTTAAATATACATTTTGAAATCATGTTGTCAAGTCTCTTTGAAAATGTTCTTTAGATTTTGACTTCATTTTTCTTGATTAGCCTGTGTATTTGGTGGCTTCTGTATTTAAACTTTATTGTATATCTTTTTCTTTGGTGGAGGACAGAATTTAGTTTCTTATGTAGACGATAATATATGAAAGAACAGTTTCATTTTTCCTTTTCAAATCTCTGTTTTGGTGCAGAGTTCTAGAGAAGTCAGTCTGGCTTGTTCTTATTCTGCTGTCATTTTAGGCTGTGATGAGGTTTTGTGTTTTAGCAGGAGCAAATAGCAGAGCAGAACTACTTGCATTGTGGACAGTCTGAGAGTGGGGATGTCATTCTGTACTTAAAGAACTTGTTCCAATGACCAGAAAACTTTCTAATAAGTCTTACCTCCTAAAGTTTCACCTTCATCCAGCAAACATCAAGCTAAGAACCATGCCTTTACCCCATGGACCAAAATGCAGCAGACAGAAACACAGATGGACAGATAGGTCAGTGGATGGATGGATGGATGGATGGATGGATGGATGGATGGATGGATGGATGGATGGGTGTGTGTGCTATACATATATAGGTAAGCACAATCTCAGAAGACTGTTGCAAAGACAAATGATCAAGAATCTTTGGTGAGCAATGACTTCTGTGTGGAGATGTAATGCAATGGAGCAAAGGTGAACATGAACGATTTTTTAACAGGGTGTGTGAAGAACAGAAACAGACAACACACAGCCATACTAACTCTTCCCTACTTCTTTCCTTTCCTTTTTCATCAGCTATTTTCAAACTCTTTTCTCCCAAAAAGCAACAGGAAGCGCAGAAATGGAACTATGGGTCTGTGCTCAACAGTGTAACAGGATTTACTTCTCAGGAGGTTCAGGAAGCTCTGTGTTACTTTACTTTCTCTAAAGACAGAAAAATCAGAGCCACGAATATGTAATTAGTACAGTGTCTCATAGCTTTGAAATAGTGTAATTAAGGTTTGGGTTCACGTGTCTATGAAAGTCCATTTTAGTAACAAGTTATATAGTTATGCCACAAAATGTCTTTTAAGGTAAAAGGACATCTTCTAAGAAGAAGAATTCTGCTCAGCTTTCATCAAGAAACTAAACAGTATAAGATGACCTAAAATGTAAGGAGTTATCAAAATCTTCACCTTTTGATGATAGGAGCAGGAAAATTGCACATCTATTTCGAAACGGGCTTTTAAATAATACCCATAGTCCTGGTCATAGGTGCTGCATTGCTTCATTAGGTGAATTTTCATTCAGAACATTTCCATTTTCAGTTGCAAGACATTTTTATGTAAGTCATCACATAATTCTGATGCAGTTGAGAATTTGAACAAAAAGGTGATAGTTCCATAATTTTAAGATATTACGTTCTTATAGAAAGAAGTATCCTTCTTCCATACCCTGAGTCCTGGCATGGCTTATTGAGGATCTTTTAGGACTGTAGAGAAATGCATCTTACTTCTAGAACACAAAGAACAGGTTTTAAAACACCCCACATTCAAAGATACCCTAATCTTAAAGATGATGAGATCCACCTAGCAAAACTGGAAAGGACACATCAGAGTAGAAGGAATCCATCTCTTTCTCTGGAGACAAATGGGCGGCTATTCTGTCATGGGCTTTGCAAAGCAGGAAAGCTGTGCAATCCGTGTTACAATCTGGAATTCCTGAAGCTGCTTCGTGAGCACTCAAGAGTTCCCATCCTCTCAAGTCATCCCCGGAGCAGTTGTCTAAGATGCCCGTCAACGGCACTGTTGTTTTGCTGGGTTTTTAACTCAGTTAGTGCTAGCCGATTTACTCATGGTCTTACATGGCTCCTTGTCCCTTGCCCATTCAGAATCTGTCCTTCTCAGTTAATTCTGGATGTTTGTGGTTCACGCTGAGCAGCGCATCATTGGCAGAGAGCCCCTTCAGACTGGGATTGCACAGCTCCCCTGCAACTGAGATCAGCGGGAAGCGGAGCCAGCCAGAGCAATGAGTGGAGCATGTGGGCCTCACTGTTTGTAATTTCCCAGGCTTTCTCAAAATGAATCTGCCTAGCAAAAGGCTCGGAAAAATCAAAATATCTCAGTTATTTTGGCCGGACTCTGGAAAAGATGTCTGTGTCTGTATAATGAATGATAAATGGCCTCTCTTCAGTCACTTTCGGGGAAAGCAGACAACATCAGAACCCTAAACTTGCAAACCTGTAAGCTCTCAGATCCCATCTAAGTACCAACTCCCTCTCGAGTCCGCGTCCTCTGAAGAAGCCAGTGAGAGGCACAGAGGAGGGTAAACCCCTCAACGACTTCACTTTCACTGCCTTCTTTCTGTGAACGACACAGTGCACTAAAATGAGATTCTTACCCCCTGTCCCTGGGAACCTCCAGGAAAGAGGAAAATTACAATTTTCCTTTTTTTGTTGTTTATCTATACATGTTTAACATGTCCACACTCCAAAATGTAGGATTTCCTTTTTTATTTAACATTTACCATTTTTTAGAAAATGTTTTCCATTTTAAAATTTGTGTGCACAAGTACATACATGTGTGTGTGTGTGTGTGTGTATACACGTGTGGTTTTGTGGGGGGTCTTCACATGTATGTGCACATGTGTATGTGGATATGCGCATGTGTACATACATGGGGTGTGCACATGTGAGCATACATGTAGAGGCCAGAAGAGGGTGGTGTGTATCCTACTTTGTCACCACCTATTCATTTGAGGGAAGCTTTCCTCCTGCAATGTGGGCTTGCGCTCAGCCAGGATTCTCCCCTGGCAGGGGACCTGGAGTTACGGGTGTCTGGGGGACACCCAGTCTCCAAGCATGTTGATGTCTATCTGGGAACTCTCCTCAGAACTGAGAGATGCCTACTCTTAACCACAGAGCCATCTCTCTCACCCTATTAATTAAAGTTTTATGGGCATGTACTCAGTGTGCGTAGTGCTGATTTCCATAGTCTCTCTTAAGTGTGTGATGTACGAGGACCTTACGTACACCTCATGCTCTTCCTCTCGCTTCCCATCCTCTTTTCCCCTGCTTCTTCGCTTCCTCCACCTCCTTTCTGCTTCCCTACATGTGTCTACATACATAGAGAAGGAGTGTGTGTGTGTGTGTGTGTGTGTGTGTGTGTGAAGCTGTGTGTCTCTATACAATGTAGGATCCACAAATGAGACAAACATGATTTTTTTTTCAGAGTTTGGATTCATTTGCCTAATATGATGATTTCCAGTTGCATTTATTTTTCCAGGAAAAACAATTTCACTTTTTTTCTTGATCAGATGATGTATGCATGCCCATGTTTTAACAATGTGCAGATATGCATTCTTTATCTATTCGCCTGTTGCTGTCACCTAGGTAGAACCTCAGTCTTGAGGCTCAGAACGAAAGACTTGATGTCTAGCAGCACTGAAAGCAATAACTGCAGAAACAATCTCAACTGACTGATGGACTCAGGATGGAAGTGCAATGATTTCCAACTTAACAGTAGTTGCTTCTTCAAATCCAGTAATTGGTAGGGATTGGTGTAAATAAACAGGGATAATGCAATGTTTGTAGACCGTTACATACCAAGGGTAGAAATGCAAAGCAAAGAAGCAAAGTAAGACTGTTGATTAGTACCGAGCAACAGGAAGAACTAGAAGAGAAAATACACAGACAGTGGGACAGCGATGAGGAAGGGAAGAGATGAGTCAGCTTTAGTCAAATGCAGAATGAAGAGAAAAAGCAATGCAATTGACAAAAAACAAGCAAACCCTAAGTGCTTAGAAGCCTTGGGCAGGGAGACTCCTAACTCCGGGTCCTTTGGAAGAGGCAAAATAATAATAATAGTAATAACAATAATACACAAAGGGAAAAGGATAACAGGGAGGTGAAAGTTGGCTTACTAAATTGAAACAAACTTTTATACATGATAAGTATAAAATGTATACTTATATAAAAAGTATACTTATACTTTTGAACAGGAGCAAAAGGTAGAAAGGCAACATTCACCTCAAAAAACTCTCAGTCTACATAGAGTTATACCTGCCTTTCGAGTAATAACATTGGGCACCAAATAACGGCGAATCAATCCCACACCAGTTATGTTTTAAGGGGTTATTTATTTTGGGGGGTAAAACTTACATACACCACAAACCATCAGGAAGGGAGCCTAGTCGCTGGAGCAGGAGCCGAGAGCAGGAGCGGGGACCAAGCGCCAGAACCAAGAGCCCGAGCGGAGCTCTGTGGCTCTTTTTAAAAGAGAAATATACCACGCCCCAGTGGGCTGGTATTTCAGCGGCTATTGGCTGATGGAGCGGAAGGCGCTCCCACAGCACCGTGGGCTCGTGCTTCAGCGACTATTGGCTGAAGCAGCGGAAGATACTCCCGCAGCATACTTTATAGAGAGAGAATATAGAAATGCAGATTGAAGAAATGGGCAGAGATGTAGTCTGTCTGTGTTCACTTACTAGGAACAGTTGAGGGCTTCTCTAAGTCATCAGTTACTTGGGTAGAGGCACAGTGGCTGCCTGTATCAGGTCCCCCACATATGCAGGTGTCGGTCTCTATGTGGTTCCTTGTGTGAACACACAGGGCTCTCCTTGCTGTGTATATGTATAGAGGATAAATGGTGTATTTTACTCTATAAATATATACCCAACAGTTTAGTTTGCTGATTAAAAATAAAAAGATGTATGTTTTGACAACTTTAACTTTTAGATCTTGGTTTATATAATCAAATAAATATGTTAAACAAGTGCTTTGGTGTAGCAAGTGTAAGCACTTGGAAAATATCCAAGTATGGTCCTCAAGGGAAAGGAGATGCATAAGCTTTCTTGGACATTAAGCAAGGTAAACAGACGTGGCAATACCAATGAAAATGAACATAAATATTTAACATTCACGGCATAGAACTGAAAAAAGTCGAGTGTGGTATCATCTAGTAACGGTGCTCAGTAGACTGAGGCAGGAAGATGCGGAGTGAGTCCCAAGCTGCTAGCCTGAACAAAACAAACAATAGCAACACAATCCTTAAAATGCCATGAATGTCTCTGTCTGGTTTAGTAGCACCTAGTTCCATGTAACAGACCTGCAATCTTTGAAGGAAGCATGGTTCGTTCCTCAAAGGCAGCATATTACACCGTGACCACAGGTACAGATGGGCAGGCAAAACTAATGGATGTTCATTTCATGGAGCTTTATGGTTCTTGCTGTTCTAGTAGGAGCAAAGAGCTGGAAAGTGATGATGGGCAGGTAACACAGTTTGTACTGCATAGGCTTCTAAGCCCATGACCCTCCAAATCACAGGCACCCAACAGGTGCCCACAGAGCTCCTCCCATTTTCTCTGGTTTTGTACTGTTATTATTCATGGTGAATCCACATACCCTAAAATCATTTAAAACTGAACCATTTTGCATTCAGTAATGTATGGTGTGCTGTGGAAACTTAAATAACAAAAAGGAGATCTTGAAATTCCTTCCCTGTCATAGTCTCACTGAGAGGAAGGGCAGTAGCACAAGAAGGAACTGATGGAATTGGAACATTGTACTAAACTCTGCCGAAGCTTATGATTATTCTGTATTTGCAGAAATACACTATGGCTTCCCAATGGACTTCTAGAAAAAAAAGCTGAAATGTCTTTAAATCTTTGCATTAGTTACAGTAAAACAGTTAACCTTTACTGCAAACATCCCCAAACCATTGCTTGAGCTATTACGTGAGCTAACTCATGGGTACAGAGGAAAAGGATGTTCAGGCAAGGCCAAACTTCCATCAAATGCTCGTGGACAGATAATACCTTTACTCGGGGGACATGGGTTTCTGGCTCCCAGGGTTGATGGCTGAATTGTCGAACTGGTATAGCTAGGCTTCCTGATCTTCCTCCACACTTCATGTTTGATGCCGAGTCTATATATTTCCCAACAGAGCAGTGAAGGAATCATAAAAAGAGAGACTGAGCACTAAAAGATAAAGTTCAGATAAAGTTCAGAAATGTAGTTATTTAAATCCACTTATATCATATTTAGTCAGTACATTACATTCCTGTGTTTTGATAAATTTACCTATTTGTTCCTTCTTATTTTCTTTTTTTTCCTTTTTTTTCCTTCATATTTTCTTCTCTACTCTCCTCTCCCTCTTCAACTTTGTTTCTTCCTGGGGGTTTCTTTCGTTCTGTGCTGTACTGAGCATACTCTTTCTTCATCTAATATCGGTCATCCTTTGTTCAATCATAGTGACTTTCTGTCGTATGAAATTAACTTCAATTTAGCAAATTATGGATTCTAGATATAGACAATTCCCAAAAACAGACCATCAAAATTATGGTTGTATTATGTGAGGTTTGCTTACTATCAGTTTGAAAAATGTGTAAGTTGAAATACTGCGGTAGAAATTGGAGTGGGATTTGTTCCAGAGCAGTCTATAAGATGGTTTCGTTGGAGGAGTTTATTGACTCTCAACTTTTGTTTTTGCTATTAACTCTCCAGTTGACCTGGATTATAAACTCTCTTAGAAATACACTTCTCAAGGTACACTATATTCAGCTACGTTGTCATGAAAATTTAATTTTCCATTACAAGACGACATAAAGTGTGAGGGGAATGCTAGGTTACACAGATTTAACAGATTTCATTTCTCAAATGCATGGGATTCATGAAGAGAACGTGTAATATGTAAAACCTTCTAAACTTACTTAGCTGTACCTTCTTTCCAATTTTTTACAAAGGATATTTGGCAAATGTTTTGTTAAATGCTCCATTATCCGGTTCTGCAAAAAACAACTATTCCTAATGGTGACATTTGCATCGTGTTTTTGAAAGCACCATGTTAACTATAAATTTATTTGGGAGGATATAAGGGGAATTTGCCAATACTGATTTATTATCAATTATAGTATTGGGACTAATGCCTGTCTTGGTTTTGGTGTAAAGCATTCTACTAGTGAGATAATTCTAATATTCATCACTATGTTATAGCCCAGTAGAATGCAGACTAAAGCTTACTTCACAGATGGCTTCCACCTCAGTGCTGTGTATGCTGAGCCTCCCTTGCTCTGTTCTCGTGATGTCATCTGTCTCTTTTGGTACTTGTACAGCATGAAGTTCTGCTCTGTGGCTTAAACTCCAGAGCCCACAGCTGGTGTGGCTCTTTTATCTCTCATTTGGCTATGTTAACTTCAGTGAGGTGGTATTTCACTCACGGTGAACAGTTAACGCCAGCATGTGTGGTGTAGTTTGTCATATTAGAATCTGCACCTTAGGAGGTCTAGAGTGCATAATGAGCCACGTGATGTCCCGCCTCCTGGTCATTTGCACTTCATACAGCCTCACGAGGGGACCATTGCCATCAATGACCGCAGCGTGGTGCTTTGCAGCAAATACACACCTTGATGATATTTTACTCTTGAGAAAGTCTATGGAGCCGTTCTCTCTCTGTGGAGACAGATGGCGGGTTTACCAATGACCCACCTGGCTCCTGTTCCTCTTTCCACTTAGTGGCAATTCTTCTGCAGCCAAAGATGAAGTGTGCAGGAATCTACAGCACTGTAGCCAATGCCCACATTTATGTGTGCACATGAGGCTGTCACACACAGTCCCTGTGATCATGGGGCCACATGTGTGGGGCTGACAAATGTTTTCTACAGGCGTCAAACAATTATTGAAACTCAACTCTCCACATCAAATGTCTTGTTATCCTTACATCTCAAGTGTTTTAGTTTGTTTACTGTTTAAGAGGGAGAAGGCTGTTTTACAGGAGACATTGTGTGACTAGAATAGTTAGAAGAAAAAAGAAACAAACTCATAGGACCCATACTTTCCCACAGTCAGACACCTCTGCCATCCATGGCAACTATCCACTCTGTGTCTGGCAGGAACTGTAGTTTATGCAGTAACTCAGATGCTGAAGAAAAAGCAATAAATGGGTCAGCACCCTTGAAAATACATCCACACAGCCCAAAGCCTAATAGATGGAAGTCAGTAATATCTTTATATACAAACATTAATAGGTAGAATTTTTTTTCTGAGACTCCAAAGCACAAAGGAGACTCAAGAGCTGTGGTTTAATGACCTGGAGGGAAAGAGCATGAACTGGAGCTTCTGTTTTAACTCACAGGAGGGAGAATGTGTGTGCACAGGAGGGAGAATGTGTGTGCCCAGGAGGGAGAATGTGTGTGCACAGGAGGGAGAATGTGTGTGCACAGGGAACATGAGAATTACGCAAGAGCACAAGTTCCGCTAGGTGTAAGTTTAAAGAATGACAAAGGAGGACGTTCCTGCAGCCTGTAACATGGGGGACGATTGCCTCCTCATGAAATAAAGCTCTTCTGTTCCTAACACGGAGACCAGCAGTGCCAGTGGAGGCGGCGTGTGCAGGATGCATCCTTCGAGTGAAGCATCTCTCTCTCTCTCTCTCTCTCTCTCTCTCTCTCTCTCTCTCTCTCTCTCTCTCTCTCTCCCTCTTTCGTAAAGCTTCATTCTAGGTTCCTTGATCTTCCAAAAGATCACCCAGTGACTTGTCCTACTTTCCAAACATCTACAGTCCTGATTTTTCTCTTTCTCCACTGCCACTCCATCGGGTCCAGCCCTCGTCATCCTTTCCCAGACGACCAAAGTCACCTTCTCACCTACTTGTCCTCCCATTTCGTTTCGACATCTCTCGTTTGGTAGACACAATGATCTTTCTAAAATATGAATCTGGTGCCATCGTGTTGCTACTCAGGCCCTGGCAATCTGTCGCTCTAAAGGTGTGAGTCATGGACCAGAACAAGGCATGTGAGGATATATATTACCTTGTTCCTCTTTCCTGGCCACTTAATAAAATGGGCCTCACATATGTGGTTACTTATTTATCTTTGGGAAGTCTTAGATATCACTGTCTGGCATCAAGAAGCCCTTATGAAACAGACAGCATTATATGCCCTTTAGTGTGTAATAGGAGCCCTCTACTTACTTTTAGGGCACCCTAGAATGCCCTGTGTAATGTTCTCATGGCATCAGATGCATGTAACCACAACTGTCTCTGTTCTCATCTGTGTTCTTCCCTAGCCCATGAGTAGCTCTGCCGTTTGGTGGCCTCGCCAGCTACTGACAGTCTTATTACATATGAATGATGCAATAGTCTCACTTCCTGCTGTATACACACCTGAAATACTTCCCGCACTTATTTCACAGGTATGATTTCCAGAGCATGGTTTTATTCAGCCAATAACCAGTGAAGAGCCAGCATGAGCACAGAACTAAAGGAAGCATATACATTTGCTCTCCCTCTCCCAGAGGGATTTTATGGTTGAAATGTCCTTCCCTTCCTTAGGTGAAACAACAGAGGCCTCACCCAACCTGACAAGAGAATCGGTGACCCCACCCAGTCTGCTGGAGTTTAAACCTTCGCTCAGGTCACCTCTGATCGAGGCTGATCAATGTCACCTCCGTAAAACAGGGGAGCAAAGTTAATTCTAGACTTAGAAGCTACAGAAGGGTCACATCTGAGTTGTCTAACTCATACAAGGAACAGTTTGGTGGCACGTCTGCAGAAACAGCCTAGGCCCCTGCAGAGACAGATGGAGGAAGAGAGCGCATTGGCCACCACACCTCCAGTGCCCTTAACCTCAGGCGGTAGCTCCTCCCAACATGCACAGACACAGGCTGGGAGCCTTCTGTAGGGGCTTCCTTTCACTGGATCTGTACATACTACATAATGCCACATCTCTGCTAAAAGCAGCTCTACCCTGTGAAAACGGAGGCAGTCACAGGCAGACACAGAAGGCCCATGTGGCTCACAATGTGATAGACCTTACAACCCGGCGGTTCTGATATCAAAAAGAATGACTTCTGAAAAATAAATGTTCATCATGAAAAGGAATGAACCTGTAGGAAATGATCACTGTTAAAAGAAGACCAAATTCAGACCTAGCATAATTTGGGAAACTCTTTTGTTTAATATGCATTATTTACATATAAAAAGTCTTCATTTCTCAAAGGCCAAAAGTACACATGTGAAATAGAAATGAAATAATTAAATGTAATAGTTAAAATTCTCATAAAGGAAAAAAATATAATGCAGCATTAGTTTTTGAAATCTTGTTGAAGAAATTACTTAACAAATGTAAAACCTACAGAATTTAATAAAGCCTCTATTATGGTCTGCAGAATGCAGAGACTGACCTGGTCCCCTTGTTAGTCTTCATAAAAGAACATCAAATACATATTCTTTGTAGCTCACTGCAGCTGCACTTACATTGTTTTCTTTGTGTGTACATCTTTAAATATTTTAGTGCTTATACATGTGTATGTAATTTTGCGTGATAACACACATATATATCAAATGCGAGTATATATACATCACCAATACAAAATGCGTGTGTGTTATTTCTCGTTCTGGATTTAGACTGTGATTCTAGATTGGAGTATTATTAAACGGAAAAGCCTATATCTTCTTTCCCTGTTGCTGTGTACAGTATCTGACGAGATGCTTGTGGGATTTATTTTATTTCGCACTGAAAGAGTATCCATGGCGGTGGCAAACCCTAGAAGGAATGTGTGGAAGCTCCTGCTCATACTGCATCCTCCCTCACAAAGTAAGGTTTGTTCATCCCTGTGTAAATGACAGCCCCTTTGGGAAGCTTGACTTAGGATCACGGAGTCTGCTCTTGTGTCAGCAGGATGTGATGAATGCTTGCTTCCACATCAGTCTCCTTCCAGTATAATCCAGGACACTGTGCTAGGCAATGGTGCTGCCCAGAGTGGACCAGTCTTCCTGCCTCAGTCGTCCTGACCAAGACAGCCTCCCACAGGAATCCCAGAGACCGGCTGCCCAGGTGATAGATCTCAGCAACTGCACAATTGAGAATAACCATCGGGGCCACCAAACAGCCCAAATAATTGGTCTTTTTCATATCCAAGTAATGTTGGGTTACAGAAAAACCATTTTCATTATCAGACATTCTGTTTCTCACTTTTTCAGTTTACTCTGAAGATCTTACAACAGTCCTGACTTTGTGAAAGATCAAGGCAGCTGCTTCTGTTCCTGATGGCTCACCTCTCTCCTTTATCCACTGTCTCCCTTTGATTTTGCGGAATGATGGGGAGAGTAGAATTTGAGACAGGGTTTTGCTGTGTAGCCCTGGGTGTCCTGGAACTCACTCTATATACCAGGCTGACCTTGATCTCACAGAGATCCTCCAGCCTCTGCCTCTGGAATACTGGTATTAAAGGCGTGCGCCACCACCATCTGGCTCACTGTCTTTTGAGGGTCTATAAGATCCGCTCTTAGCTGGGAACATGGATCAGAGTTGATCCAAAGTCAAGAAGATGTAGCAAGTAAGTGCCAACACTTCCCTTCTTTTCTGTAAGATAGCCTTCTATCAGAGAGGTATCATAGGCAGAGTGGATTTAAACAAGGACCTCTGGGAGCCTCATAGATCACGGAAGTTCAGGGTGGGAACCTAGCTGTGCACATCTGACAGAAATCATCCTTTGTATGTGATGCTCTCCCGGGTTTCTCTTGAGGATCCCTCTGACAGCTGCAGGAGCTCAGTCTTACATCGCCAGCTCCAGCTGGGTTTTCTTACTTCTGTTGCTACCATTCTCGAACTAAAGATAGCCACCCCCAAATAAATCTGATTCTCGATTTCGCCAGGCTTCGTCCATCCCTATGTAAACCCCAGTCCCTTTGGGTAGCTGGACATAGGACCACTGAGTCATTCGTGTGTTGTCCTTGACACCCTGCTCTTGTTTCAGGCCCTGCTGTCTCCCTGCTGGTCCCTTCCTCCCACTCCACATAGCTTGGGTTGCCCTGGATTTGTAAGCAGGCTTCATAACTGTGTTTTCTTCCCACTAAAGTTGATGCTATCCACTAAAGCACAATTAATTTTACTAAATTACTTCTCTGCTCATGTTAGTCCCCGATTTAAAAATCTCCGGTGCCTTGTTATGGCTTAAGGCAGTGGCTTCCCAGAATGTTAGATATGACAGAGCAGTAAATAAGGCAATTTAAAAAAAATCAAAACTAGAAAACAATTAAGAAGGTAAATCTCTTATTATTCATATAGAATATGAATAATACATTTTTTCCAAATGGCCATCTTTGCCTTTAGAAGATGGCAGTCTAAACCTAAAATGTGTGATAACTTCAGAATAGAACACAATCTGAAACAATGAAACAATACCACTCAGGGTAAAGAACCTCTTACTGGGAGCTTAAGCAGCAGTCCCAATTATCTCCATGATCCTCAGACTAAGACATCACAAGACTTCCTGCTGAGCCTCTGGCTTGGGAGAGAAGTGAGCTGCAGGGAGCTTCCACAGCCCTGAGTGTCTCTCCAGACATTTAGCTTCTTATTCCAACCGTGGCTGAGCTCTGGGTAACCTTGCTTCAGAAACAAGTTGCATGTTGCTCAACTTCCTCAGGACTCAGGATCATCCACTGTCCGATGACTAGGTGGAAACCAACCAGGACGTTCTTTCCAGGGCTATCAGTTGATTGACCTGTTCAATGGTGGGAACTGTTGTTCATTTAAATCGGGCTTTCTGTTTCATAAACTCAATTTAAAATGCTGAGGATTAGAGGCAGGCTTTCTGTCATCGGCGCATGAAGGATAACGCGAAGAATACAGTCCAGATTCTTTTTATTGCCTCCTGGTTAACTTGACACCTGCAGGGAATAAAGCAGAACAGGGTAACAAAAACTCCTGCTTCATACTCAACAATTAGGTGTATGCTGGGGAACATAAGAGAGTACCTGCTCTTGGGTTTTAGTTAGCTATAAAATGCTGCTGATTTGGATCCCATTGGTCTTGGATTTATTCATCACAAACTATACCTATCCTTCTTGCCTCAAAGTAAAATTCAAACAGACATAGCCAAGACGGAAAAATCCACGAATAATCACTTGATCATATCATTTTATTTTAGTTGTTGGTTTGTTTTTACAATGAAATTTCATCAAGCTTGGGATTCTGCATCTGGGAGGAGGGACACGATCTGGTGAGTCTGCGGTGGAGACTTCGAATGCCACCCAGGAGAAGCCAAACGAAAACAAGAGCAGAGAAACGCAAACACAGGGACTAACCTGGAAAGCATTACCTCCAGAGTATCACTTACAAACTCACCTGAGTTCCTCACTCTGAGAGACTCCACTGTGTGTATGTGACAAGATGAGAGAGCTTCATATACTAGACTGCGATGTACCTACATCCATTTCCCTTACCTGACAGCCAATCACCATCTCAGATACATCCCGTCATAACTGAGACTTTCCCAAATACTTCTTTGATATTGACAACACTATTAAACTGACAGATGGGCTCATAACAGGAAGCCTTTGTCCTTTCCCGCTTTACATCTCTCTGACAAGTCATTTCGAGTTCAAAATAGAATTCCATCTTAGTGTCTCCATGCTGACCACATATCACATCTGGCCTTGACAATGTCATTTTCTAGTGCACTGTGCCTCCAACTCCCCTGGCTTCTGTGGCCAAGTGGAGGGTCTGCTAGGTGGCTGTCTGCAAATACGAAAGTGTCATTCTCACTTTAGGAGTAGGCAGGCAACTTGCTAGCCATTAGTGATGCTTGACTGAGTGCCAGGAAGAAGCCATTAGCTGGCGCATTGCTGGGAAGAAGCCATTAGCACCCAGCTGCCAGGCAGGGTTTAGAATGTGGAGCACCCCATATATTCACAACCTAGAAATGGCGCTTCTCTTGGTATACTGTAGATGGCTTGGGAAGCATGAGAGATGAATTTCCCTCTGTGCTTGCTGTGGTGTTTTCATTCCTAAGACACGGAAAAGGTCAAAGAAAGGGGGAAATGCAGTTATTTTCCCAGACATTCGTTTATGTGAGGTTGCATAATCCTCAAAAATCAAACAGTTTTATTTTTAATCGTTGTGAGTATACAGAAGTAATCACTTTGGAAGTTGCTTGTATACTCATAATATGTTTTACCCATGACAAGATTTTTGTTAAATACAAACCTATACTCTAAAAAGTTGCTGTAAGCAAATAAAAATGATAATAACAATATTTCAAAATCTTAGGACCATGACCCCAATCCCTGTTCAGAAGATGGCAGGTTTTGTTCTCCAGGTCCGTGGTCTCACTGACTCAGGCATTTCTAATGAGTTAGGGGGCCCCTCTTATGTGCATTCTTCTGGCTTCTGGACCTTCCTTTTAGGCCTTGATTCTCTGTGTTGCATCCATCTTAGTCTCCTTTGCTCTCTCTGGTTTGGTCTGGTCCTTCACTACCTTCACTGTGCCCACACCCTTTCCACACTGTATCTATCTGTCCCAGCTGCCCATGGACAGTAGGGACAATGAATGACTGAAAAGGGAAGAGGGTATTTGGAGTCATGTACTGGTTGTGTAGAGGGCACTTTATAGTTTATGTTCCCACGCAGGCATTGACTACAATGTGCTCAGTTTGAAAATGGTGGTTCACCAAAAAGACACAAAAGTCCTTTGCAGAAATCCAGAAGGATGTAACACCTACACCGGAAAAGACAGGAAGCAGCCCATGTTTGCTGACCGTCGCAGCAGTGGTTTACAATCGCATACTGGTTTTCTGCCATGAGTCGAACTTATCTGTTTTCCTCGTATTTTCTGTTTTTCTGATGGCTACCAACTTAGTTTCTTGTCCTCTGAAAGGAAGAGAACGTGGCCCATGCCAACTTTTTGTCACCAGGCTAGAGCTAGACCCAGTCTGTCAGCAGTTGTCCTCAGATCAGGAGAAACACATTTGGTCTCATCAACCGTGCAGGAGCAGCAAGTGGCCTCATGTGTGCAAGCATTCCACAGTGTTGAGAAGAAGTGGCAGCCTTTGAGCAGGTGTAGACATGCTACCCAGGTGGAACATATATGATTATGGCCAAGAGCCATGATCTTGCTACACTGCTGTGTACCAGGGTCTCCAGTCACAGAGTGCCCCATGTATGCCAACGCCTGAACTACAACTGTAAGAGAAACTTACAACACTATGAAATCAGACATTTGTTTTATCTCTTTAACCCAACACAAACACCCTGCTTTAATACTGCACCAAGAAAATGCAACAAGCATATACTTTTTCCAAGCCTACTGCGCATAGTAGGCTTAAAAAAACTTCGGCAGTAGAAGGTGGCATTCTGCAAGATGTAAGTATTGCATTTGTGGACTGACGGATGAAATATAAACATCACGTAAGAAAACTTGTCCCACGTAGGAAACCTGGAAAAAGTGGGACAGAGCCAGAAAGAACATAGGGGTGAGTATCTGAGTCAATTCATTATCGATCCCCAGAGGTCCAAATTAAGGGCACACTGGACTTAGGAACTTGTGGTCAAGATTGACGTTAGGAAAATATAATTCCTGTGGACTGGAGAGAGAGAAGCCTTCATTCCCACACTGGCAGCTTTCAGTTTCATACTGGGATAACTTGAACAGCCAGGAGCTGCACAGGCTCACCACCGCTGCCAGCTTCACACACAGCCCAGCCGGCTACACTTCCCCCATCCCCAGCTTCCAGCCTTACACACAGCCCAGCTGTCTCCTCCACCCCCACCCCAGCCTTCTAGCGGACCCAGGGGGTTGGATCCTCTTTGACACTATATCACCTCTAATGCCTCCAACGCTGTGTGAAGTCAATTTTTATTTTTGGAAAAGAAAACTCGTTTTCCACTCTTGTCGGCATCTGGCAACCTTGAAAACATTTCTCATGAAAGATGAACGTGAATGTTAACTTAAAGTGGTTAATAAAGCAGAAGCTGCGTGTTCTCTAAGTCACTGTGTATTGAGTAGGTATTTATGGGCTAAACCTGAGAACTACTTTTAAGTGGGACATTTTAGTCTCAACCAGACATGAGTCACTGTCTTATACTGAAACCACTGGACATTACCTCTCACGAAGCCTTATCGCTTCCAAATCCAAAGCCTTATTAAAATTTGCTTTGTCCGAGTAGTTTTATATGGTAGGAGCACTGACAATGTTGAGAAACTTTAATATTAACTGAAATATATTTATTTCAATTAGTATTATAACCTGGCAGTCAATATAAAAATGTTTTAGCGGAGAATGTTATAGAACATCTTATCATTAAGCATGTAACACGCAAATGCCTAAATGACAAGGGTGACCTAGGCTCAAAGTCTCCAGGAAAGCTAAGATGGCCCAGCTGTCCTTCCAATGCAGAGGAGACACAGCAGAGAGCCCAGGGATGTGGAGTCAGAGAGCTTGTCTGATGTCATGTCTTTGGGCAAGAGCCTCTGGCTGTTGCATTATCTTTCTATGGCTGCCATACAAGTTGTATAAAGTGAGTGAGTTAAAATGAAAGAGTGAGTTAAAATGAAAGAGTATTCTTTAAATGCATCTGCCTCCATCCCCATAGCCCTCTCTCCAGCCCTGTCTTCTCTCTCCTCTTTGGATATGGTGCGGATGTGGAATTTACCCAGATGCTTTCATCATCACTCTTGCTTTTATTAATTTAATGACTGTGTTCTGAGATTTCTGGTAGGCATGAGTTTTAGAACGGTCAACACCCAACTCTGCAAAGTTGCCTTCACTGTCCATTATGTGTACCAAGAATATTTGCCCTCCTCATGGTTTCGACAGGTCGGCTGATAAAGCAAAATGCTTAGAACAGGGTTTGGTATATGGTAAGCGGTGTGTGTGTGTGTGTGTGTGTGCGCGCACAGGTGTGCACTACACATTAATGATAGCAGTTGAAAGATCAGTTTTGCAGAATCTATGTCCATTTGTTTCTGTTGTGGAACCATTGCCAGTGCATTTTTAAGTGCATCATCTGTCCCTCAAGTACCAGCCATTTCTCTCCCCCTCCTCTATTGTGCTGCCCAGGCAAGGTGTAGTACTTGCTCTCCTTACTACTGTGGCCAGTGAGGGGCAGGACCAACTCTCTCCAGTGTTTCAGCCGGTGAAGCATGGGGCCACCTCTGGGCTTCCCTATCTTCTTGCCTTCAGTGGTATCAGGAGTCAAAGACATCAACACAGACTGCAGCTGCAGTAGGGCCATGGACCCATGCCTTTGGCAGCAGCCCAAGCCTGGACATCACCATGGCCCCAGGTCATAAGGAAGCCACTGACCTCAGCTACCTCCTCACTTCTTTCACCTCTTCAGATCTCTGTCTCCACAGGACATGAACCATTCTCTCTCTTTCTCTCTCTCTCTCTCTCTCTCTCTCTCTCTCTCTCTCTCTCTCTCTCTCTCTCTCTCTCCCCCATACCACACCATATAGTTGCTCACCATAATAGTCCCCTTGTTTTTTCGTCTGCCTCTGGGGCAGTTTGCCCTAGGTATGTGTGTGGGTCTCCTTGTCCTGCTCAGTCGTAATTCCCTCCATGTTTTTTGTTTGTTTGTCTGTTTATTTTTTTAAGTTAGAACCTGAAGGAAAACCTTGACACAAAATGGCATCACAGCAGTAGCAAAGAGAAAGCGAGTCAAGCCAATGTATAGTCTTCTCCTAGGGGACAGGGTACCCAGAATTTAACAACAACAACAACAAAACCTCTCACAGCTAAAGGTTTCCAAATCGCAAATTGGCAAGCCTTGTTGGGCCTAGATCACCAGCTCATTTTAATTAAATTGTCTCTGGTTGAGCTTTGGGCTATGCCTTTTCATATTGAGTTTGGCTCCATGGTGAACCGACTTGGGCTTGTGTTAAAATATTCAGAGCTGTTGCTCATTGAACCATAGTTTAAGCCCCCCAACTACTTGACTCCCTCCAGGTTCACATCACTGGTATCAACCACAGATCTGGTTTGTACTGGTCCTGCAGTGTGGCATGTTTCTAGGAGGACACAAACCATCACGGGACATAGGGGGGCCTAAGCAGCTACCTAACTAACAGCTAGCTAGCGGTCAGCTGGAGCTCTTCTCTCTTCTCAGAGGCACTGTGAAGGTCAGGGGTAAGGCTTTGGATGCTGCAGCTGCTCTGTCGCTAGCCTGGCTTGCTGTGCATTCAGCCCTGTGTCTCCCAGTCTACATGAACGGGCTCTGCAGAGATAATCCATTCGATGTTGCTCCAGTGCCATCCAGATGGGGTTGGAGACCTTTCCAAATGCAGATGGAAGGGAGCCACCTGCTCCTCTTGTCCACAGGAAAAGCAATCAAGTGGTTGGCACATAGAGCAGGCCTTGGGTGTACTGCATGTCATCTAATACTGAATGATGATATGAAGCCTTCTTCCCAAACTGTGGGTGGTCGTCAATGATTAGTGAAAATCAATACAGTGCTTCGATGGAGCAAAGCTCCGGTCCATACTTCCGCCCCTACCTCCTCTCAGTGCTCCCCTCCCCTGATCATCCATTAAACACCCTTTTCTCATTGTTTGTTTATTCTGTTTTGTTGTTGCTATTGTCTGGTTTTTCTTTTTCTTTTTGTTTTTTTTTTGTTTGTTTGTTTGGTTGGTTGGTTGGTTGGTTTTGTTGGGTTTTTTTGATTTTTTTGTTTTGTTTTGTTTTGTTTATAACTGTCTCTGCTACATTTCACCTGGAATACTGCTGTTTTTCTTTAAAGCAGAAGCTTGGGTGTCAAGAGTTTCCTAGCTCAGAGAATACACCACAGAAGGGTTGGCAGAAAGCAAAAACACTCCTTAGCTGGCCTGTCTACACTCTGTCTAGTCACACCTGCGGTTGTTGTCCCTGCTGCTGCTCTTAATGACCCTGATCTGAAAGACTCGTGTCAAGGTCTTGGCCATCTGCTGTTGAGACGTGCACACTCGAGGTCAGGAAGGCACTCGCTCTCGATGTCTTCCTGTAATTATTCATTCTCTCAAGCCCAAGTCCAAGAGCTGAATTTGTCGTCGTCGTCGTCGTCGTCGTCGTCGTCGTCGTCGTCGTCGTCTTCTTCTTCTTCTTCTTCTTCTTCTTCTTCTTCTTCTTCTTCTTCTTCTTCTTCTTCTTCTTCTTCTTCTCCTTCTCCTTCTTCTTCTCCTTCTCCTTCTCCTTCTCCTTCTCCTTCTCCTTCTCCTTCTCCTTCTCCTTCTCCTTCTCCTTCTCCTCCTCCTTCTCCTCCTCCTTCTCTTCTTCCTCCTCCTCCTCTTCTTCTTCCTCTTCCTTCTCCTCCTTCTCCTCCTGTTCTGCGTCTTCCTCCTCTTTCTCTGGGGCCACAGCATTTACAGGAAAAGAAACCTGTGTCTGCTTTATTCTCTTCATGAAGCTTTGGTGAGTGGGTGGCTGTCCACACTCTGGATGCTGGTACCATTTCAGTTAGTGGAGGTTCTTTCTGCCTCTTGCCCTCAGGGACCATGCTTCTACCACAGGGCTTCAAGAGAGCCAGGCCTAATGCTATACTCTTGATTGCTAGGCTCTTTCTTCCCCTTCTCTATGCCCAAGAGAAATGTTTTTTCTTAATCTTGGCTGGGCTAGGGAAAGTAATTTAAGAACCTCTGTCCTGTACTAGTTTTTCTTTTCTTTTAAAAAAATGAAAATATATTCTTCTCTGATACAATACATCCAGTCCTCAGGACCACAGTTTCTCCTCCCTCCAATTCTCTCCAATTCTCCCACCTCCTCTGATCCACTCTCCCTCAGTTTCCCTTCAGAATCCCACAAAAGAGGGGGATTGTAGGAGCCAGAGAGGATGGAGGCCATCAGGGAAACATGACCCAATTTAGCAGGGCTCACCTGTTGCTTCAGACACTGAAGCAACAAGCACAAAGCCTGCGTGAGTTTGTACTGTGTTCAGGACACATATTTCTATTACAGAATCTTTTTTCATTGTTTTCCTTTTTTAAAAAATCTTCCAAGTGCTAAGAAATTAAACTTTTGTCCAAAAAAAAAAGGAAAGAAAAGAAAAACTAAATGATAAGACCTGTAACAACAAGTAAGGAAAGGGAAGCCATGAATATGAAAGACAGTGGGGGTCACATGGGAGGGTTTGGAGGGCAGAAAGGGAAGGAGGAATGAAGCAATTATGTTGTGATATTAAAATAGATAAAGATATTTAGAAAACAAAAGAGAGGAAAAGAAAAAAGATCATGTGTACTCCCCGTAATAGAACTGATATGGTTTGTGGAAGTCAGGGGACAAATAACAATTAACCATCAAGCAAGCACAGTAGCTTGATTCAACACCTTTCTTTCACTAAAAAAAAAAAAAATTAAAAAAAATCAGGACCTAGGTGAGCCACCTGCTGCAGAAACAGCAGCTGCACACACGGCTGTGAATAACAAGGTCAGCAGCACTGTCCTCTGCAGCCTCCGTTTCGGCATCCGAGGCTACTGTTTCAGCTGCTAACTCATACTTGAAATAGCAAGAAGAAAAGGAAGTCTGATTCCAGGCCAGCACAGCCAGGGCAAAGTGATGACCGAGAGCTACACACATTTGCACTCACTTCCATGAGCACAAACTACGGTTTGACTTCTCAGCTGCAAGAGAGATTAGGACAGAGGAAGAGTGGCTGAAAGCCCTGAGCTCAGCCTAGTCCCTCATGGTGAAACAATTCTGCTAGTAAAAGGAGAGGGAGAGAATTATCAACAATCCATAGCTAAAAAAGAGCGCTCGAGTTGGCACACGTGACATATCACGTGTCATCGGGCTGTGCTTGCAGCAAGGCTATGGTTCATTTAGAAGATGATAAATGGAGATCAGAATAACTCGTTTGTGTCTATACAGGCAGAAAACAGCTCAGTGATAGAGTTAGGACTCGGGTCTAACCTTGACTTTGATGCCTCTGTTTCCCTATAGGGCAGTGGTCGTTTATGCTTCAGGGAGTCGATTCTAAGGTGATCTTAGTGTCTGCGGATAGCTAACAGACTTCTTCTTCATGATACAGAAAATGGTAGTAACTGAGGTTTCCTATGTTTTTCATATTCTCTTTTAGGATGATAGACTGTATTAGTTTAGAGGTATTTGGGTAATCAATAAATTTTTAGGCTATTAGGACTTGGGAGATGACTAACTTTACTATTCCATGTTGGGTAGACGGTCATGAATTTATGTCACTTTTTTACTTGAAACACCTTGTTTGCTCATGAGTGAGAGCACGGATTGTGTTCAGATAAAATAAAAAGTCAAAAGATCAGTATCAATAAATTCCACGCTCTTACATATGACATTTTATATTCAAAAGGCATGGTGCCTGCAGCCCAGAGCCATTTACAATGACACTTGATCACTAGGACCCAGCAGCACGTTTGTGCTGGCAGCTGGCTCTGCGGAGCTGGGATTCATCTTGGTTGGCCTGTGCTGGTTGCTGTGTCCCCTTCCCTGGCACCTACGGAGTTCATCTCCTTACCCTTCCTCTCCGTTCTTTCCCCGTGACCCTTTCTGCACCACTCTCACCTAGAATGCTTCATTCCTACTCCCAGGATTTCAGAAGTTTGGAAATTTTTCCAAATTTCTCGGTCTAGTCTTCACCCGTCCTGACAAAAGTTATCTTTTGATTGCCTTCCTTGAACCTTTGTGTCCAAACTCCCCCTCCATCCTTCAGCATTGGAAACGGAATCCTGCACCCTAGTTCCCTGGAAGCCGGTGCTTCAAGACCCCTGCCCGAAAGCAGCGCTTCAAGACGGCTCTCCGAAAGCAAATCGTTTTCTAGTGTACTTCTAGTTCACAGCCAGGATAAGTATCCTGTTT
This sequence comes from Myodes glareolus, assembly GCF_982192425.1. NCBI lineage: Eukaryota > Metazoa > Chordata > Mammalia > Rodentia > Cricetidae > Myodes > Myodes glareolus. Next base: position 13,299,974 of record NC_142041.1, on the reverse strand, counting down.
ATACAGATGTAGAGACCTGTCAGCCCGCGGCACTCAGAGTTTGACTGAGTGTGTACATGTTCCTGTGTTCCTCCAAACATGAGAGAGTTAAGGTGGGGTTAGGTTCCGGTTCCCGACCAATGGTGTAGATCCAAAAATGTGGTTGGTATGGAGGCTGCAGGCAACTGGAAACTGGATCAAGCAGGCTCTTATCTTCAGTGACCTCTCACCTTCAACCATTCATCAAATTGCTAGGAGCGTGAGTGTGATGATGGTTGATTATAAAGTCAACTTGACACAGCTTAAAAGCACCCAAGCAGGGAGCCCCAGTTGAGGAACTGTTTACAACAGGTTCCCTGTGGGGTATTTGTGGGAAATTGTCTTGACTGCCATCTTCAACATGGGGAGATTTACCCCGGATGAGGGAGATACTTCTGGAATATTTGCTTGATTGGTTTTCTCTCATATACACATTGGTTTATGATTCCTTGCTGATACTGGGATCAGCAGTTTTAAGTTTCCAGGCTGACCAAGGCTCAGGGCTTCCAAAACTCTAGAGGCCTTCGGTACCACACTGAGATTTCTGAGCTACTCTGGCTCAAGGAATAAGCAGCCACCCAGGTTTGGGCACTTCAGATGTGAGACGGCTGTTGTTGGACTATTTTAGACATGTTGCACAAGCCAGTTTAATAAATCAAATTGTGAGTGTGTGTGTGTGTGTGTGTGTGTGTGTGTGTGTGTGTGTGTGTATGTCAATTCTGGTTCTCCAATAGCTAATACAGTGAGTGGGAATATAAAAATAAATTTAAAAACAGTTTAAGCATTCAAGAAGAGAACTTGAATGTTTTCATATTAGACATCAAAGTTGTTTAATTACTAATCCACATATTTTAGGTAGATATTCTATATCTTTTAAAATGTATTTGCATGTATGGTTTCAAAAAATCTATGTGTCCTCATAGAAACCGGGGCAATTTGACAGCTTATTATGTATACATTCTTTAGACCCACCTAACTTTGAGAGACAGTAAGGTTTTTCTTATGAATGGTCTGGAAGCATGTTGAATAAAATCTCAGAATACTTTTAGAACCTGTTAAGACTAAATCTATACACTGCAAAAAGCCCGTTGTCTCTTGTTCGGTTTTAACACTACAGGATTGGAGGATGGGAATGAGTGAAGCCAATGTGTTCTTGGTCCTGAGCTGCTTCTCAGCTGCAGCAGTGAGGGCTTGTTAGAGAACATTCACACCACTGCAGGGACTTCACAGATCTTAGGCAGGACACTTAAGCACCTCTCCCTTCTCATCCTCAAAGATGCCTTTTCCCCGTCTGGCGAATTTCCATATTATAGGCTCACTCCGAGTGTCATTGTTGCAGAAGCCTATCATTTTTCAAAACACATCTTACTAACTGTTGACCCAGAGGTTTTGGATGCCAATACAAGTGGCACCTTCCTCCCAGATGGGAAATCCGTATTTGTCTTATGTTGGGCAAGGATGGCTAAAACTTGGTAAAAATGCCGCACCTTGGTCAACAGATTTAAACCATGTGCATTTGGAGACTATTCTGTACAGATTGTGTACCAGTGATTATAGCAGAGGACCCTTTGGTGGTAGCAACAGCACACTGGGCATGTAAAAGCCAATTGGCTGATGGCAGTGATGACTCGGTTTTGCTTAAGTTCTTCAAAGCATAGTGGCAATATCTGTTTAAACCTCTGACTTAAAACTTCAAAGTGCGGATGGGAAATTGGATAAACTGTTTGCTCTCAAATGTGCATCTTAAAAGGCAGGAATTGTTTTCAGTTCTCATTGCATTTTCACTGCCTGTGTTTTATTTTTTTTTTCTCAAAGTTTATTAAAATACAAAAGTCTCCATTTCCGCCCCTCCTCCCAACCCCCTCCCACTCCCCCAACTCCCTCCCCTCCTCCCTCTCCATCCCCAAGAGCAGTCAGGGTCTCCCGCCCTGTGGGTAGTTCAAGCTCCTACCCCCTCCCTCCAGGTCCAGGAAGGTGAGCATCCAAACAGACTGGATCCCAGAAATCCAGTATATGCAGAGGAAACAAGTCCCAGTGTCATTGTCAATGGCTTTTCAGAAAGACTCCGGGCCAGCCACATTCAGAGAATCTGGCCTCATTCAGAGAATCTGGCTGGATCACATGCGCGCTCAATCCCAGTCAACTGGCCTTGATGAACTCTCATTAGATCGGTCCCCTTGTATCAGTGGGTGATCACACCCCTCGCGGTCCTGATTTACTTTTTCATGTTCTTCCTCCTTCTGCTCCTCATTTGGACGTTGGGGGACTCCGTCCGGTGCTCCATTGTGGGTCTCCGTCAGTATCGCCATCCATCGTCGGATGAAGGTTCCCTCTGATCTTGTCTTCCTTGCTCACGTTCTCTTTCCTTCTGCTTCTAGTTTGGACCTAGGGAGTTAAGTCCAGTGTTCCAATGTGGTCTCCATCTCCATCCATCCATCGCCAGATGAAGGATCTATGGTGATAAGCAAAATATTCATCAGTATGGTTATGGGCCAAGGCCAGTTCAGGCACCCTCTTCTCTGTCCAGAGAACAATCTAGGGATCTCTCCTTGGACCTGGGATCCCATTTATAATCAAGTCTCTAGTAAACCCTAAACTGACTCCCTTAGTTGATTTATATTCTTCCCTGATCCCATATCTATCCTTCCTCCCTCCCCCCCCCATCCCAGTCCCCCGAGCTTTCCCCATTCCTCCCCTACTCCCTTCTCTCTAACCCTCTCCCCTTCCAACAACCCTCCTACCCCCCCACCATGCACCCGAGGTTACCTGATATGTATTCACTCATAAATGGATTCTAGCCATAATTAAAGCCTATTATTCGTGATCCTAGAGAAGCTGGATAGGAGGGTGAACCTGAAGAAAATTCAGGTAGTTTTCCTCCTGGAGATTGGAAATAGACAAGAGTCCCAGGTAACCTGCCTGTGTTTTAAAACCAGCAGGTGCTGAAGTACTGCTGAAGATGGGAGTGGCGGGCTCATGGGGGGAGGGGCTGTGTAAATGGGATGGGTGACCTCCATCATTTCTGTAGGCAGAACATCAGGATACCCTGCAAATTCTATAAGATTCACCTGGACACATTCTTAGGCATAAACAGACAAGGGTGAAGCTGCCTTAAGGGCAGATGAACGTGGAAATATGCATGACTTATTTATGTCAGAAAGTTTATTGGGCTTTGCTTGCTAATGGACTGTTGTGTAGGACTTTCTTTGTAGAAGGATTTCTGGGGCTCCAGAAACAGTGAGGAACTGGAGTTCAGCTTCCTCACAATGGGAGTCCGGCAGTAGATAACGTGGTGAAGAGAGTTTGGGTCAAAAGCAGAAAGAGCCAAGAGCACGGAAGAGATGTGCAGCTATTTCTGGAGTTCCCTGCCTCTGGCTTGCCCTGTCTCTTACTAAATTTAGGTGGAGGACAGAAGATGAAATCATCCTGACTCCGGGTTTCCTAAAATCACAGCAACTAGAATATGATACCAAAAAGCAAATGGGAGAGAAAAAGCCAAGAAGGGAGAACAGGAACCAAGTAAGTTTGCTTGATTTTAAGTGGTGGAGAGTTCGGCGAGCTGAAACAGAATCTATTTGCAGAAAATGGAATCTTTCCGTTATCCTATTTTAGCTGCTGTACTATACTGTTCCTTCCTGTATAAAGATTCACTTCCTTCCTTGGATCCATGAAAGTTGAAAGCCACCCCTAAAACTTCTCTGCCACATGGACACCAAATGAAAGTCAGTGGTGTTGTTCTTCCATGGCAGAGTCCCAAAATGGATCTGATCTGTTTTATCAGACAGTGACTATACTTTTAAGTTATTTTAATTTACATTTTTTTCAGGCTTACTTATATAGTTATAATTTAAGTCACACTAGACTGGTTTCCAATCCTGTGGGTTTTTTTTTTTCCCAGACTAGCCACTATGAAAATTCAAAGGCCAGCACAGTCGTGTTTGTTTTCTGAGACAGCCTAGTTGTGCCATATTCCAAGATCTTAACATCTGGGCTTCTGATGATTCTTCATGCAAGCATGGATTCATTTCTTATTCTAAAAAAGATCAAAGTCCAGGACAGAAAAATCTTTATTGTCTTTATGACATGGTATTAGTTGGTCAACACTCTCTCTCTCAAAGCTTATCTTGTGTTTTTGATTTTTGATCACTACACACACACACACACACACATACACACACATACACACACACACACACATACACACACATACACACACACACATACACACACACACACACACACGCACACACACAGAGAGAGAGAGAGAGAGAGAGAGAGAGAGAGAGAGAGAGGCACACAAGTTTTTCAATCAAGCCTCTCTTACTTGTTGTGTGGTTCCAAAAAGACACAGTTAGGCGAGAGGGGTGAGTTACACTTTGTGTTCTCAGAATGATTGTTTTCCTCTCCAAATAGGTAAAGTCATTCCTCACCCACACAGGGTCTACCACAATAAAACCCAAAATAAATTCAAAACACAGTAACAGCTTAGCCCAACCAAATAATCAGTGCATCGCTCGTGTCTACAGCTCTCAGAGTGGGTCACAGCCCAAAGGAAGCAAAACCTCAGGGGTTTCTCTTCCTTCAGGCCATGCCCATGAATCTGTCAATTCCCCATTCTATGTCTTGCCTTATGACCTCTTAAGAACAGTTATTCTTTCCTAGAATGCAAAGGAATGTTTATGATCTTACAAATAAATCACCAACAGCATTAATTGTCCACAGACTATGTCACGGCACAGAGCCTTAGGCATACATAGTTAAGGGCTCACGCTTTACCTGCAGACTGGAAAGAGTATGCCAAACTGGACCCATGAGGCCTGAGAATCATGCTATCACTGCATGCTGTGCCCTGAACCAAGGAATCGTTCTCCTAGACATCTCAATACCCATACTTCCTGGCTAAAAACTTCCTGACCGACTAATACCCCTTCTGATGTTTCTTCCTAACATAGGAGCCCCTCAAATGGAAGCATCCATTATAACAGCAAATTTTGTTTCTGACGTCATAGCCCACCCTTGTACTAATGGATGGCACACATGACAGTCAGCCCAAGCTTCCAGGAGCCAGGAGACACCCAGTACCATCCCGCTTTCTGTAAACTGGTCTAAGGCAAAGCAAATGAGTAGATGTTTGGTCATTCTTCAAAACTCCCATGAGCGCAAATGGTGTACATCCGTGGGCACCTGTGCCTCAGGCATTGCTAAACTTTGAAGAGAAGCTGACCTGTGTAGATGTTCTTTGCCTTCCTCCAGACAGTGAAAGTCCTGGCTTTTTAAATGTAACACCCTGCTTGATATTTTTCCAGCTGTGCGACCTTTCACGAATTCTTTTACTTCTCAGTGCCCTTAGGAAGAACTGAAGACATGATATATTAAGTACTTGTAACTCTACTTGGTCCATTTTGAACACCCAAGGCATGCAACATTTTACAAAATAGCTAGGTATTATTTATGAACTACCGCTATCAGTTGTCACACAATTCCTGGCATATAGTGCCATATCTTTTTTGTCACGCAGTCAGAAAGCTTGACATAATAAGCTTCCCAGGGAATGGTACCACTCACAGTGGGTGGGTCTTCCCACTCAGCATGCCAATTTTCTACAGACACGTTAACAGGCCAAGCTAATCGGGACAGTGATTCACTGAGACTCCTTTCTCAAGGGATTGTAGATGGTGTCAGATAAATGCTAACACTAACCACCAAACTTGTACTATAATGTTCCTGAGGGCAGAGACTGAACGCTTGGTCTTTAGAGTCTCACCAGCTCCAGTGCTGTGTATGATGAAAAGCAGAAATCAGAATATGTTTATTGAATGAATGAATGAATGACCAAATGTAAAGAATGTTCAACAGTAATTACAGTTGTACGCTTATATACACACAGGATTCCTAATAAGACATAAGAATGAACCACTTAGTAAGAACTGTAAGAACAGGACGTATTTAATCTTCAGTTGTTATGAAAAGCCTCTGTGTTTAAGTTTATGAAGTCATCAATTTATCTGTCTTAGGGAAATTAATAAATGAGGTTGCCTTATATATTGGCTTGCTTCTTCGTTTGCAAGTTTGCAACACCAAGTGTCCTTGTTGCCATAGGTTTGGGGGTTTTCCCAGGATAGTCTGTCAGTCATTGTGTTTTCTGAGAACTACCTGGCTGCAGCTGGAGAAGGAATTGCTATTCATTCCCCTCGTATGAGTCCTGGGGCAGTACAATCTGTTCCTTATAATTTCCGTGACAAATTTTATCCATGAAAAGATCTCCTTATGGCTTTTCAGGGCTTTATTTGGGACATAAAGAAGTTGGTTTCTCCCAGACTGCTTAGGAAGACATGAATAACCTTGCTAAAAAGGAGCTTTAGCAGGGGAGGTTGTACACGTCTGGCATTGTACTCCGTATGGCAGGACCCACACTTTATGGAAATAGATTTATAACTGGGAGTCAGATATAGCCTAAAGCCACAGTTAACTTCTGTGTGGACTCTAGGAAACAGTAAGTCATTTATCTGAAGAATTTACTAAGCATCCTCTGTGTGCAGAGACACAGACACCAGGGAACGGGACCTCTCCTGTCCTGATGACATCTCTATCAGCCTCTCCAGACATTTTCTTCCTCCCTCTGTCTTTCCCTACCTCTTTCCCACTTTGATGCACAGAGAGAGCTTACATTCACATGTTCAAATAACTTTTGCTTTCAGCTGAATTCTAAGAGGATTATAAAAGCCAACAACTCATCTGATCCTTTGAACTCGGAGTTGTACAGAGAGTTTGAAGTCAATACAAGCCCTTCTTATATCCATAGATCCTCATTGTTTTCTAGCTTAGAGTCAAGACTGTTGGGAACATTGAGCAGGTGCATTGACCCTTTGACTGATCTCATATGTTCTTGTATTGGTACTAACTGTGCTTGTGTGAGCACGAGGATCTCCCTGCAGGTTGATGACCCCATTACTCAGGTTTTTCATGACGAGTATCCACTGGCTTCTTGGGGGCTTTAGTTCAGTAAGTCTCTGGCGCTCTGCTCATTCAACAGTCACACTTGGGAAACTTGTGATATTCTTTAAGCAATTGCACTTGCTGCTGCAGTGAACAGGGAGGGGACAGATGGAGGTAATGTTGACCAAGCACCCTTGTAGCTAGCTGTACGTCCTTTAATGTTGCTGTAGCAATAGACAGAATAGCTGATTAGAGTGTGATTGAGAACGAACCAGGGGCTTCGGTTCCTGACTCAGGATTCAGGTCCTTTTAGAACATTAACTTGTCGGTCTCTTCGCTTTCATATGAGAGATGGTGGTGAGAACGCTGAGTCCCAGTTGAGAAAATTAAATAATATGCAAAAGTAAGGCACTTCATGCTGCGCAGTTTTTAAACATTATATACAAGCTGGTTTAGTCTTTCTTAAGTGCAGGATTTGAATGGAGACTGCCACAGAAACAGATCTGTTAAGAAATAACTAAGACCAAGATTTGTTTTCAAGTATCGGTAACCTCAGAGTCCACTCCCCAAAGCCAGGGAGCACGATTTTAAATGTATGAGAAGTCCCACTCTGGGGGGAGGAGGATGAAATGTCCAGGCAGTTGAGAACGTGACTGTTCTCCTGCAAGGCTTCTGCATAGCAGGCCTGTAAATCATTAGTCCTATCGATCTTCCTGTTTGATCGTTTTTGTGACACATTTCAGTGCAGAACACGAATACAAATACTAATTAATAAATCTGGATTCTAACGGGCTGTCTGACACTTAGAAATAGGAAACCACTATTAAACATAATTGAACCTAATTCCCTTCTGGCCTATATTCAAATAGTGCTTCTCTGAGCTACATTCCAGTTATTCCATCTAGTATTTCAGAAAACACATGGGCATGCACACATATGTACCTTCAGGGTTTTAAACACCCAATGCCCTGCCCTTCCTCATGTGTCCCTTTAGCACCCTTCAGCGTCTAGGATTCTCTACTTTATCCATTTTTCTTGCTTGCATTTCTCCTCTCCTGGACTGTAAGTCCTGCAGGGCAATGCACATACTTACTCCTGCTTTGTCAACACTTAAAGCAGATCCAGAATGAATGCAGAAAAGATACCTTGTGTCTGTTCACTCTTCCTTCTGCTGTGACTATAGAATCCAACTTTCCCAACTGATTGAGCATCCACTGTTTTTATAGTGAGCGCCTAGACTTCCTGGTGCTCTATCTCTGCTCTGTTAATCATTATGATGTCAGCTCAACAAGTAAGTAAATATCGCAGATCTGGGTTTCTTTAGTGATGTGTAAATTATTTGATGGAACAAGATTATTTAACATTTCAATTATGGTGGGAGCCCATAGTGACTCCATTCCATCTTGACTTAAGGTCAGAGAATTCAAGCTTGTTCTTGCCACACAAGACCAATAAATGTGATGTTTGGTCAAAGGTGCAGGTCACTGGATGTCTTGTTCCTCAAGGCCAAATAACAGGATGTTTGGCAAAAGGTGTAGTTACTAGATGTCTTGAGACTTAAAGAGGTGATTGCACTTACTTGTTCGTTGAGCCATGATAAGGTCTTTTGTCCTCCCCTTTTTGTTTTGAATATATAAGGGTGTAAGAAATAAATTCAAGATTGCTACAGTATTCACTGAGAGGCCTCCTGACTCTATTTTCTGTCTATTGTCTCTTTATTTTCTCAATCCTCATTCCCCTTCTCAGGCACATTCGACAGATCGGCTGGTCCTGACATATTATCCTATCTGCAGGATGAGATATTAGAGAAATCATATAACAGTGAAAGGGGCAAGGAGAGGAGGAGAAGATACATGCAGGAGGAAGAACAGTAGACAGAGAATGTGGAGAATCGGTATCTGGTGGCTACTAACCATGTGACCTTGGAAAAGCAACAAACCAAGTTTCTTTCTTGGAAAGGTCGTCCCCAAAGCACTCCCATTCTAGGTCTATCCATTAGTAGATCTGATCAGCTCTAATGTTCTATCTCGGGGTGTGGGGGTGACTGGAGAGACAGCTCAGCAGCTGAGAGCACTGGTCACTCTTCCAGGAGACTAGGTTTGCTTTACAGCATCCACATGTGGGCCCATAACTACCTGTAACTTCAGTTACAGGACACTCACTAACTCAACACCTGCTTCTGACCTCCGAGAGCACCAGCCATGCATGTGGTGCACAAACATACACACAAACAAATTACCCGTACTCATGAAATAATAAAAATAAGCATATGACTTTAACATCTTGTAATATCAAAATACTATTCAGGTTTTCTCTCTTTTTCTCCCTCCCTTCCGCTCTCACTTCCTGTCTCTCCCCCATGAGTGTGCGTGTGTGTGTGTGTGTGTATGTGTGTGTGTGTGTGTGTGTGAAAGAGAAAGACTAAAGGAATTGTTGTCCTTGTGCAGATACTAGCCTCAAAATTTAGCTAAAAGATCTTTTTTATTTTGTACTTTTGCACCTAACCCTTTATTTTTCCTAAAGACTAATAAAAATAAACTGTCAGGATTTTAAAACTTGATGGAAGGTGGCCTTTGTCAGTCTTTTAAATTTGTTCTCTAGGCTCATGCAAAATAAGCTTCAAGCTGACTTTGGCATTAAAACTGGCTTTCGACTACTAGGAATTTGGAAATGGGCAGCTGAGGAGACTCTTCATGGGGCGTGGGAAACACAAAGAATTTTAAATGAGGTTCTGGTGATTAGCAGGCCAAAGAGGCCCTCTTCCTAACATTGCTGCTGATATCAAGTTCTTTCCCTTAGAGGAAAAGAAACCATGGGTTTTTGTTTGTGTGTTTGTCTTTTCTTTTTAAACTACATCCAGACTAATTGTCACTTTTAGACTATAATCAATATCTAGGGCCTGTCCAAAAAAAAAAAAGAGGATTGTTAGTTTTAATAAGATGAGAAGTTATAAAGCACCGACTTGAAAAACTTAGTTCAACATTATGATCCCCAGACATCATCTGAAAGGCGTCTCAGATAAACTCGAAAATGACTTTGACTTTGGGTAGGATTGAAAAGAAAATATAAATATTTTGTGGTCATTAGCAGATAGACAGGATACTGATAAATTAATTTGTTATTTAAAAATGTTAAGAAGAATGACTTTGACATAGATTAACCTTTGTTGAGCAAGTTATTCATAGAAATTGCCAAAAATAGCCCATGCACTAGATATTTGAGGGAGATATTGTTTGCCCATCAAACTCATGAAAAAAAAATTAACCTTCCTGGAGCTCTGAAATTTGCCTAAATTAGCACAGGAGCTGTGCCTGCAAAAATTCATACATTGAGGCGTCAGCCCTAAATGTGATGGGCTTATAAGATGAAGCTTTGTAGAACTAAGTAGGTTCCATGAAGTAAGCCCTTATGATGAAGAAGAAAGAAGGACCAGGGCCACCTCTCGCCCACACAGAGACAGAAAATATGCCATCTAAAATACTTCAAGAGTGTGATTGTATACAAGCCAGGAGCTGTCCCCAGAAATATAGTCTTTAGCATCTTTATCTCAGACTTTCTAGCCTTCAGAACTTTGAAACATCAATGTCTATGAGTCAGCCCACAAGGTCTGTGGTACTTTATTATAGGAGCCCAAAATAAGCGCCAGAGCTGGCAGGGGAAGCTTGCCTTGTCCATGCTGATGAGGTCCGTGCTGTGTGGTGCTGACAATTCTCTATAATAGCCGGGCTTTCCGTTTTGAGGGATTGAGTTTATCAAGTATATAGATTCCCTTTATATAGCAGTTAACACAGGGAGGCCGGGTTTCTGTAGGGACATCATCACCCCATCCATCCCCCTTTCACTTGCAGAACTGTCGCTCCTTACAGCAGAGATAGCAGCATCTCCTAGGTCCTGCTGATGGTGTAATCATGTTTTGGACCTAGAATGGTTCACAACAACCATATATTAGTTTTGAATAAGTGAGTTTATTAAGTATATGGTAGGTGGGAATGATACTGCAAACAGTGTGTAGATGGGTTGTTTACATTGCCCAACAGAAACTGACTGTAGAAAAGCTCCTAAATCAGAGGTTCTCAATATGTGGGTCGTGACCTTTGTGGGGGGGTTGAATGTTCTTTTCATAGGTGTAGCCTCAGGCTACCAGAAAACACAGATATTTATATCATGGTTCCTAACAATAGCAAAATTACAGTTATGAAGTAGCAATGAAAATAATTTTGTGGTTGGGGGTTCACAACATGCATAACTGTATTAAAGAGTTACAGCATTAGGAAGGTTGTAAACCACTGCCCTAAATTAAACAGTCAGCTAGAGACTTGGAGATCCTGATTGACCAAGAGGGTGGCACTCAGAGTATATTCCCCTGGGCAAGACTTCTGATTGGTTGTTTCCACTGCAGCCTTTCCTTTCCTTTCCTTTCCTTTCCTTTCCTTTCCTTTCCTTTCCTTTCCTTTCCTTTCCTTTCCTTTCCTTTCCTTTCCTTTCCCTTTTTAAATATTACAAAAGAAACAGTAGTTGATTATTTTGCTCTGGGGAGATACTTGGGATTGATTTGTCCTCTGTGTTCAGGGACACAATGTTTTTAATGTCTTGCTGTTCCCTTTCCCCCAACACAGAGTGGGAACTCACCTGGTCTAAGACCAGGGTTTGGGGAGGACACTTGGCATAGAAAAATGCTTGGGTCTGATGTCACCTCCAGAGTCAGATTATCAGTGAGCTCAAACATCACATGATAATCTACCAATATAATATACATTGTATAAGTTTTGGTATAAAAGATGGTAGGACATATGTGGATGGATAGATGGACCAAAGGACTGTGAATCTTTCCGTAGTAATGAATGAGAACATGATAGACATGGCTGCTTTCCTACAGAGATAGACTTACAGTGAGGGAGGATGCTTCCTGTCTCTTGCTTTCCCAGGTTTGTGAGTCCTACAGTGTCTTCTTGCCTGTCTTCACATCTGTATTCAAGCATCCCTGATCTTCCTGCCTCAGGGATAGCACATGCTGCCTTCCTTTGCCCTCTAGCCTTTGACTGACACTTTCAGCCCATCTTAATTCTGGAATGATCATATTCAAGTTATTTGTGCTGCTTTCCTGCTTCAAGTCCAATATATTTATAAGGAGAAGGGACATAATGATAATAAGCGGGCATTAACCAATATGGGAGTTACCAGGTTTCTATGCTAATGAGATCACATGGATAGAAAATCCTATAGTAGCCATTGCTGGTGTCAAAAGTGGTGCTGAGCAGCTGAATTCTGTATATCCAAGTACCATGAGATGAGGGACCAGGTATAGCCCATCCTGCCCCCTTTGTGTGACCTAATAGTATCAGGATCCTTTAAGATTAGTCAGGAAATATACTATGGATACGGTATTTTTTTCTTTCTTTTCTTCCCTTTTTTTTGGTTTTGTTGTTGTTGCTGTGTTGTTTTTTTAACCTATCTTTATTTTTTCATATTTTTATTTTAAAAAATTACTTTTCATTTTACTTACCAACCCTAGGTCCCCCTCCCTCTCCTCCCGCCCTCTACCTTCCCCCTTCTTATCCCCCATCCGCTAATCAGAGTGGGTAAAGCCTTCCTTGGGGAGTCAACAAGGTCTGGCATACCAACTTGAGTCAGAACCAAGCTGCCACCCCCATATCAAGGCTGTGCAAGGTATTCCACCATAGAGAATGGGCACCAAAAAGCCATCTCATGCACCTGGGATAGATCCTGGCACCCCTTCCAGCCTTTTCCTGCCAACAGATTCGGCCACATAACTGTCACCCACATTCAGAGAGTCTAGTTCGGTCCCATGCAGGTTCCCCAGCTGTCTGTCCAGAGTCCGTGAGCTCCCACTAGCTGGGGTCAGCTGTCTCTGTGGTTCTCCCCTTCATGCTCATGACCCCTCTGCCTTGTTCATAGGATCCCTCCCCCCTCTCTTCACTAAGCTCCACGATCTCAGCCCAGTGCTTCGCTGTGGGTCACTGCATCTGCTTCTGCTTCCATCAGTTACTGGATGCAGGTTCTCTGATGACAATTAGGGTAGTCACTAATCTGATGAAAGGGGAAGGTCAGTTCAGGCACCCTCTCCACTATTGCTAGAAGTCTTAGCTGGGGTCATCTGTGGATTCCTGAGAATTTCTCTAATACCAGGTTTTTTCTGCCTAATCCCATAATGGCTCCTTCTATCAAGATCTCTCTTTCATTGCTCTCCCCCTCCATCCCTCCCTCAACCCAGTCTTCATGATCTCTCATGTTCCCATCCCCCATCCCCTCCTTTATATAACCCCTCCCAGTTTACCAAAGTAATCTTAACTAATTTCCTTCCTGGGACCCTCCATGTGTATCCCTCTTAGGCTCCCCGTTTTTACCTAGCTTCTCTGGGATTGTGGATTGTAGCCTGGTTATCCTTTGCTTTATATCCAATATCAGTTATGTGTGAATACATACTGTGTTTGTCTTTCTGTGTCTGGGTTGCAGGTAGGCTTTTCTAGGAATCAATCAAGAAATAAATACAATACAATAGATTTTGTAGCTAAGATTGTATGCAAATATAAACGGTGCATATGTAAATTAATCACAGTAATACTATTTATAAGACAGGATTTTTAAATATTTACTTTTTTATTTTTATTTTATATATACAGGGCTTTAGCCTCCATGTTTGTCTGCACCATATGCATGCTACAGATATCAGAAGAAGGATGTTGGATTCCCTGGAACGGGATTTATAAATGATTGTGATCTTATGTAGGTTCTAGAAACTGAACCCAGGTCCTTTGGAAGAACAGCCAGTGTTCTTAATACCTAAGACATGTCTCAAGTTCTTTACATAGTATTTTTTTCACCCCAAATAGCAAAGCAGTTCACAAATAGTCTCCATTCATCAGTAGATTATTCTGTCCATATTTGTTTTGAACCATAAATCTTTTTCCAACCCTCATCCATATACCAAATGATCCTGTGGTAATTTGTTGCATTAACAAAGGGACCACATTCAGAGGTGATGCCTTTGTTGATGTGTACTGAAGTGCATCGCAGGTGACATAAACATCTGGGTGTCTAGAGGCATGTCAGTCATCAGTCTACATTTGGGTTTGCAGAAATGTATTGCATATCCATCAATGCCACTTCTAATATTGCTGATTGAAACTAGGTTAATGATTACCACGAGGGCATTGAAGGTTGCAGAATTTTCGCGCATGGTTGTTTCAAGAGCACGGTCTTCTCCGTCTGACTATGGCACTGTGTGGTATGCCTTCACTCACTGTCTCGCCTTGCCTGTTTGACTCAATGCCGGGTCCACTGTACACCCAGGACCTGTGGGAACTGACTGGCTGCAGATCCTTCTCACATGTGATCCCAGCTCCCTCCTTCTGCTTGAGTTCAAAGCAGTGTCTCTAAACAGCCTCAGCTTCCCCTCATCCTATATTATATTTTATTTCACCCATTTCAACACAGGGCAGACTTTTTATTGGCTTATTATTTTTGTCTTTCTCATGTTACACCTTGAGTGTGAACAGAGACTTGGGGTCTTCTCTATCTGCCACTCCCGAAGACAATGCCTGGAAGGTAAAATGAATGAGCAAACAAGCAGCTCTGCCTTGGCTAATCTCTGTGGGCAAAGGTAATCAGCGTGATCCTTACAGCTGTGGTTGCTCGCCATACGAAAGTATTAAACTCGCTGTTTCAGCTGCAGTGAATACAGATATGTTTGAGGCTCCATAAGGCTTGTAATTTGGTAGTGATATACCTGAAGATCAGAATGCGACATAGTCACACTTGTCAGCCATACAGGCCAGTGTTGCTGCAGGCCTCTAATCCCAGCACTAGAGAGGAATACAAGGCAGGATGAGACAGGGAATTCCTCTCTCTTCAGACTGAAGATGTCATAGAGGTAAGAACTCTCTAGTGCTTGGCTGCTTTGCTTTTCTGATCTTCGGGCTGAACCCCAATATCTGTCTCTGGGTTTTTATTCTTCGTGCTATGTAATTTTAACTGAATAGGCCCGTAAGGAGAGATAGCTCATGGTCCACAAGTTGTCATTAAGCAAAAACCCTTAACTGCCACGCAGGCAGAGGACAAACTGGAGTGCTGAGCTACTGGACCCAAATACCGTCAGTTGTCATTTCTTCTCCACCCATGGTTGCCTCTGTCTCCACGGCATCTGAGACAGACCTAATCTGTACAGCCCATACATCACACGCAGGCTTCACAGCTGCTCCAGAAAACACAACAGTAATATAGTTGTGATAGATGTGCTATATGTCAACAACTTCAAAGACTTTCTAAACCAAACCAAATGGAAAGTCTCTTCCAACTGCTAGGTGCCAGATGGTTCTGTCTGTTGCAGCTGTTTCCCAGAATTCCACAGCCTATCCGCATTGCCTTCAATTATGACTTTGACGCATTTCATTTGACCACTCTGTTCCCAATCACCGCAGAACATCTGCCTCTATATTCTATTGTCAGCTCCCATGCAGCTAAGATCCAGACAAGCAGAGAACATTGCCGAAAATGGGTGAGACTGCAGAATTTCATTCTTGCTGGTCCATTTAATCCCATTGCCCACAGAGAAAAAAAATAGTCCTCTATGAATTTTGACCATCAGAGGGACCACTAGCCAACAACCCATTTTGCTGTTGTTCAACTTACGAGAAAATACCTGATCTAGAGAGGGAAGAGAACAGTTAAATGTGTAAAAACCACATTCAAGCTACTAACAAGAGAAGAAAACTTCCAAGTCATATTCTAGACTCACAGGGCACCCACGAGTGCATACATGAGATACAGTGAAGAGTTGGGAGAGAGAGTCAGAACAACTCAGAGTGAGGCACAAGGCATTCATCTGTTCTCAGAGGCCAGTGTTCTCAGCCGCGTCCCTATCTTAGACTCTAGCCTGGCCCAAGACAGGCCTGACTTAAAGTCTACAGAAGGGTAGACCGAGACTTCATCCAAAATGTAGCATAATAAAGTAGAAAGAATGGTCATGACATTGCTGATAATAAAAGTACAAAGAAGGGAGGGATTTTTGTTGGTTTTTTTTTTCAGATAGAAGGATAGAAATCAATAAACCTTTTAAAAGGTTGAAGAGATGATCAGTATCAAATACAAGAGGTACAGGAAGAGAGAGGGGAATGCAATTTGCTCAAACATGAGATGAGAAATGAAAGTTTCTGTGACTTTCTTGGGGGGTGTGACTGCATATTGTTACTCAAGGACCAGAAAACAGACCTATGACAAACAGCACTCTACTTCTTGTGCTTGGGCAGGTGCTGTGGTCCTCTTAAAGACATGGCATCTTCCTCTTCTAATTACAAGCAAGTAGAAACCACTGAGGGGAAATGTACAAGCCATGAGTTACCATCTTTAGCATCACCGTGCCTATGAACATCATATGTGCTGGGAAAAGAATGTGGGGCTCGTACGCATAGACAGGGATTTCCAAGGTGAATTTTCTGTCTCTTCTACTGACATACAGGGGTTGTATCAGAACTTAGAGATACTTTAGTAAGTGCTAGAACATAGAAAGATGGAAAGCTCCAATGCATTGAAGTAGGGACATGTTTCAGGTTTTAGTATATGTAGGACTTGAGAGGTTAGAGCATGAAATGAGGGTGGGACAGGCAGTTGTCTCAGGATCAGTAAGGTTAATTTAGGAGCTTAGACAAAAATTTAAGACAGCTGGGACTGTTCAAAAATAGAAATTATCTGAGTTACCTCAGGTTATAATATGCATTGTTTCTCTATCAGGTATGATAAAGAAGATAATGTTCCACCCTTCAAGGAGTCTAATAATAGTACTTAATATTTATGAGACTTCATTTACTTTATAATGAGCATCGGTGCGAATTGTGAACCTCGGTTTTCTAGCCATTCTGTGGTTAGTTTGGTATTATTATTCCCACTTCACAGGTGAAGAATTAAGACCCAGAAACTTCAATGATTGCCTTGAAGGTACAGTACCATCATTAATTAGAATAATACACACAGGTTGATGAAACAACAAGAGCTAGGCAAAGGGATTGACAAGACATATTTTTGCAGTAAATAAATAAACGCCTGTAAGTATCATATTAACCATAGTTGAGATATTTGTTGAGTTTAGGGGGTTTGGTCCTTTTCTTTTTTCTTTTTTCATAGTGCAGTTTTATTATTTTATAATGACTATCATATTATGAATGATGAAGCATGACGAGTTCAGTGGAAGGTGTTACCACTCTGAATGGAAGGGTAGGCCAATCTGGAGCTTCCTTCTCTTGGTGTGTCTCATGGGCATTATTCCACAGGCTTCTGAAAGAGGTCAGCTGGAAAATAATGAATTCCATAAAATGTTGTGGCCTTACGAGATAGCTCATGACTTTAAGTAACTTAATTTCCTTTTAGAAAATATTAATTTAGAAGAAGAATCCTGACCAAGGATTGGAAGAGGACGTTAGGGAATGAATGGAAATGAAAGATTGAAAGATTAATCGGAGAAAACTCTCAAAACCATTTGCCTCTGCCTTGCTCGGTGTGTTCATTACACCAACTAATGGACAATGTATAATGATGAGAAGACATTGTGGAAACAGCACACAAGTGTATTGATTTGCCCATCGTGAGCACATTGCGCTCCTCCCTTCGAGAAACTGAAATGAATGGAGAGAATAACAAGATTCTCCATAAACTAAAGTCGTTCATTTTCTTTTTGAGATTTAAAAAGGATATAATATTATTAGCATTTTAATGGAGATCTAGCAGATGAGAACTTTCCAAGGTAATTATTCTAAAAGGAATTTATTTCCAGCTCAAGAATAAATAGGTGTAGTGATATCAATGTTAGCCGGGAGGTACAAATGTTGTGGAAATTGTGCTGGCACACATACTTTAATATTTGTTAGGTACAACTGCTATATTCGAAAATCCATTTTTAAAGTTAGAGATGATACAAATAGTGTAATACAGCTATTCCAAAAGCAAGGCCCACTTCTGAATAGTTTCAGAAATAAA
The DNA here is from genome assembly GCF_982192425.1 of Myodes glareolus. Classification (NCBI taxonomy): domain Eukaryota; kingdom Metazoa; phylum Chordata; class Mammalia; order Rodentia; family Cricetidae; genus Myodes; species Myodes glareolus. The sequence continues at coordinate 13,282,034 of NC_142041.1, read as the reverse complement.
GAAGAATTTCAGTGTGCGGTTCTTGCCATTGAAAAGGAGTTTGTGGCTGGAAAGGTGATACTAGAAGAGCCCTGGGTTTGGTCCCGGTCCAACAACAAAACGCTGAAGAAGAGGGAGAGCTGGCTAGGGAAAGCGGCTAAGAGCAACTGTAACAGCTTGCTCCACCCGGAGCTGTGCACATGGAGTGTGTCTATTGCATTAGCCTTGCATGGCCTCATTTTCCCAGCATCAAGTCTGCTGCCTGGGACCCGTTCTGCCCAGGTGGAGATGGTACTCCCATGGATAGGTGGCTCTGCCAGCTAGAACGGAGTTCTGATTAAGTGAAGTTCCAGAGAAGTGAAGGCCAAGGAATGCCGCAGAGATCACACCACCCAATAGTCCTTACCCAAGAGCTTTGTTGGGTGGGCAGGGATAGGAGAGGGAGAAAGTGGGGAGGAGATGATCTGTGATGATAGGGGCCGTCTCAAGGGTACACACTCGAGGCTACAGTGGCAATGTGTCGCATTTGGTCACCGGTGATGATACGGCTGCTGGCATTATGGCACTGAAGGTGTGCTGGCGTAACGCCTGGTTCTGAAAGGTGAGAGGTTCTTGGTTTTCCAACACATTTTGTTCTGAGTACTCCTGTGTATTGATCAAACTTAGGTTCAAACAGTAGAACTGTGAGAACAGAATCCTCACGTTTCTGTTGGTTTGAAATTCGGTGATTGAAGATTAAGTCATCTGCTCTGAGTAGTGAGATAAGAACATATGAAAAAAATAAAAGAACTGTCTCTGAATGAAAACCCCGATGAATTGCCTTTAATAATGTGTGTGTGTGTGTGTGTGTGTGTGTGTGTGTGTGTGTGTGTGTGATCTTATATGGGAGGAAGGTGTGCATGCATGTGTTTGTGTAGAGGCCAGAGGTCTTTGCCATTTTCCACCTGATGTGAATATAATGAGCCCTTAGCTCACAGTTTGGCCCCCAGATCCACTGTCTGCCTCTTAGCACTGAGGCTACAGGAGCATACCCCCAGTTTTTGTGGGGGTCACTGGGATCTGGACCTGCTGAACTATCTTCCAGTTCTCCTGTAACATCTTTGAAACCAGCTGATTGGGGTTGCTCTGGAGCTTCCGACCCTTGATTACCTGAGGTGCACTCTATTTTGTGTTCTGTTCTGAGGTATTAAGTCCTGAGAAAGAGGATGCTGTGGAATGCACTGCCAAGAGAAACTAAGCAATGTTTGCACCTAAATTCCCTTAGGATTGTTAACTTCTGCAAAGTTTGTAAAAAGTTTAAACTGAGACCTTGCCGTCAATGCAGGGACCCCTGCATCGCGGGGTGCTCTCTTTTGGACCCATATTAGACACAGACTACACCCAAACACCAATTCCCAGCTCATTTTTTGTTATGCAATATACAGACACAAGGTGGCCAAATCTGAATCAGGCAGAACAACAGCAGAGGCTCCGCAGGAGAGGTTTTTAAGGAGAAAAAAGTCCTTGCTAGTTGGTAAGTACTGATTAGACGTATTGTTTAGTGTTGTCAAATAAGGAATTTTAGTAGCTGGACCCTGGCAGTCAGCCTCAAGAATGTGAAAGTGGCCAAAAAAGTGAGTCTAGTGGTTTTAGCAAAAGAAAGAAGGAGGGAGGGGAGGACCCAAGTCACCGTGTTGGGCCTGTTAGAGCCCTCAGTCAGTGTTAGCCTTCAAGACAAAAACACATACTTTTATGTGCTCAGTGTGTCCAGCGTTGAAGAAGGTGGGCAAATGCTCCCCTACCAGAAGGCTGACAAAGGAAACATGTTTAGAGTACATGCTTAGTGATTTTGTTGTCATGTGAGCTTCACAGATCAGCACACATACACAGACCAAAGCCGCAAGGATCTCACAGATGATGCCGTCTGATGAGAGGTTACCGTGGCTCCAACCCTGGGTTGACTTGATCATTTTTCACACAGGTAATTTCATTTCAATGGAACGAGACAGGACTGAAATAAAGACTGTACTGGTACCCATAGCCACCTTCCATCCAGTCCCCCACCTCTATCTCCCCAGCCTATCAGGCACTTTTATTCGACTCCACTCTATCTAATCGACGTTGTAGCTTTCAAAGGATGAGTCAGCTCTGATGTCCTGCAGTCCACTTGGGACCACAATAAACTCTTCTCAACTACAATTTAATTACACATTTTACAATAACCAGACACGTCAGGTGTAACACGTGCCTGTAGTTCCAAGTACTTAGGAGGCTGGAGTAGAAAGACGACAAGTTTGAGAATATCCTCAGCAACTCAGTAAGGCCCTTTCTCGAGAAAGGTTACGGATGCCAAATAACTACAAAACAACACTTCCCAAACAATACCATTGCACCACCAAGCTGCCTCTGTGAGACTCTCCTGGACCTTTGAGTCAACTCATTTTGCGACATTTTTGTAATGGGGTTCCAGGGTTCCTTCCCTCCACACTGACAACAGTGGACGAAGTGTGAATTCATCCCTCTCACGATATCACCAACCCCTTGCTTTAGTTCAGTATAAATGGAAATGTGCTGCAGGCGTCTTCCTGGAATTAGCACTTCAACACCAATGCTGTGACCCACAGGTTGAGAACTGGCGTTTGAAGTACATCTATTATAGCTGGCAGGTGTAAGCTTTGTGGTCAGGATGTTAAGGGCAATGGCCCATTGTTTCAGCTGGTCTTATTCCAAGTAGCGAGCAAAATCATGCTTAGAAATGGGCAGTACATCCAGTGCTTAAGTAAGCCAATAAAATAAACCAATAAATCAATATCTAGTAATTGTTCTTCTTTTACCCTATTTTACTTCAGATGCCCCACATTTTGGTATTTTTAACAGGACCGAGAACCTTCCTTGGGGCAGTATGCTGGCTCCTGAATGGAGCTTCAGGAGAACGAATGCCACAAGATTAATGAGGGGTTTGGGCATCAGACGTAGGGAATAAAATCATTTTTGAAGTTTGGCTTCCATGATCATTCCTACCTTTACCTTGAATGCTCTAACTCAGCTTTTAATTCCTCCCTCCCTTTCTTCCTTTCGAAATGAGGACATACTGAAATTTCCAGACCAACTCAAACCTCAACCTCCTGCATTCTACCAGTCATCCTGCCTTAGCCCATAAGTTTACGGGAGTGCAGGGGTATGTTTTTCTCTCTCTCTCTCTCTCTCTCTCTCTCTCTCTCTCTCTCTCTCTCTGCTCTACTCTTGGTTGCTCTCTTTCATTCTGCTGAGGTCTTGGCTGCTTGGTAACTTCCTAATCATCCATTGAGTGACAGCTCAAAGTCTCAGCACAGTTGTCCCGGAAGAGTTAAGTATTTCCTCATGTTATACCTCAATGTATTTGATCCAGTTTAACTGGAACATTGGTCATATCCTGTTGCTGCTATGTGGTGCTGACCACCATGGATCTCCTACAAGGGGTAGCATGTGTTAATCAGACTTATGTCCCTGCATTTTAATAGAGTGTCTATGACATGACAGAACTCAGGTAATATTGTTTGACCTTGGATGTGTTCCTTCTCAAGAGCATAATGAGGTTTCTGACTGCTCTGACTCTGAATCTCTAGAAGATTCAACCAACTGTGAATGAAATGTTCAGGACAACTTGACACCTATGCTGATACATACATATTTTATCTTATAGTTATAATTATAGTTCTTAAATAAGACACTATAGTTACTTACACATCATTTGTATTGCAGTAGGCATCATAAGAAATCTATAGGTAATCTGAAATCTCTAAGAGAACTGTGTGAATTTTGTGTAAATCCTATGTCATTTTCCCTAAGGAACTTGATCATCCAAGGGAACCCATCCCAGAACTGACCTGCATGGTCACTGAGGAAGAACAGAATGTTAAAATGCATCCACATTAGACAATGTTGGAGACACTGCTTTAACAGGAAGCCTTTAGTGATCTAGAGTATTCCAAAGTCTCTCATTCTCTGCACATTGTCCAATTATGCATCTGTTAATCCCTATCTACTACAAGAGGGAGCTTCTCTGATGATGGCAAAGTGAGACACTGGTTTATGGGTACAGCAGAACATCATTGATAGTCTTTCTATTATGTGTTCCTTTCTCAGAACAAGGGTATTTGATTTTCCTAGGTCCATGGCCAATCCAAGTTGTATGTCATGGCATGAGCCTTAAATCCAATCAGAGAGTGGGTGGTGGGTACTTGTGCCACAGTTACCTCAGCATTTCATGAAGGAAGATCACCATTGCAGATCACAGGGTCCGTAGCTGGGTTCATGCTTATGTGTCTCCTCTAGTAGAGTCCAGAGTACCTCCTTCTAGCACCATAAATATTAGTCAGCAGGGGGTTAAGGCTTAACTTCTCCATGTTCAAGGGGAGATGTAAATATTGACATTTTTCCAACTAATTTGATATTGGCTACAGAATTGTCACATATAATATTATGTTATACTCCCTCTATCTCTTGCGTCAACATGAATTTATCATTACAAGATGTTGCATGTTTCAAAGGCTTTTTCTGTGTCTATTAAGATTATTGTATAATTTTTAGACCACCTAAGAAATGAGTTGTATTTATTGCTTTATATATGCTAAGTAATTCCTGGTAGCTACATTAAAATCCACCTGGTCATTATGAACAATCTTTTAAATTTGATGTTTAATTTGGTTTTCAAGAATTTATTGAGAATTTTTATATTGTAAAGGTAATTCTGCAACTTTTATTTTTGTTTTTGTCTGGCTTTGGTTACAGGGTAATATTGGCTTCATAAAGGGGGTGTGGAAACCATTCTTCTTTTTCTATTGAATGGATTAATTTGAATACTTTTGATGTAAAAATCCTTAAAGTTCTGGTAAAATTCTGCATGTGGTTTTGAGTTTTCTTAGTAAACAGACTTCTATTATTGCTTCAACTTCATTGCTCATATAGATCTATGTAAATTATTTGTTTCAGCTTGGTTTAATTTTATATATTATATGTGTCTAGAACTTCATCCATTTCTTTGAAGTTTTCCAACTTAGTTAAATAGTCATCTAAAAAAATTCTCATGATTTTATGGATTTCATTGGTATTTGTTGTATTATTAGTAGCTCCCTTTTTATTGCCAATTTTATTAGGTTTTATTCTTCTTTCTCTTTTGTTTGGTCAATTTAGCTGAGAATATTTCAAATTTCCTCATCTTTTCAAGGAACCAACTCTTTGTCTCATTAATTTGTAATTTTTTTTCTTCCTCTCTCATTAACTTCTGCCCTGATTTTGATCATTTATTTCAATCTACTGTTTTGGGTTTTGGTTTGTTTTCATTTTTCAAAGACCTTAAAGTGTATCATTAGTTTGTTTATTTGAAATCTCTCAAAACTTTTCATGTACGCACCTAAAATTTCCTCTTGGAATTGTCACTGTTGTGTTCAATAGATTTTGATTTGTTTGGTCTTCATTTTCATCCAACTCTAGTAATGTTTTAATTTCCTTCTTGATGTCTTAGTGACTCATAAATCATTCAGTAGTATGCTGTTTAGTCTTCATGAGTTTATATACATCTGTAGTTTCTGTGCCTGTTGACATCTAATTATTTCTCATGGTGATCAGATAGAATATGTGATGTGATTTTAGTTCTCCTATATTTGTTGAGACTTGCTTTGTGTTCCTGATATGGGATCAATTGTGGTGAAAGTCCCGTAGACTGCCACAAAGTGTGCATGTTCTTCCTTTCTTAGGTGAAATGTTCTATATGTGTCTATTAGGTCCTTTTGATTTAATGATGTTATTTCATACCAACACTTCTCTGTTTGTTTTTTCGTTGGATAAGCTGTCTCTGGGTGAATGTTGGGTACTGATGTCACCCACATCATTGTGCTGAAATTAACATGTGACTTTACATTGAGTAGTGTTTATTTTATAAAATTGACTTCTTTATTTTTTTCATTTCAATCATCAATTCAATTTGGTTTCTCTTCAGAAAATCTATCTTTTTTAAAAAAAAATCTATTTTCATATCCTGGATTGGCTTCCTTGCTTTGACTCAACTGGACCCTACTAGGTTAGACTGTACTGCACTGCACCAGACCACAGCAGATTTCATAGGACTATACCACATAGCACTGGACAGGACCAAACCAAACCAGACTAGACCCTTAAAACATGATCCATGTATCCACTGATGGACTCCAATATTGATTGGCTGTTTAGTGCTGTGTTAACTTTAGACATAAAGCCATCTCTTTGGAATTCTGAGTCCACTTCCCTCAGATATGTACTCAGAAGTAAAATAGCAGAATCATATGCATTCATTTTCAGTTTTATCAGGAAACTCCATATTCTTCTCTACAACTACTGCACTCATTTTTCCATTCCCATAAATTCTCCATTCTTCACATTTATGGTATTTATTTATACCTAATTTTCAACTTATTTATAATATTCATTTTAATAGGGATGAGATGATAGTCCATAATGGTTTTGATCATTTATATTTACTGAGCACTTTTAGACTTGGTAGGAATTTGCTTTTTGGATTCAGGCATGTGATATCTCCAGCTTTTTTTTTTTTTTTTTTTTTTTTAGGATTACGTTTGTGTCATGGGGTCAATCATACTTCCATATGATTTTTAGGATCCAGTCTAGTTCTGTGAAAAAAAAAAAAGAGTCTCATTTTTTTGTTTTATCTTTTGATCTATGTTTACTTTAAAAGCAAACTCCCAACTTTTAATATATTTTCTTTATATACTTTTTTGACTTTTTTTAAAGTAATTTTATTAAATTATAAAAGTTTCCATTTTTGCCCCTCCTCCCACCACCCTCCCACTCCCTCCACTCCCTCTCCTCCTCCCTCTCCATCCCTAAGAGCAGTCAGGGTTTCCTGCCCAGTGGGAAGTTCCAGTTCCTCCCCCCTCCCTCCAGGTCCAGGAAGGTGAATGTCCAGACGGACTGGATCCGCAAAATCCAGTATATGCAGAGGAAACAAGTCCCAGTGCCATTGTCAATGGCTTTTCAGAAAGACTCCGGGCCAGCCACCTTCAGAGAATCCTTTTCTTCCCCTTTGTCTAACCTTTCCCATGTCTTGGTATTTTTATTGGAATTGCATTAAACCTGTACATCTTTAGGTAATGTTGATACATGAAATTCCCTTTCTTTATCTACTGTTCCCTTCTTAGATTAAGAGAGAATATGATGTCTGAAGGTTCATCATTAATTCACATAAATGTAAGGTAATGAGAAAAGTAGAGTGCAGAGTAGCAATAAAAACTACTATGAAATATATTTCGACCCTGTGGTGGTTTGGGTAGATTGGCCTCCATAAACTCGAGTGTTTGAATGCTTAGCCCATAGGGAGTGACACTATTAGAAGGTGTGGCCTTGTTGGAGTAAGTGTAGCCTTGTTAGAGAAGTGTGTCACTGAAGGGTGGACTTTGAGGTCTCCTATGCTAAATGTACACACAGGGGCTCAGCTCACTACTTGTTGACTGAGTATCAAGATGTAGAACTCTCAGCTCCTCCTTCAGCACCATGTCTGCCTGCACACTGCCCTGCTTCCTGTAATGAAAATAATGGATTGAATAATCTATCCCAATTAAATATTTTTCCTTTATGAGAGTTACTGTAGGCATGGTGTCTCTTCACAGTAATATAAACCTTAGCTAAGAGAGACCCTAATTGGAAAATAAGATTATGGATAACAAAGGTAAGTCAGTTTATCCTTCAGTGATTTTATTGTTGTTGCTATTTTGATTGTGAGAAGCCCCTGTAAGAAACAATGGAGAGAGGAATGGTGGAAGGAAAATCTTTGAACTAAAAATCCAACCAAGTGTAAAAGGAAAGACTGCTCAAAAAGAATGTCATTGCTTCCTGCCTGGGAATAGTTAGGTGACAAAGATGGCATCTATTTTTTATGTGTATGTGGTTTTTGTCTCATTTTGGCTATTTCATATGGTTTATTGATTTTGATTTCATTTGTTTTTTAAGAGGGAGGGAGAGAGAGAGACAGAGACAGAGACAGAGACAGAGAGAGAGACAGAGAGACAGAGAGAGAGAGACAGAGAGAGAGAAAGTGGAGATCCTGAATCCTGAAGTTATGTCCTTAGGGAGGTGAGGACGATCTGGGAAGAGATGGGGGATGGGAAGGGAGACTATGATAAAAACGCATTGAATAATACATTCAATTATTATGCAAAGGAATATATAAATTTATATATTTATATATAAATATATAAAAAATATATAAATATATATATAAAATATATAAAAAAGGAAAAAGTAAAAAAGATAACAGAATTCTTCTCTAAGAAGTAATTAAAGGTAGCAATAGAAGCTTTCTAGTCTTAGTTACTTGATCACTTCAGTGGGGTAATGTATTATTCATTAATCCTGCTCATGGAGTAGAATTTAAATCTAAATTTTAAAAATCTCTTGGCTTCCTCCAAGAACATTTGTGTCACTATTTTACCACTGTATCTTGTAAGTAGGTAGATCACTATTGGAGGTCATGGGGTTTGTATTTGGGTGATATTGATCATCACTCTTCTCTTCCTTTACATCCTACCTTCTAGCACCATAAAGTGTAGGTCGTCAGTGGAGATGAAAATTCCAGCTGGGCACAAACTATAACAATTGTCCAAAAAATATGAAAAATAGCTGAATTCAAATACAAAATATTGAAAGAAGATTGTCCCTTATTCTTTTGGATCATCAACTCTTATTGAAAATAGCTCTATTCATGGCCCACTAAGTGACATATCTTAATATTTGTTTGCCTAGAATGCCTCATAGGATGTTCTTGACCACTGAATTCTTTCTCAGAGATGTCTGTAGTGGTAAGACAAATTTTAGTCACATAAATAAATGTCTAAAGCACAGCATAAATTGTGGAACAACAAAATTATCTAGTTGTGATTGAAAATGTGGTAAAATGCATATTATGAAGTGTTTTACTATGGATGGATCTTTTGAGCCACATGTATGGCTCAGTTATTAGGAATATATAAATTTAATTGCATCTACTTTGTGGATTAGAATGTAATATAATTGACTAAAGCTTAATCAAAGTAATTTCTGCATTTTGTATCAGAAAGAAATCTGACTTACTATGTAGGCCACCATTATCCACAGCCTTATTTTATACCTATTGCATAATGAACTTAAGATATCTCCTAGGTTCTTCACAAAACATTCAAATAAGTCAACATATTCTATAAAACAGAAAGTATATCTTAGTTATATTCCACTTATTTTAAAATAAATTAATATTATTGATATTATTAAGTTACATTGAGATATTCTAAAAAGTACAAGACTCTACAACTCAGCCATAGTTTGTTTCCTTCTTAGAGTAAAATAACTGACATTAAGAGCTGCTTCCTTATTCACAGTGATTTGAGGACTATATTCTATTCTGCTTCCCTAGAACCCTGACAATGTCTGTACTCTGAAAGAAGAAGGTCTGTGGAGCAGTTTGGACAGCTCAGTAGTCTGGAGTATGTGCTCCCTTTGTAGAAGACCCAAGCTTGGTTCCCAGAACCCACATCCGGCAGCTCTCAGGCAGCTTTAGGTATAGACCCGGGGTCCCTGATGCCTTTGTCCTCTGATGGCCCATACCACAAACAAGCACATGATTAAAAATAACACGAATATGTTCTATTAAGATGAAAAAATAAAAAATGCCCACATTTTAAAGGCCACAATCGAGAATAAGAAAATAGAAATTCTACTCAGATTTCATAAAGGAAAGTTAGGAAGACAGTATGAAAGGACTTAGCCGCACCTCTGTTTCTATAGAAAAGGTGAACGAAGCTTGATGCCTACTCTATGGTGTCCTTAACTAGTCAAAAATTATTAATAAAATAAACTTTTCTGGCAAAAAAAGGAAAGACTGCTGATTCTAAGTGTGGCAGAGTACTTGGTCAGCTGGGTCACTGTAAATGATAGAGACTCATTGGCCAGTCAGCAGGAGTTGGAAGGCGTAGTGCTAGGGAAAGGACACTCTAGGTGAGCTCTGATGTGGAAGGTGATGGAAATTATCTGAATGAAGATAGCTGTGCAGTGATTAGAGTACATTTTGACTTCAGCTAATTTATATAAATTGAAAACAGGAGGCTAGATTAGGGAAACGGTTGTAAATCAAGTTCAGACCATGTTCGGTAATTGTTACTGAAGTCCCTGGGTGGTTTCTCTTACTATGACTGCAGATAGAAATCTGGCCTCCTGAGAGCGGCTAAAACACAGGCTGTCCTTCTGTGCTGTATATTATCTATCAGGGAGGTAGGTTTCATGGCAAAATTACTGGGTTAGGAGACAAAAATCCCATTAGTAACATGGCCTTGTCATTTTCAGTTTGTATGCCTGCCCCGCCTCTCAAGAAAAAGATTTGAACAGAGTTTACAGAGTTTGCAGGTTTGTGTCAATCCTGAGATTTGCAAGAGAAAAACTAGTTCCATAATTTTGAGCCAAATTTGAAGCAATCTTTAATTAAATATTAAAGAGTGGCCAGGTAGATGACCAGGTCCACTCCCAAGAATCCCAGCAAGTGGTGAAAACTCACTTGTTACAGGGACTTTTCAAGGAAAAAACCCTATGACCACAGTATTTTTCATGTACCTTTGTTCATTTCCAAGAACTACAACTCCCAGAATTCTAGGAAATGTGCCAAGTCCTTGGGCAGGTGGGGCTTGCAGTTTGCCTTTGGTGCTCACACTTTTGCATGAGAGTGGTGGTCACAATGGATGGAAGAGAGTTGAATATACAGATGTGTAGGTGGAGCAAGACCCTAAGAGAAGCAAATGTTGAAAGAATGAGGACTAAAAGAAAATGTCCTGAGAGCTGGAGAGGTAGCTTGGTGGCCAAGAGCACTTGATGGTCTTCTAGAGGACTCAGGTTTGATTCCCAGTGCCCATCTAGCAGCTCACAGGTGTCTGTAACTTTTCTTCTAGGGGATACAGTAGTCTTTTACAACCTTTTCAGGCACCAGGCACAGAAATGACATATGAGGAGGCTGAAAACTCAAGCACATAAAACAATTTTTAAAAATCTTAACTAACGTACTACTATCCATGACAAGCAGTTTTCACAGTGGCTGTAGGCATTTCATCTGGGAATAGATCAAGTGTTTCTGCTGTAAGAGGGAGCACACAGCTGAGGGCTTTTGATCTTAAAAAGAGAAGGGGTGGAAAGAAAGAAAAGTTCAGCGTTCAGTGGGAACCTGAGGTGCAAAGGCAGCTGGGTAGTAAGTGAAGTGTCAAACTGGGCAAGCTCTGCTTTACAAATGATCCCCAGGAAAGTAACTATATAATAGGATAACCCTAAAAGTAATGATGGCAAAGTTGGGGTTCTTTGCAAAAGAAATGAACAGAGTCTTGTATTAATTATAAACTATTTGGCCTATTAGCTCATGCTTATTTTTTAACTAGCTCTTAAAACTTAAATTAAGTCGTAATTCTTCTCTATGTTTAGACATGTGGCTTGGTACCTTTTCTCAGTGAGGCATACTCATCTTGCTTCCTCTGCATCTGAATGGTGACTGACTCTCTGCCTTTCCTCTTCCCAGAATTCTCTTAGTCTGGTTGCCCCACCTATACTTCCTGTCTGGCTACTTGTCAATCAGCCTTTTATTAAACCAATGTGAGTGACAAATATTTACAGTGTACAAAAGCATTATCCCACAGTAGCATTCCATCCAAGATTCTTGCTTTGGTTTCTTTGCCAGCTTCCAGCTCTGCCTGGGCTGAACCAGCTCTTACTCAATCTGCGATGTTGACTAATTCAACATTAACCCAAGTGCACCTTGGTTTCAATCTCTTCCAACCCTGGACAAGGCTCCACCAGCTCATCCAACCAGCATTAGTCAGTACATAGTAAATATTCTCATGCCCTCAGATTTGCTCCAGATGGTGTGTCTCTGTTCAGCTGCTATTATGGCAAATAGTTAATTAATCTATTCCATTCTTTAAAGAATAATTCCAAGAATTATGTTTCAGAGTAAATTTTAATTAGCTGTGGAATGGCTTACTTTCCTCTAATTAATTATGTCTGGAAATATGTAAGCTATAGGGCATAAACTCTTCTGATAAATACTACTGCCCCCTTTGGCAGTTATTTAAATTTTTTATTAAAATGTCTAGAATTCTTCTGCCTGTCTCGAATGGTGTGAAGTGGTAGTGTAATTCCATTCCATGGAAGAAAACAAGTCAGTATACATTATCTTCATTTTCCCAGAGTCAATGTGGCTAACTCAGAATCATAGTAACATACTATTAGCAAAAGAAGGCTACATGTATGGGGTGCAATGGGTGGACACATGTGTGTGTGAGTGGTTATATGCATCTATGTGGTGCCATGACTGCAATAAAACGTGCCATTGTTAAATTCCTTATGAGTCAGTAGCACCATGTTGTGGACATCAAAGGAGGAGGATGTGAGCACCATTTAATTCTGTATTGTTGCCTTATTCTGACAATTATACAATGGGTTGTGTGGCACATGTTTTTATCTCAACCCTGAGGAAGCTGAAGTGTGAGGATGGGAGTTTTAGTGCAATGTAGCCTGTATAGCTATTTCGAGTACAGTCTAGGCTATGTAGCAAGATCCTAGCTGAAAAACAAACAAACAAAACCATAAAAAACACAGGAAAGTCCTTGTTTTCTAAGAGCCATTTACTTCTCTCTGCCCATGCGTATTCCCAGCAACTGACATAAAGACCCTGGGCACACTCAGGACTTGAAGCCCCCTACCTGTGATTAGGAGAGCCTTGATGGAGAATGAAGGAAGAGAAATGGGTAGCACCAGTGTATCCCTTGAGAATATTTGTCACTAAGACTGCCCTGAGAAGGCCATAGGCTGGGTGGCTTGAGCAAGACAATCTCTTCTCTTGCAGTTCTGGGATCTATGAGACTAACATCAAGGTATTGACAGGTGAGGCTTCTTTTGGGGGCCTTGCTGATGCTGACCTCTGCTCAGAGACCATTTCTTCCGCACGTGCACTGGTTTGCCGCACTTATATTTCCAAAGGACATCAGTCATATCTTATTGGAGACTACCTCACAGACTTAAATTTAATTGCCTTCACTGAAGACCCTATATCCATTTAGAGTCTTGTCTTATATGTTGGTGGTATCTAATTTGGGAATTAATGATTAGCAAATTTCAATCCATAGCAAATACAAATCCCAATATGTGCAGGTTCTTTTCTTGTGTGCCTATGGTAAGAAATAGTTTTCCAATATAAAATACTAATCTTAAACTACATCTTCTTTCCTAGGGAAAGATTAGAAAATTGGAATTTTAAAATCTTACTTTAAATTCATCAAGACTTTTATATACTTTGCATCAAAATCATTGCTACTAAAACATCTGTATAAATATTTTGAAAATAATGTGATGTTTTCATTCTAAAGAAAATCATTGCAATTTAAAAAGTGAAAATATTGATCACTCCAAATCTCTATTTTAAGATACCAAATGGAAATAATTATCCAGTGGTACTTTTAAAGCAGGTGATTTTGAATGCCTTGGGAGATGGTTCGTTCTGGAATCTGCTTGCTGCACAATTGTGAGGACCTGAGCTCGGATCCAAGTACCCATGTAAAAAGGCACATGTGGCAGTACCTGCCTATAACCCCAGAGCTGGAGAGGTGGAATAATGTGGATCTCTGGATTTCTCTCGCACGCCAGTCTAGTCAAATTGGTGAGCTCCAGGTTTAAGGAGAGATTCTGTCCCCAAAAGAGGTATAGAGTAACCAAGAAAGACACCAAGGCCGCCTTCTGACTTCCACTATTTGTGCATACACATGTGCATCTGAATTTACACAGCGTAAGCTCTCTCTCAAACACACATGCACCCAAATACCACACACACACACACACACACATATATATATATATATATATATATATATATATATATATATGCACACGTACACCATCCACACACATATGCACACACATACACAAGCATGTGATCTCTATGAACATGATATTGTCATAAGCCACCCCCATGCTACTGCTATAAAGTGCAAATTAATTTTATAATAGCAAAGGTAGAGAATAATTCAAATTAAACAATTGACATAAAAGGGAATATAAAATCAAACTTGCTTTTTAATTACACAGGGGAAGAGAATTGATATCGTATATATACTTGACTCTTTTAATATTATATAATAAACATATTCATTTAGAGATAAACAACATTTTGTGTTTGTTGTAACACATCTTCAACAAAATCAGTAAATGCACTGTTGGTATCAGCATCTTCACACTTGTCCTGAAATAGTCTGTGTTCCTGGGTCACTGTAACTTTTAGAATTTGTTTTGCTAATTTCAACTTAAGAATCCTTGTAAAGGTACTACCAACTTAGATTGCTAATGAAATTTATGACAGTAGTTAGATTCAGAAATTATATTAAAATACTATGGGGAATCATAGATGACAGGTTGCCATTAATTTATAAAGTATAAACTATTCAAAATACTTATATATTTATATATAAAATGTTACAGAACGTGTTACCACACAGCTCATTTCTTTTTTTTATAAGAAAATTAATTCTTCTTTATTGGTGATAAGACAAGTATCTGTTGTTGGTTTTCATAAGTTTGTTCTCCTCTCTCTTCTTTTTCCATTTTATTGAAAATAGATCCTTTTCTCATACAATATATCCAAAGTGAAACTGGAAAATGTGTTTCTTTCTCACATTTTGCTTAGAATACTCCATGCTCACTGGAGCATCGTTGGCCAAGACATCCCCATGAGCTAACCTTTTCTCCCAACGGTCCACCTCTGGGTGGGACACCTGCTGCCCTTTTTTGTCCATTAAGATAAAAATTAAAATAAAAAACTAGCAGATGTTCCATTAGCGTTTTCACGCTTCCCTTGAACATCAACTCTTTCAAGACTCTCTTAATAGTGTTTCTCAAAGTGGGGATTTTTTAAGGCCTCTGGAAAATTGATTTTTTTAAAAAAATTATTTTTAAAAAGTGAAAACAAGTCTTTTTGTTTTGAAAGATCAAAAGCATTCACATGGTGCATCCCTACTAACAGAACTTCACCTTCCATGATATCTAAAGTGTCACTATTTTTCTGGGTCTCTGGAGTCATATTCACACGACATCATCGGTGTACTCTTTGCTGGTGTTGCTATGGCAATGAATAACATAAACTCAACAGTACTTTTACCAAGCTTCTCAGCAAAACATTACATATTTTATGACATAGAAGGTTCTGGGAGTTGGTCCAGTGGTCTGCAAAGATTATGTGCCCTTTTAATCCCCTGTGCTCCAGTATGCAGCAGAGGACTAAATATCACAGAATAAAAGCTGTGAAGAAAAGAGAGCGTTTGCAGAAATCACTAAGTACCCTCTCCATCATCGACTTCTGCAGAAGACAACTTGAACACTGATAGAGTGACGTTCCATTCCTTGTGGTGTCTTCTAAACATCTAATGATAAAATCTGTATTTATTTCCATTTATTATGAAGTCCTTTGAAGCCTACAGATTTGGAGAGTCCAATTAAAGAAATAAACCAATTTCTTTTTAGTTTTTAAAATAGTAAGATAAAATTTGACTTACACTATTTTGATAAATATTAAACACATTAATTGTTATTTTTGAATTTTCAAGACAGAAACAGATCATTACCTATTGTTCTGTTATTCAGTCGTTGGAAGAGGGCAACTTAATATTGTAGTGGCCTTGCTCTCTTTTACCACAAAAGCAGCCTTACAATGCAGAAGGACTTTAGTGCTTTCCTCATAAAATAGACATTAAGTGGCTGCTGTCAGATACTGTTTATAGATCTTGAGACTATCAAGAGACATTTTTTATTTATGAATATACAAAAGATAATTCTATCAAAATGACTCTTTTTTTTTTTTAACCACACGAGAAAGGTGTTATTTAACAAAAGAGAAAATACAAATTTTGTTAATGTTTACATTGTAATCTATTTCCTTTTTATTTACTTTGGGGTGACAGAGGAGAGAAGTCTTAAAGGAGGTGGGGCCGTTGCATAAGATGGCATCACAAAATGTATGTAAAGTGAAAGTAGAAAAGAACTCTTATTTGGAGGAAGTAAAGGGACAGGCTGGATGAGAAGGGTTATGGAGAAAGATGAGCTAAGTACAATTATATGTACAAACTGTGACAAGCAAACCCCATTCTTTGTATGCTAACCCAACAAACAAAATAAGAAAAGCTACGGCAATAGTTTAGTGCTGTGTGAGCTCATTTTAAAACTGGCTTGGAGTGTGTAAGTGAATAATTATGTGGTTTTTGCACTGTTTTACCCAATGTACGATGGGTTTTTACAAAAACTGATATGCTTAGGGTTTGATATGCTTTAGTGATTTGATTTTGTTTTTGTGTCTATGCCTGCAGGTGAACACACAAATATATTTTTTCAATAATGTGTAAAAAAAAGAGGGCAATTTTATTTTATTTTAATTTTTTGCATATCCCAGAAAGGTATCAATATTCCATATCTGAACTGGAAAGAGATCAATAAAATATAGCCAATCAGACAAGAGAAAATAATAATAATAATAAAAATAAATAATCACATTTAGACAGACACATGCAAAGTTTTAGTATTGCCAGGAACATATACTGTTTTGAAGATATTTATGGAGGGTTTAAGAGTAAGGACCAGGTTTCAGTGCCTGTCTTTGTGAATAACTGAGATGGACAGGATGCAGAGGAAGCCCATGCAGAGGCAACATGGAGTTGATGGAGTGCTGTGGTTTGGGTGTATAGAACACATCCTGCCTGGAGAACATGGAGACCACACTGAAGTCAGCTTGAACTATAGAGGCATGATCTTCAAAACAGTTGTTGTGCAATGGCTGCATTATCCTTTATGAAGCTGATATGCCAAGTTGCTACTAATAAATGTGTTAAATGAATATTTAATGGACTAGAGAAGCACACCACTAGTGTATTGATAACAGACAAAGACATAGTGTGAGCACACATATATGCTTACACATACACACAGTTATATGACATTCTAGGTTGTAGGACAATACCCAAGGAGGCTAATCAATCAGTTCTAAATCAGTTTTAAAGAATCATTTTCTTTACATGTGTGGGAGCAGAGGTCCAGAATGGGGGATGCTGCTCATAGCATATCAGACTTCAGATCCCTTTGAGCTGAATTAGAGTAATTTTGTGAGTCTCCTATCGTTGGTCCTGGGATAGACTCTGGCCCTCTGACAGAACAGCGAGCATTTGTTAACTGTTGAGTCACCTCACCACCCCATCATGTCTACATACTTTTAAGCCATACATAAAGTTTACAAATTGTTAAGTTTAATATGTCCTACTATATTCATCCTCTGACCTTGCTGAAAATGCCTCCAAACCTTCAAAACAAAATCAAAATGCACAGAAGGATTAACTATATGGTTTACAAGTGAATAAAGTCAGGGAAAGATCGGAGTCAATATTGAGTTTAATTAATAATGCACGGGATTGAACATTAGGCTTCGAATCAGAAGTACTTGCTAAGTAATAAGTCAGACATAATTCACATGTTATTATATGTTATTTTAAAATATTTTTTTTCTTTGCCTTACTTCAACAAAATCAGTAAATGCACTGTTGGTATCAGCATCTTCACACTTGTCCTGAAATAGTCTGTTTTCCAGGGTCACTGTAACTTTTAGAATTTGTTTTGCTAATTTCAGTTTAAGAAACTTTGTAAAGGTACTACCAACTTAGATTGCTAATGAAATTTATGACAGTAGTTAGATTCAGAAATTATATTAAAATACTATGTAGAATCATAAATGACAGGTTGCCATTAATTTATAAAGTATAAACTATTCCAAATATTTATATATTTGTATATAAAATGTTACAGAACCTGTTACCACACAGTTCATTTCTTTTTGCTCATAAGAAAATTAATTCTTCTTTATTGGTGATAAGACTAGTATCTGTTGTTTGGTTTTCATACGTTTGTTCTCCTCTCTCTTCTTTTTCCCTTTCATTGAAAATAGATCCTTTTCTATACAATATATCCTGGTTACAGCTTCTCTTCCCTCTCCTTCTCCCAGTGCTCCCCATTCCCTCTCATCACGATCCACACTCTTTCTGTCTCTCATTTGAAAAGAACAGGCTTCTAAGAGATAATAACAAAGCAAAATAAAATATGCTAAGGGAAAACAAAAAGCATCACTTCCAAGTTATTCGAGGGGAACCAACAGAAGGAAAAGAACCCAAGAGATTGATGTAGGTGGGTCTTCTATCTATCTCTTGCTTTCATTGGTTAATTAATAAAGAAAACTGCTTGGCCTGATAGGTCAGAACATAGGTAGGCAGGGAAGACAGAACAGAATTGTGGGAGAAACAAAGCAGAGGCAGGCAGACGCCATGGCTCTCCTCTCCAAGATGGATGTGGGTTAGAATCTTCCCAGTAAGCCACGATCTCGTGGTGCTACACACATTATTAGAAATGGGTTAGTTAATATGTGAGAGTTAGCCAATAAGGGTCTGGAGACAATGGGCCAGGAAGTGTTTAAATGAATACAGTTTCCCTGTAATTATTTCGGATAAAGCTAGTCAGGAGCCAGGTGGTGGAGACACAGCCCACCGCCGTTCCTTTTGCAACAAGAGATGACACAAGAATCAGAGACCCACTCATCCTCACGCTGAGTAATGCCGTAAAAGCCCTAAACTGGAATCTGTTAATACACACCCACACAGAGGGCCTGGTGCAGACTCACATGAACTTTGTGCTGCTTTCATCTCTGTGAGTTCATCTGAGCCTTGCTCAATTGATACAGAGGGCCTTATTCTTTGGATGTCCTTCATCCTCTCTGGACCTTATATCTTTTTCTACCTTTTTTTCTTTGGGGTTCTCTGAGTTCTGAAGTGAGGGATTTGATGGGGACATCCCATTTAGAGCTGGAGAATTCCAGGCTTCAGCCTTCTGCCTCCCTCTCTCTAAGGTCTGGCTATGGGTCTCTGTATTTGTTCCCATCCGCTACAGGAGGAAGCTTCCCTGATGATGACTGGATAAGACACTGATCTATGAGTATAGCAGAGGACCACTAGAAGTATACCATTTTGTCACTATTTTTTTAAGACCAGTAGTATTTGGTTTTATTGTAGGTCTCGAGGCTATCTAGTCTCTGGTTCTTGGCCACCCAAGCAGTGTTTGGTATGGGTTCCATATCATGGAGCAGGCCTCGAGTCTAATTAAACATCATTGGTTATTCCACAAGCTTTGTGCCATTATTGCCCTCTTATATTTTGCAGGCAAGGCAGCATTATAAATCAAAGACTGGGTGGCTGGGTTGGTGTGTACATTCTCTTGGTAGCCTGCAGAGTAATTTTCATACCAAAGACACTAGAACATAGGTGTATAAGTTCTATGTAGGTTCCAGCTCAACCTCTCTGTGTCAATGAGTTGTGTGGGTGTTGTTTTCAGCAATGGGCTTGGTTCTCAGTTTGTCGAGAGCAACTGACTTTTCTAGCAAAAGCCTGGGTGTTCGAGGAGGGTCACTTGTTGGTTCCCAGCTGCTCAGCCCCAAAATAATCACACAGAAACTATATTATTCAAAACACTGCTTGGCCCATTAGCTCTAGTTTCTTATTGACTAACCCTTACTTATAAATTTAACCCATCCCCATGAATCTGTGTATCACAAAGTGGCAGTGGCTTACCTGGTAAAGTTCTGGTGTCTGTCTCTGGTGGGGCTCCATGGCTTCTCCTTGCTACGCCCTTCTTTCTTCCAGCATTCAGTTTAGTTTTCCCTGACTAACTAAGTTCTTCCCTGCTATAGGTCTAAAGCAGTTTCTTTATTCATTAATGGTAATCACAGCATACAAAGCGGAATCCCACATCACTTGGGTTGTTTGAGGATTTCCATGGGACCCCCTTTGGACAATAACTCAAGTGAATGTAACCCAGCCCCAGAATTGGAAGTTTCATTTGGTGATAAGAGATGGCCAGTTGGGACCCTACTTCCCATTAGTTGGAGACTTCCTTATGATCATCTTCATATATTTTAGGAAGTTTTCCATTGCACTGTTTCCACAGAACCCCTCAAATATCCCTCAACTTCAGCTGTCTCTCCCCATATTCCCTCACCTTTTCCACCTGGTCCTCCAGTTTTAGATCACCCATGAAATCTATACTATTTCCCCTTCCCAGGAAGATCTATGTTTCTTTCCTAGTTCCCACCTCTATGCTTAACCTCTTCATAAAGCACATTTCAATTACTGCTTCTGGAACGAATTGCTAGATGCACTGCCTAATGTTTACAATGTCTGAGCTTCCTGGGGTAATTCTCGGAGATTTAGTCTAACTTGTAGGTACCTCAAGGAAGCACAAATTGGAACATGAGAACTGGACCTTTGGTCACTTCTGGGAAATCATGTTTGTTTAGGAACTCCTTGTTCTCATACCTTCTCAGAAGACTTCAAGACTATTGTTTTTCCTTGCTCTTACTTAATCAGTTCCACTGTTTAAATTCTCTTCACACCTTAAGCAGCATCCACCTCCAAGGACATCATAGCACAAAAATTCAAGGTATCGCCCCATGGTCTCCTACCATGGGTACAACACAGGCACTATAAAAACACTTGAAAATCATGAAGTCTCATTCAACTTTCACATCCAGGGCTCTGTAAGGCACCAACTGCACTCCTGACCTACAGAATGTCTATAAAGTCACCCAGAGGACTGAGGCAGGGACGTTCTCAAGTGCTCTTCTCTTTTTTTTCTTTGGCAGAATGTAGCAGAATTAGCTCAACTGTGACGGATTCTGTTGGCTCTCTTGTAAGGTCTCCAGCTATTGTCAAGATAAACCTATGATTTGCTCGGCTGTAGTGTGATATACCAGAGCTATAAAGAGTAGTGATGTGGCCAAAGTTTCTGACTCTAAATTATTGAAGATTGTGGAGCTGAGATAAAAATGGGTGAAGAGGAGAGTCAGGTAGTAGAGTTGAGGAGTAGAGGTTCCCTGTCTTTATCTGTTCCAAGGCAGGAAGCTAATCCTCTTCTCCTGAAGATAGCTACCTTTCACCCAGAGAAGACAGTAGCAGATGCCAGAGAAATCTGAAGGCAATTTTAACTCATTAGTTTCTGCTTCCCATTTTTCCAGCTCTGCAAAATAAGAATCACTCTTTCGATCTTGTCAGTGTTCTTGGACTTGCTGTTCACTGTTATGTTAGTCTGCTGACTCAGCAAGGGTCCTAGGCTACTGAGTTCTTCACCACGATAAGCATAACACAGGTTGTTTAACCTGCCTAACTGTCTCTTCTAGTTTGTGTTTCAGGAGAGCGTCTCCACTAGAGACACACAGGTGCTCTGGGGAGAGTGAGAGATTTTTGTCCCCCTCAGAAGCAAATGATATTGTTTCACTGTTAGGGGTGTTTGCGATGGAAGTTGGGGCTTCTCATGCATGCTTAACAGGCACCCTACCACTAATCTGTATCCCCAACTCAAATCATATAATCTAGTATAACTTTGTATCTCTTATTGGAGATCCTTGGGACCAGAATAGTTTTTTAATTTGAGTTGATTTTTGTTTTGAAATATATGTATATTGATAATAAAATATCTTCGAGGTGGGACCCAAGTCTGAATTCATGATTTATTTTTCAAAAACACATCATTGACATGGACAGAGGGTATTTAATATATTTTTAGTAGTTTTAACTACAACCTATTACTTGAAGACAGACATAAAATTTTCCACTTATGTTATTATATCAATAGTCACTTCCTGATTCTGGAGCATTTGGGATTTCAGATCTTTGGTCTAATCGAAATTGTCATCTATTGATTAAATATACTTAACCCAACTGTCATGGTTTGCCAATTTGAGAGATGTCCTCGTCCGGAAAGAGCCTTTGTTTTCTGGCTAGAGCAGCCATGCAAATAGTGAAGACATATTGTTTTCCCTCAGAGAGGTGACAGTTGCATGGCGTATGGGTCCCCGAGAGACGCCACCTTTTGCAAAACAGCAAATAATTAGATGAGTAAAACAGGTGTGAGCGGTCGTACTTTTCCACCAAAAAAAAAAAAATCATTTTTTTTCTCCTTTCTCGGTGTGAACCAATGGCAAGGTGAGCATAAAGTGAACATTGTTACAGTAGAAAATCCTTCCCTTGTGACCTCCTTGTCATGTGTGCATTCTTTCCTCCCTCTTATGTTTTCATGCCAATGGGACTAGAAGACCATCACAAGTTTTTAAATCGTTTCTGAAGCAATGCATCAAATGTATAAAGGTAGCAACATTATTACTAAGAGCCAAGTGCCTTTGTACTGTGTTTTTGTTCTGTACAAGTTACCTAATATTAAGGCCGTGCTTTGGAATTCTGTATCAGAAATATGTCAATGAGCCTAGCAACATCCCCCTTGAGTGTGGCATTGGGAGTTCTGGGGAGAATTAGCTAACATTTGTGTGCTTGTGAGAACCGTGTTCCTCCTTTCTTCTGACCCCAGTGGAGTTTTCTCTCTGGACACTAAGGCCTTAGACTCACACCTGGCTATGGTGTCAGTACCAAATAAATTTACAAATGGGAAAAATCCACTAGGTGAACTCAATCCAGATTGTCCTAAACGCAAATGTTTGTTTACTAAAGGTCCTGCTGTTATTTAGCTCACCCATGTCCATGTTACAACAGCAGTGTTTCTCTCTCTCTCTCTCTCTCTCTCTCTCTCTCTCTCTCTCTCTCTCTCTCTTTCTCTCTCTCTCTCTCTTTCTCTCTCTCTCCCTCTCCTTCTCCCTTTCCCTCTCCACCCCCTTTCTCTCTTGTCCTCAAGTTATAGTCCCTAGCTCCATTCTCCTTGCTTTTTTGTGACATTGAAATCACTAAAAGGCACCACTTTAGCTAACAGTTTCCTTGACTGATCCGTATGTGTTAACATTCATTATTGTGACAGAATACCTGAAATAATCACCTTTTAAAGAAGAAAGTAAAAACTTAGGTTGGCATCCAGTGTCCACGGTTTCAATCCATTGCTGCTTCATTGTACTGCATCACGTCTGTGGTGAGGCAGATTATCACGGAGAGGCACGCTAAGTCAGAAAGCCCATATCCCAGTGTCCCCTCACAGGCATGCCTGCAATGACCTCCTTCCTCCACTGTGTCGTTTCACCTCTCAGTAGAACCTCAGGCTGGAGACCAACCCTTCAGCCTGCTGAGAGAAAGCACTTACACTATATGGCTACTGATATGCAATTCCCCTCCATATGCTGTCAATACCATTGGCGAGTAAAGAAACTGCTTTGGACCTATTGCCGCACAGAATAGGGCAAGGTGGAAATTCTAAGCAGACAGAGGAGGAGAAAGTAGGCAGAGTCAGAGAAAAGCCAAGTATCCACCAGAAGATCCCGACACTGGACACCAGACAGAACTTTCCAGTAGGTTACAACCATGTGGCGATACATGAATTAATAAAAATGGGTTAATTTAAGATGTAAGAGGTAGTGAGGAATACATTAGAGTCATTGGCCAAGCAGTGTTGCAATTAATATAGTTTCAGCGTGATTATTTCAGGTAAGGGCAGCCAGGAAACGAGTGAGCAGCCTAGACTACAACAACCCTAATGCTGTACGTTGGTCTGCCAATTACTAAGGCGTTAGATCACTTTGAACTCATAGGATATCTGGATTTTTTTCAAAAAAGTATTTGATTTGAGATGTAAAACCAACAATTACTCAGATGCCATTATGTGAACAATGGCTTTATTGAAAATAAAAGTAAAACTGGAAAATAGTAATAAATAATCATTCTACTAGATAAAATATTACCATTTATTTAGGTCTAAAGACTCCAAAATTGTTCACTAAAATCTCTATCCATTTCCCAGTGAACATCAAACTGAAATCTCCCAATGAACAGCTCTAAGTTGGTCCCAAAAGATTTTATTCTAAATTTGAACTAAAAGTTTTGTCAAACTATACTATACAAAGGGTGTCTTGGTCTACCACCTTCTAATTTGCTTGAGGGAGAAAACAGGTCTTTCATGAAGTCCATGCTTTTTGCTTGTATGTTTCTCTTTCTTTCCCTTTCTTTACTTTTTTGATTTTGTTTTCTGTTTTTTGAAACAAGGTTTCTCTGTAGCTTTGGAGCCTGTCCTGGAACTAGCTCTTATAGACCAGGATGGCCTCGAACTCACAGAGATCCGCCTGCCTCTGCCTCCCAAGTGCTGGGATTAAAGGCGTGTGCCATCACTGCTCAGCAGAGTCCATGTTTTTAAATGACAATAGGTACAATAGAAAATGCAACCTTTATTTGCCTCTCGGAGAAATTATAGAATTTCTTTGGGTTTTATTCTTACCCTCTCTTAGTATCTGGCTATTATCTTTCCTAAGAATATCTAAAATTATGTAAGTTTGTATTTTTTAGATAAATTATTAGTTTGTGGCAATAGTGATTTGACCTAAATCTAAAGAGCTCAACTGATTTCTGTTGACAAAATTAATTTACTCGTCAAATAGACACTCATGCCCATTAAAAGACATTAGTTCTTTTGTTCAATAAAGTGACTGGTGACTCAGCAGCAATGTAAAGGAAGATGGGCATCCAAGAAGATGGCAGAGGAGGAATTGGAGGTCTAAAATATGACGTAGGAAACTCCTACATTTGAAACTTAGATGGCACAAATGCTTACTCGGATGGAAACTTTAGAAAGCTCCCTGTCATGAACTGTAAGCATTGCGGTCGGTGTTATTTCGCTGGAGTGTAGAAAGGAAACAGGAACATAGACTTGTCCAGACTCATTCCTAACTTGGGGAGAACAGAAAATATTTAGCGATGAGATGTTGTAAAGTCCCTTCTCTCTTTCCACGTTGTGGAATATTGGCTTCTTCTGCCAAAAATGTCCCAAGCATCTTCCATGCGTGTCCTCAAACATGAAGCCTGTGTGGACAAGCAACTCTGCATGATTTCCTGCACAGCACTGAATATTCCAAAACCAGTCTGGCTAAGGAACGTTGGAGCTCCTTTTGGCTCTTCCTTGACTAAATGATTCTTCCCAGGAGGTGGGCGGGGCAAGCAGCTTTCTACCACCAGCTCTGTGAAGCCTCTGGCTCCACTCTAGGGAAAGAGGCTAGGCCTTCTGTTCCTTTAATGCTCATGATAATGACTTGCGTTACCATTCCAAACTCGGTATGTGGCTGAGAGCTTCACCTGCAGTTGGGAGACCTAGCTAAGACCTCAGAATTCACAGAGTTCAGGGCCCCTTTTGGAGTATCAGCTCTGCCACCCACTACGCTGAGGTACAAGCTGTTCTAAACCCAGAATCCTGTCTGTCAACTTTACAAGTCAACATTTCCTTACAAGTCTGCTATGTGGATGACAAACCCCCTAGTGTGTGTGAAAGTGCTTTACAAACTGTAAAGTGCTGGGCATATGTTAGCTGTGACTTTGATTAAAAGTATCTAGTAAATGAGCTCTGGAATCTAAGCTACCCCACCAGTCCACAACAGTCAGGGAGCAGACTGTCATGTATGTTCCTGGAGCAGAAATGTCACTTACATTTTCCTCTAGTTAAAAGACGTTGCAGACGCTTCTTTTTCACAGTTAAGCTCTAGTAGACTTATAATTAGCAAGGCATATTTCTGCAATTGGAACATGCATGCGTGTGTGTGTGTGTGTGTGTGTGTGTGTGTGTGTGTGTATTTATGTATTTGTAGGTGCTGTACTTAAAGTTTGCGCACAACTCTTGCTTATTGGCCTTGGGTCAGGAGTGAGGCCAGCCTACTTCACAGCTGGCGATACTGAGACATTACTTAGAAAGAGAAACTGAACAACACTAGGGGTTGCCTCTGTCAGTTTGTAATGTGATAAATCCAAATGGTACCTTTGGGGGGCTGAAATTCCTGCCTACCAACCCCCCTGTGACTCCTCAGTGAAGACTGGCTGGGAACAGAAGTTGAATACAGGAACCTTAGAGGTGCAAACATAAACTCCCTTTTTTCCATCTCATACTGATGACTGGAGAAAAATCTATTCCTGACTTCTCTCATAAGATATATAGAGATTTTAGTCGTGACAAGATAAGAGAAAAAGTACAGGAATCATACCTATAAATATGCTAACTTTTATAATATGACATCTCATCCACATCTATAAACATTATCTTAAATTTTGATAATTGGTTGGTGTGCTTTTTAAAACAAATATTTCTTTTATCCTAATTTCCATTACTCAGAAATTCAGAATTAGCATAGCAGAGTGGTTTCTGGCTGAAAGAGCCGCAAGATTGCTGAGAACCCAGGACTACAACCATTCAAAGGCTTGACTGAGTTACAGAATCTATTTCTTGATGACTTCAGTTATAAGATTATTGACAGAGCTCATCCCTCCAAGCACTGTTGACCTCTTTGCTATATGACTGCTTGAATATCTTCAGAGCATTTCAGTTAGCTTCTCCCAAACCATGACCAGTGGGATTAGCAGCAATTTTCGTGACCTGGTCATGTGGTGCAGAGGTGTCAGATGAGACTCATAACAACCCATTAGCCCCATTCCATTCTTAAGCGCAAGTCACTGCATATAGCCAACATCATCACTAGGGCCATGACAGTCCTCACTGTCCTTCATAGCAGTATGAGGGTTTGAATTCAGCTGCTCTCTCATACAAGGCAAGCACATCTCTATTTGGACAATGACTTAAGTCTGGACACTGAGAAACAGCCTTGTTCTTATCTTCTGGTGGAATTAAGAGAGGCTCCCAGGAATTCCTGAGTGCTGACTCTGACGCTGCCGAGAGCCCTGCTCACCTAGGTCAGGAAGAGCAATGGTGTTTGTTTCTATAAGAATGAATTCCTACAGATGTCCGATTAACCCCAGGCTCTGCACCTTAGGCAGCAACTGTGAAATGGATGATTCTGAAAGGCGAAAGAACAAAATATGAGAAAGCAGTCATCCCCAGCAAGAGTGTCTTAGAGGGCCTGGAGACAGGGAGGGTAGAATTGTCTAGGAAAGCAATCATGGAGTTCATAGAAACAGGAAGTGGGTCAGTCAAGAGCCCTGGAACATATGTATCAGTAGATGCTCCTGTTCTTGTGATAGAAAGCCATTACCAAAGAACCAGGATAAAGGGTTAATTTCAGCTCAGAATTGAAGGGAAGTCAGGGGAGCAGAAGCTTGAAAGTGCTGGTCATGTGATAGGCACAGTTAGGGACAGAGAGCAATGCACATCTGCTGCTGCTCCACTCACTGTCTCCATTTCATAGAGTTCAAGAGCCCCTACCCAGGGAAGAGCCCCACCCACAACTAGATGGGTCTTCCCACATCCGTTAACCGGACCAAGGGAATAGCCACACTCCTGTCTAATGGCCCATCCCCCAACCATTCTGGATTCAGCCATATGGACAGTTCACACTAATCCTTACCTGCTGCATCTCCAAGGCTGCTACCCGACAGCAGAAGGGTTCACGCTCTCATTTTTCTATTCTAAGTGTCAAAAGCAGGAGTCCACCTAAGGCTTTGCTCCAAGGGTAACCTAGAGATTGTGTCTTACAGGGAGAGCCTACAATGAGCTCGGAGGGAACAAACCAGTAAAGCTAGTAAACATATTTGGCCACCAGTTTTATCCAGATAAAGCAGAGATGGGCCTCTCTAATGACACAGAAAGACGTAGACATTGCAAAATATACAAAAATATTATTACTTTTAACAAAAAATAAATTGAAATATAGAGAAGCAGATTAGAAGAACAGATGTGGGAGCTCAATCTGCATGTTTAGTTCATCGGATGCTATAGGGTACGAAGTTCAAGGTCAGACTTGGAAATGCATTTAGATCTTGGCATGCTACAGTGCTAGGGACCTCCAATCTGTGTACTCATTCTGACGTTCATGCAGGCTTCAGCAACCTCAGCACCCAAGATGCCAAGATGCCTTTACTTCTGAGAAAGCCCTGCAATTCTAGTCAACAAACAACAACAAAAAAAAAACCCTGGACATCCAGCTGTGGCCTATGCTCCCCAGGGGCCTCTGTGCTGGCGAGCTGTGGCGTTCCTTGGTAGCTCTGGACAATGACCTGCTGGGGTTTCCTCCCCTTAGCATCTCTGCTCTCACCAAAGTCTTCCCACCTCCAAACCAAGCTAGGAAACTGGAGAACACCGGCCATACTGTTCGAACCCAAGGAATGTCACTGCACAGAGCAATGAGCACCCCCTCCACTTCCCTTGCTTCTTGTCTATGGAGGAAGACGAAAAGGAATTGCTGTCTGTTTTCTGGGCACTGTATCCTCTCCGAGGGAATGCTCAGCATTCAGCCCCACACAAAGGCTGCAGTTCAGCTTGCAAGGGCTGAGGGAGGGAAAGAGCTCTGCTGTACGTGAAGAACTCAATGCCTGGTGACTTAATTGTAGGCTTTGCTGTTTTGCAGTTAATTAAAAAATAATAGCCAAACGTGTTGCCAAGAAAAGGAAGGGATGTAAAATTCATTTAATTCACTTAAGAACTTTATGCTCAAATTTTCCAAAGTAGCACTTCTACAATGGCTCCTGAAGGTGCTCTCTGGAATGAAACCAGATATTTTAATTCACTTGTAAAAGTAATTTCAGCCTCACCCTCACGTTGTGCCAAATAATAATGAATTTTATAGTTGGAGAAAATTTAAGCTGAATATAGAGCAAAATTTCTTAAGGTAGACATCTGTTGGGTCCTCCAACTGTCATTTTTTCCTATTGTATTTCTAACTCCACTTTTCATTTGAAGAAAGTTGCAAATTGGTGTGCCGCTGTAAGAAATAATAGCGAGAAATTCTCATTCCTCTGATTCTGTTGGTCCCAGTGATCAAATCTTGAGCTTGGCCATGCTATCTCTACAGGAGAGTCCTCCATTGTCCTTTACAGTCACTCTCAGTCCCCACTCTTCACGTTCGGCTTCAGTTGTGGCAGCAACTAATCCATTCTCCATGCAAAACACAACACTAAATGGCTGGAGACATGGCTCTGCCTGTGAAGCACTTGCTGCCCAAGCGTAAGAAACCGAGTTCGTATTCCCAACTGTCCCCAGCAGTTGTATAAAGGCTCCATGCTTTTTGCACATGCCTGGAATTCCAGCTCGTGGAGACAGACACAGGAAGATCGCTGGGGCTGACTGGGCAATCAGTCCAGCCAATCATGAGTTCCAGATCAGTGACATACCCTGGCCCAAAACAGAATGTGGACAGATATTGAGGGAGATAGCCCTTACCAGCCTTTGGCAGCCACAAGCAGTGCATACACATGCATTCACATCCACAGGCTCTTGTGCATGCAGGTGAACATGTATACATGTGCACACCACAGACTCAGTGAACAAATAAAGGCACATAGCTTATAACTTTTGAGACTTGATCTATTTCTTTTCACCAGGCATAGTTATCTAGAGATCCAACCAAGTCACGGCACATGTCAGCCATCTGATCTTTCTACGGCCAAGTGAGTTTGGTTTATGTTTCTCTAACAGGTTATGGTAAGGGACACCTTTTCTCATACTTATTTGGCATTTTTATATCCATACAGGTTGAAAGTCTTTTCATTTTTGCTAATTCTATCTACATTATTTTATTATGTATATTCTAGATATTAGTCCTTAGCCAAACATTTAGTTTATAAATACTTTATTTTAAATTTTGTATTCATTGATTGATTTGACCTCCACTGCGTGCTGGTGGAGGTGAGATGACAGCTTGAAGAAATCAGTTTGGTCCACTGGGTGGACCCTGGGAACAGAACTAGGATCCTCAGACTCAGTCAGTACCGCTGAGCCGCCCAGCAGCCCATCAGAAGCAGTCTGCTACATTATGGGTCCTCTGAAGAGCAAAATCTGTAGTTTTATGCAAATTACTTCATCAATCTTCCTTTGTGGTTCACATCTTTGATATCAAATTTAAGAGCCAAAATTTGCCTACTTTTAAATCCAAGAAAAAAAAATCTTTTTTGTTCATTATAATTTTGAGAACATCATGTTCCACATTCAAAACTCAGGCACACTTCAAATTGATTTATTTGCAAATGTTAAAATGTGATGTATAGCCTGGAGTGGATTTTTTTTTTACTTTACTGAATTTCTTTTGTTTCTTTTCTCAGTACTCACTGGGCCTAATTGTATGGTTCTGTGTACTGTACCTCCAATGACTCTTTCTAGTGGTACCCAAATGCTAAGCCTAGAAACCGAGTCAGCAGACTGGACTGGCGGTTTTCTGTTAGAACAGTGTCCAGCTAGTCTCCTTACTTTGCCTGTCCTTCTAAAAGTGAGGGTGATCCTGCCTCAGTCACAAACAGTTCTACGGGGATAGCTGCAGACATGTTTAAACCCATATGTCGATTTGGGGGAAATTGCCATCTTTACTCTGCATGTCTTCTAATGCCATGCCGTCGTCAGCCTCTACCGTGCTGAGACCTCTGTTCTTCCTAGGACCATGAAGACCTAAACGCTTTCAGGTTGTCTTCATGGATACACACCTAGGTGCTTCGCCCCATGTGAATGGTTGTGAGAGGCTGGCTTCAGCATCCAGTATTCATTGTTTCCCTGTGGAAACACTACTACCCTCTGCTCTGCAGCTGTCATTACTGACCTCAGAACGCAAGGAAGATTGTGCTTTAATGTTCATTTTAAGTTCAGTGAGACATTTCACTTAGAAAATGAATGTGTTGCCAACAAATAGGGACCCGGTAGATAGGTTTGTAGATGCTCAGATCAAGTTGCAGAAGTGTCTTCTACTCTAATGTTGCTGACTTTTCCTTCCCTATTAAGGATAGATATTGGCTTTTACAGATTATTCTTTCATGCAGTTGATATGATTTTATGATTCCCTATCCTTAGACTATTAAACTGATTATATTAATATTCAAATATAAAACAATCTTACATCTCTAGAATAAACTCTACTGATTACGATGCATTTTTTTGTGCTACTTAGTTCTACTTGTCAATATTTTGCTAAAGAATTTGCGTCTACATTTAAAATGCATATTGATCTGTAATTTGATTTCTGTGTGTTCTAACTCACCCTAGTTTTAGAATAAGGTAACACCAGTGTTATAAAATGAACCAGAAAGGTTCTGAACCAGAAAGATTTCTTCACAGAAACAGAAAAGACAAATATCTTAAAATTGATATGGAATCACCAAAGACCCCAGAGAGCCAAAGCAATCCTGGAGCAAAAAGAATACTACTGGAAGGATTGCCATACATGATCTAAATTTATCCTCAAAATCATAGTTTAAATGACAAATTTGTTTTTTTAAAACAATTATAGAATTTTCAAATTATCTTTCATGTGAGGGAGTTATGGGAGGGTCTCATGTGGTTCATATCATCCAGGTGTCAGACTTCATGGTGTACACTCTTCATGCCTTTTCTTTTCATCATGACACCTGTTCTCGTTCTTTATTATATCGCCTCCTTCCCTACAGTAGCCATAAATTCCCAACAGCTCTTTAGCTATGGGTGGAGCTTCATGAGCCCCTCCTTCATTCACACTGGGATTTCAGCTGTCTTGATCTTGTATAGAATTTGTGCATATAGTCATAGATTTTTATGAATCCATGCATGCATCAACTCTGTCCTATCCAACAATTTTCCCCCTGTGGATATCCACTCCCTCTGGCTCGGACAAAGGTTTCCCCCTCTTCCATGATGATCTTTGAGGTCATGGTGTAGTACAGAGTTGAGCACTGGAAAGTATCTTATTCTCTATATATTGACTACTTAATGATTACACCATCTGCTGGGGTATAATCTGTGGGGATAGTATACAATTAGGGGCCAGTTATTGTTTCTTCTCTTTTCTGCAGAAGTGTCTTTCTATTTAAAAGTGTTTTTAATTTTACATACCAACCACAATTCCCCCTCCCTTATCTCCTTCCACTCCCCCCTTCCCCAACCCAGCCCTCCACTTACTCCTCAGAAAGGGTAATGGCCTCCCTCCCATGGGGAGTGAACAAATCTGGCATATCAAGTTGAGGCAGGTTCAAGCCCCTCCACCCCTGTATCAAGGCTAAGCAAAGTATCCCTCCATAAGGAATGGGTTCCAAAAAGCCAGCTCATACACTAGTGATAAATCCTGGTCTCATTGCTAGTGGCCCCACAGACTGCCCAAGCCACAGAACTGACACCCACATTCAGAGGGTATAGTTCAGTCCAATGCAACTTCCTCAGCTGTCATTCCAGACTCAGTGAGCTCCCACTAGCTGGAGTCAGCTATTTTGTGGGTGTCCCCATCACGATTTTGACCCCTTTGCTCACATAATCCATCCTCCCTCTCTTCGATTGGACTCCGGGAGTTTGGCCCAGTGCTTAGCTGTGAATCTCTGCATCTGCTTCCATCAGTTACTGGATGAAGGGTCAATGATAACAATGAGAATGGTCATCAATCTGATTACAGGGAAAGGCCAGTTCAGCACCGTCTCCACTACCAGAAGTGTCTTTTAACACCCAATGGAGGAGCTAAACTGTGCCGTCCCACTAGGAGCAGGAAAGAGTAGATAAGTTATTGGGCAGAACCTAAGGACTTGGACATAATTACTTGTTAAAACCCTAAACAACTCATTTCAGAGATCACATAATTTCATATCTTTTCCAGTGTCTGGATGTTATTTTGCTTGTGGAGGAAACAAATGAAGATGAAACCTAGAAGTCCATTGATGGAACCCACTTCCTTTGAAAATTTAGAGAACTGATGGACAACAATGACTCTTTCTTGAATGAAACTACTAAACTCTATGTCCTGATGTGATCAGAAGATATATATTACACCTTTAAATAGAAATTTCCTAACACCATATAATATCATTGGAGACCCCAAAAATAAGAAAATTAGGAAGAAAACGGAAATGCAGTCAGCAATTCTCACACTCCCTGCAGCTTTTGCTTGGTGTCAAATACCTGTTTATGGAGACAGGTGGGAGATACTTAAATAAAGAACACTGCTTATACTGGAGAGATGGCTAGAAGTTACGGTTGCATTCTGTTTTTTGCAAAGAACCTGAGTTAGGCTCCCAGCACAAGTGTCAGGTGACTCATAATTGGGCTTAACTCCAGCCTCAAAAAATTTTGTCATCTTTGGTCTCCAGCGGAGACCTTCATCTCATGTGCACAAAAACACATCATTAAAAATTAAAATTAATGTTTTAAAAGAAAGAAAGAACACACACACACACATATATATATATAACAATGGAATTGTTTCACTAATAATTCTGATTTCTCCTTCCTTCAACTTTCAGTTATATGCCCCTGAACTAGGCTATCAATTTCTAGGCTATCAATTTCTTCATCTGTGAGGGAAGAAAGAGAAAAATGCCTTTTGAAGCATCTTCTGGGTTGAAGTACATAATATATCGGTGCTTCGAGGAGCTCTTCCTGTCTTGTATTGGGGTTTGGAATTGTCTCACACTAGTGGGAGGATTACTGCAATATTCTAATCAAGTAAAATTCTATTACCACCGTGCCACATGTTGAGTCTTTTAAGTGTGCATATAACTGTATATGCACAGAGAAAGAGGCTCTCAGTTCTATGAAACATACTTAGTAGGGACTGTGAAAACAACAGATCTGACAAATATGCAGTATAGGACTCTAATTTTGCAAATGAAGAGAAGTCTAACTTTAAACTAACATTTGCAGTCAATTTTTAGGGAGAATAAAGTGTTCGGTTAAGGGGAGATGGAGTAGCATGATGTACAGCTACATAATGTAGCTGAAAGTGAAAGGGGGTAAGGGAGGAAGTCTAGATGAGGAGAAATGGAAGGGAATAGAGGAGGCAAAGAGAAAGGGGAGTGAGGTAGTTATATTTTAATGTTAAATTTTTAATTAAAAATTGGGGGAAATGCAGATTGTACATTTGCATTTGTACAATAATGTACAAATTGTATAATTTGTACATAATGTATTTGTTAAAAGTCAGTCTCTGTGCCTGATACTCAGCCGAGGTTGGACCAGGAAGACTCTTGTCCACAAAGCCCCTACAACACACTGCTGCAATAGAGAACTCTGGATTTAGGACTTTGAGATTTAGCACAGAGGATTATGTAATGTAGTTTTGAATTACAGAACAAGTCCTTATAGAGAAAAGACCAAGTTTGCCATTTTACTGAGAAACTGATGAAAATAAAGAAAGAGAATTGGAGAATTGTCAAAACTTTTCAAAATTTTGTGGATAGTTCTTTCTATAAAAAATGCAAGATCAACCTCCTTAGATATATGGGCAATCAAATAATCTAAGACATCTCTCAAGAGGACTTTGTCTGGATGATTTTTATCCCTCAGACATCTCCAGCCAGACCTCTTGGGTGCAAGCTTTCTTTTCTTTATCTTCATGTTTACAGCATAATTTTCTGGCTTTTATCCAGAAGCATTGTTGAAACTAAATACATTTAATAGAAAACAAAATACAAAACAGCTCTTTTCAGAGAACAGAAATATTTAATCCTTTCCCCCACTCTAGGTTTCTGCTTTGTCCTTCGAGCACGGTTTGGGACTCACGAGTGTGCAGTCACGATTTGTTCGTGTGTTCACCACACCAGTCCTGCAGTGAGGGGTGGAAACAGAGCATTGAGAGAGAAAAAGACACCAAAGGCCACATCTCAGAATAGATAGTCATCTGGAGCGCCAACATCTCTGGAGTCTATCTTGTGGCTTATTCAAAATTATTCTTTATCATAACTCTGTTGATAGCGCTAGGGATGGAACCTTGGACAATTAACACAAGTGCCGAGGCCCACCCTCTGCCCACCATAGTATTTTTTTCCAGGGTCAAGAAGTGTTGATGGAAGTGCACCATCTAAAAACTCTTTCAATAAAATATTTATACTGTAAGAATTCTATAGCACCTTTAAACTTAGCACTTACATGCTAAAAATAATGCTGAGAACAGAATTCCTCACATCTACTTAACCAACATTACAAAGCTGAAATCAAAGAATCCTAGAACTCCTCTTTTAATTTTTATAAAAATAATTTTAGTCTCATAGAAAAATCACCAGAATAGATGGATCTCCTATGTCTTTTCCCCAAAATTTGACAAAATTAACCCTGGCTATTACTCTTTTTCTCTCTTCTTTGTTCTTGCTCCAGCTCTCATACTCCCTTCATATTTATGTATTCACATATATGTATGCGTTAACATGGTATAAACATATTTAGCATCATATAACTGTATATGCACACATATTCATGTACATAAAATTTATTTTGCCATGCCATAGATTTGAGATGTCATGAACCTTAATCCTTTAAGACTTGGTGAGTATTCTAAGGAAAAGTGCTGTGCTCCAGTGTGACAGGATTCCAAGAAATTAACACTGATTCATATCCATTGTGATCTGGACCACCTAGTCCATGTTCCTCAGTCATCTAACTCTTGTAGCATCTTCACTTGTTTAGGATGGTGTCCATCCTATACCCACTTACTGCATTCAGTCCTCACATTTCTTCCATCTAAAGTAGGCTTTCCTCCCTGCCTTTCATTCCTGACATTTTGGAAAGCACCAGTCAGTGATTTTACAGAATGATTCTCAAAACAGATTTGTCTGGCTCTGCTAATTTTAATAAGTAGGTGCTAATAAGTACCCACTGGGAAAAAAATAGAGGATAAAAATACCCCTGGCATCATGAACAGCACAAGACAAAGAAAGAAAAAATAGCCTGTCACAAATGAGGAGATGACGGAGGCTGAGTGTGCCCTGATTGTCATTTGAGGAGGTAAAGGACACAGCGAGGTATGAGCCTTGAGACCGAGAGTTAGCTCCTCCAGAGGTGTGAGCTTGATCCTGAAAGGGATGGGAATCACCAAGGAACGTCAATTAAAGACATGGTAGTTTCTGTTTCTAAGAATCAAATGCCTTAAAGATAGTTCAGTACCTAGAAATGAGAGAGAATACAGCAAATGATACCAGAGTTCAGATCAAATAAATTTGTACTGAACTGGTTAGAACAGAAGATGGAGCACACTGGAAAATATAGGAGGAAATTAGAGGGAAAATGAGTAATGAATAGAGGCGACCCTTGTGACTGCAGGAATAACCCCGTGAGCAAACGGTAAGATTCATAATCTACCAAGCCTGGGAACACACAGGAAGCTTCTACTGCCGTGATCAAAGACGATAACCAAAGGAAACTTTGAGATGAAAGTATTTATTTTGGCTTAAGTTTTCTGCACATGCAAGGAGTGCGGAGGGGGGGGGGCACGACGACAAACCGGAAGTGGAGTGTGCCTATCAACTCTCAAAGCCCACCCCTAGTGACATACTTCCTGCAGTAAGGCTCCACATTTTAAAAGTTTCATACTCTCTCCACCACCCAACGGGGACCAAATGTCCAAACCCGTGAACTTCTGGGGAACGTTTCTCATTCAAACCGAGTAGATATGTTTTTGAAGGGTATAATGGGGAAAATCGGAGTGCCTAAAGAGAGGGATTTGAACCAGAGGGACAGAGTTAATCATCATGATGCATCATGAACAGGAGCTAGAGGAAATCCTCCAGGAGAGAGGACACTTCTGGAGAAGAGACCTGGAGACTGAGGGAACCAGCAGGACTAGCAGTTTTGATAGTCTGGGAACTTACATAGCCACAGGTTTGCGGCCAGCCTCAGTTGATGGGATCGGTTTTCCAGCAGTACATTATAACTCCGTAAGAGGGAACAAGGCAAATCAATTGCTTTGGGCTGGAGGACAGCCAAGTGAAAGGCGGGGCTCAACAAAGGGAAGGAATTGAAACCATTAGTAAATGAACAACTTAAATGATGGAGAGCAGACTCTAGGCTGCAAAGGAGGGGGAAGATATGGAGCCGGAAACTGAACAATGAGCTCTGGGAAGCTCTACCAGTCAAACAAAAGTATCAGGAACTGTACGTGAATAACAATGAGGGTGTTGCTTATAGATCTTATAGACGATCTGAATCAGAGAATGGGATACATGTAGCATCTGGATTTCTTGAGTAGATTTTTCTGTCTAGTTTTGGGATAGCTAGCTCAAGTGGAGTGGCTTAAATTGCAAGATGAAATAAATCGAGTATGACCACAGTTTGGATATGGCTTGTTCTCTCTAAATTCATGTTAAGTGTGATCCCCTCTGGAATGGTATTGAGATGAAGTAGAAACTGCGAAGGAGGGAGGCGTGGTTCTACCGTCACAAAAATGCTCTTATAGAGTCAACCCTTGGGTTTTTCCCATTCTTTATAAATTGCTCAATCTTAGGTATCCTGTTAGAGCCATATAAAACAATTTACAGCAATAGTGATAAAAATGTTGGACAGTGCAGAATTTCGGAATAAAAAGGACATCTATGAACCAGTAACCAAAGAGTTGAATGTATCAATGAAAGAGGTGGTAGAGTGGCATTCATGTGTGGACATCTCTGAAAAGAGGGGAGAGATGCTGGGCTGTCTTCCATGTGGCATGCACCAATGTGGGGTAATGAAATGTTTTCTCCTGAGAGCCTGCAAGACAAAGGTGAAGACAGCATAGTGACCTCCCACACACAAGGACGATGACCACCTCCATTCAAGAACTTCCAGGAGAATAAGACTTCCGGAGGTCAATGATAGTGTAGGAGGAGAAAATGGGCAAGAAAAGGTTGACACCAACAAGGCTAAGATTACACTTTAAGAATAATTGTGATGAGATGAGGTCCAAATCCTTTCTCCCACTTTCTCATCAATGTTTCACTAACAGAGACAGGAGTATACTTAAAATGTCAGGAATAATAAAAGGGAGATTATCAAATACTTAAGTAAAGTTAATAAAATTTAAAATATTCTAATTTTTGTAAGGTTAAGGAACAAGATCAGAAAAAGTAGGAAGTGAAGAGGTGGTCAAATTCTGATCAGCTAGTAAAGACAGACAGCCAAGGAAAAGATCTAGACCCAGATGTTCATATATAGCATAGTGGAAGTAAAATTCTATTACCACCGTGCCACATGTTGAGTCTTTAAGTGGCCACACAGTCTGGCACCATGCTGGTCAGCATAGACTTAAGGCTTTTCACTCATGAAGAAGGAGCATTGAAGAGTGTGGTCCCAGAGCAAGAACACTGACCTGGGCAGATTGGGCCCTGATGTGCCTGGAGTGAGGATTTCCGGAAATGTCATTGTTCTCGAGAATCTAGAGATGATAAAGTCAGAGCAGCCTTCAGAGAATTTCTCATCTCTTCCAAATTAGCCTGAAAGGTCTATGACTCATAACAATGACCTGATCACTAATGGACTGCATGTATGATGTAGTCCCATAAAATTTTATCTCCAGGACTATCATAGCCATTTTTGCTCATAAAAATGCACTCTGTGTCATGGACCACAAAGTCAGCTAATAGAGAATCTCTCAGAAAGTATAGCCATGACTAAACAATGCACAGCTCTATGGTTTGGTGCTGGAGATGCTGAGTTTGAGCTTTGGGTGTGTCATTCAGCAACTCCAGTTTTCAGACCTTATTTACCCAAATTGGATGCAATACCTCACAATAGTCTTGAGGGTATAAATTTTAAATACTGTGCAAAATAATTATCACCAAACATCAAACACATGTAAGCTTGTGACTAATGCTAGCACTATGTGGAAAAGACTCTGATGGGACTCAGCAACCTTGTGCTTTCCAAACAACCCAACTCAGCAGCCCCTCAAATTACTATCAAGGAAAACACAATCTGATAGATACAGCTATAAAGGGTATGGTTCTTTCATCATGCACTCCCAGAACAAATACAATTTGTGTTTATACCTTGCACCACAAAATCTTAAAGTATAAATTAATGGTAGATATGATAAGAATAAAAGGGTATGAATGTGTCTGAATTGTAAATGGATATGTGGTATAGATTCCATCTTCTGAGCATGGTCCAAACACTAATAAGTGAGGCTAGAAGGACTGGGTGAAGGAGGGGACAAACTCGTGTTTACAGAATGGTGTATTGCCTACTCCTAAGCAGGGAGGAATAAGCTATGTGCATATTTACTAGAAAGCTGTGCATGTATGATGATAGAGTTCCTATAATCTGGAAAGAATAGTAGTCTGCATTCTTTAAGGAAGTGTTTATTGAGATATTATTATTATATTTTGATAATCAACATCTCAATCTTTTAGGTAAGAATT
The DNA here is from genome assembly GCF_982192425.1 of Myodes glareolus. NCBI lineage: Eukaryota > Metazoa > Chordata > Mammalia > Rodentia > Cricetidae > Myodes > Myodes glareolus. The sequence goes on along the minus strand of NC_142041.1, from coordinate 13,243,020 downwards.
CAACTTTCAGTATAGAGACACAACAGAAAACTAGAATTCAATTAGAAAAACCCATTTCTTAGCAGCTCAAAGGGTCCATAATGTGGCAAGACATGGTTCAAAAAGACTGGAACTAAATGAATGTGCTGAATTGATTTGAGTTCTTTTACTTTCACTGCAACAAATATTTTAAAAACTGAATTATTCCAGATACTAAGTGATGGTCCTGTCAGTAAAATACTTTTCATGTAAATATGGAGGACCTGAGTTCAGATGCCTAGCACTCATGTGAAAAAAAAAAAAGCAGGCATGATCATGCATGTCTTTCATCTGCTCCTGGGGAGGCAGAGAAAGGAGCATCTCTGGAGTCTGCCCACCCGCAAGGCTAGCCAGATTGGTATGCTCTAGGTTCAGGAGAATTCCTGTATCAAAAAGAAAAATCAGGAGTGATTGAGGATACCTGGTATCTACCTCTTGCCTCCACATGCACAGATAAACCTGTGGAATGAACCACCAATGCACACAGCATCCTTGCAAACTTTAGAGAATTCTCTTCAGATTTTAAAGTTTATAAAGCATGCCATACAATATTATAACAGAATGTTGTATGCACTGATTTAGAAAAGGATTGAGAGAAAGTCAAGGGGGGAAAGGATAGCTTCAAATATGAAGAAATGTGGGCATTCTAGACTTCCACATGAAATAGCGAGACTCCCTTGAGTCGGTATTCGTGGTGCTGGAACAGTTAGGCCTTCCTATGCTAGGAAGAATGGTAACCTTCACCCACACCTCATGCCTAATACATGAATTCAGTCAACATGGATCATAAACATGAATATAAAATTCTTGCCTATAAAACTGGAGTGAAATAGAAAACCTAGACTTAAATGATAAGTTCTTACGTTTGACATCAAAAGTGTTATTCACAAGAAACTTTGATGACATGATATAACTAAAGATTTAAAAAAATCTTTTCTTTTGTGAAAAATCTTGCTGAAGGCATGCTTGTTCAGGTGTACCCAGAAAAGTCCTGGGGAGCGAGAAGTGGGAGAGAAAAGGGGCGGTATCAGTCTTGCTGTGAGAGAGAACACATAAGCCATCCAGAATCATCCCTTCCTGGAAACGAGGGTTTGGATGACCTCATCACTGTTATTTTTAAGGGCAGTTCCCAGACATTTCCTGCTCTGGGTATGAGTCTGCTCAGAAATCCTAGTCTCAAGTGATCTGCCCCTGGTAAAGATATGTAAGAGGCTTTGGGAAGTGAACCACACAGGAGGCTGCTGCGCCAGACGTCGGACCCAAGGGAATACAGGAGAATGTAAACATCATCTGCAAGATGGAGCCTACGTGGTTCTTAAATATAGGAGGCTGGAAAATGGACCGGCAACTTTCCCCTTACCAGTTAGAGAAAGGTAGCCATGAGGAGGTTAAAGACCACGGGGGAGAGTAACTAGTGCAGCGACTGAGGTACAAGATTTTCATCATTAGCTGAAGGAAGAGGGAATAATTTGGGAAAACAGAGAAAATGGTCTAGCTAAATACAGAGAACATGACGTTGGGGAACTAAAAGAAACTCAGCTTGACCAGATCAGAGGAGAGAAAGCCACTCGGGATGAGGCTGTGAAGGATGTGGAATCCAGGTGCTAATTAAATTGCAGGAATTGCTAGTTAGGGGTCAAGCTGAGTTTGGTAGAGATGAGCCACAGCCAGAAATAGAACTCCAGCTTATCAACCTAAGAGAAGATGCCTCCCATTATGTTCCCACATGACAAAGAGGCACCAGGGACATGAGCTCTCTTTGAAAGAATTCATGTTAGGAAGGTTTAAGCACCTTTTCATTTTCCCTCGCATACTGGATGGTAAAAAGAAAATCATATAAGGACCACGATAACTAAACCCATCTCTGTGATTTAACTTTTACAAAAGAAAGAAGAGGGTCCATGGTTCTGTACTCACAACACTCTGGGTTTCCCATTTTGCCAGAGTCGTCAAGCATCCACTAAAGTAGATTCTGGTGCAGATGTGTTCAGAAACAGCCTGTTCTAGCACAACTTAATTTCATGGTCAGATGGGGATAATTATTCCAAAAGGCTTTCAGCCCGGTTCCTCTTGTGACTTTTTTTTCTCTTTTAGAGCAACATACAGCCCCTTCTAAACCCGTGCTGTAGTTTTTAGGCACCGATTCAAGAAAGAATTGGCCCTTGCTTACTATGACTTGTTTTCCATTCTGTTTGTTTATTTTCTTTCTTTTCAACTAGAAAGATTAGATATTTCCATTTGAAAATGGGGGACTAACCCAGTGGATGTCTGCTGCTTCAGTTCCTACACTATTTCTCAAAGTAGTTAGGGGTAACACCAACAATTCATACCTTTACAATTCATAACACACGCAAATAGATAAAAATTAATTGCCGTTTTTCAAGAACCAGAAAGTGAGACTTTTAAATAATAAACTTGCTGTCTACTGCATCTCTTTCTATGACAAATTACAACAACATTATAATTGCATTGCTTATTTAATAAGTTGATAGCCTCTAGCTACAGCTTCTCTGCCACCTCTGAGATCCCTGTTTAGGAAGGACTCCAACACCAAGGATTTGAGCAATTTGTCTGTGAATTGTCAAATTGGCAAGCACTTTTGGGTATGATCATTGGAATTTATTCTTAACATCAATATTTTATGTTAGAATATTGAAACAATAGCTCATCTTTAATGCTATTAACCCTTAAGAACCTTATTTAGAGATGCTCTCTTTCCATAGATATCTGAAGATTACTTTTTGTCCAATGTAACAAATGCCTTGGTCTACTTTCTGTTGCTAGAACCAGAACAAAAATTCCTAAAGCTGTATAATTGACAAAAGAAGTGTGCGGGGGAGGGGCTCATTGTTCTGAAAGTCAAGGTGGAAAGCATCAGGGTGGAAAACAGAAGGCAATGAGTAGGTATAGAAGAACCAGTGTCCCAGAGGAAAAATAAGAGCAAGGTGGGGAACCTGAGCTTCCCTTACAGCAGCCTACTTTCCTAGATGTTTACCCAAGAACTTCCACATGAATGGGGGGAAACCACAAATCCCTTCATGTAATAGATTTTAGGAGACCCTATACACCTCTCAGAAAGTCCAGTCCCTCTCAACACTATTACACTGGCCTTGAAGGACTTTTCCTGCAGAGACATAAAAAGATTTCTTCACTCCAGATAGTGCACCAACAGACCAAGCCCCGCTGAGAACCAGGAAATTTACTTGGATTTCTCACAGGGGTATGGGTGACTCGCAGCAGCTTCATCATAGAAAAGTCTCACCCCACACTCAACCTTCTGCCTCTCCTGTCTTCTAACACAATCCAAGACCGTGCACAGCTGGGCCCAAAAGGGAATCTTAGCAAGAATCTCAGGTGTGCATGTGACGACCACCTCCACCCCGCCCCCCGCCCACACACACCCACACGGGAGAATACCAGTAGCCTCCTTAGGATCGCCTTTGATCAGGCTGTCACCGTGTTTTGTCACCGCGACTGTCCCCAAAGGCACGATGCTTCGTATGAGCAGTGGCCAGTTCCTCGCCGAGAGGACAGCAACACTCAGTAATTTAGGAACCAGTCTCATGGTGAATTTTGTCAGGGACAAAGCAGATTCAAATACCAGAATGTGGTGTCATTTTCCCTCTTTTTGATAGAGCTCTAGCCAATAGAATTCCCAGTATGTTAATCTGGCCATCTTCCACCTGTGAATGGGACAGAGATAGAAGAGACTAGACTTGAATTAGGGGATATCTGTGTGGAATCTGCATTTCCCCCGATTTTTAATTAAAAATTTAACATTAAAATATAACTACCTCACTCCCCTTTCTCTTTGCCTCCTCTATTCCCTTCCATTTCTCCTCATCTAGACTTCCTCCCTTACCCCCTTTCACTTCTCAAGTTGATGCTGTTTTTCTTTGCTTATTATTTTTGTACATATATATACACATAAGTATTCAGGTACAACCTTCCAAGTCCACTGAGTGTGGCTTGTGTAGATATGATCTCCAAAAATGACCAGAGCAAGAGGACCAGGAAATCAGTTGTGACATTATCAAAACAGAATCTTTGTGGATAGTTCTCCACTTAGATTCTTTAAATACAATGATGCTTTTGATTAGCTTTTTCTCTAAAGAGTTTCGCATTAACACAGTTGTTTGGTTACATTATTCTGCTTCCTTTCTCTGGGTTTATAGCATTTTAATTGCGGTTTTAATCCTGTGTTTTATACAAAACACATCCCCAGTTCCCTTGGTGGATACAACCATAGAAGTAAAGTGTTATTAGTATGCATTTCCAAGTCTGTTAGTGTTTTGATAGATTTCTTAATTCACTCTTCAAAATAAAATTGCTATATACATTGTGTTCTTTTTACGATGTTATTATCACGAGTAGGAGGAATATTTTCGGGTAGGCTAAACAGTAATTGGCAAGGAGCTATATAACATTGTTTTGCACAAGCTTCATGTCCAGCCCTTTCAGGGGATGCTATTAGGAAGGGCTAATTTGTTAAAATTCACCCGAGGAAAATCTCCAAGTGGTGTTTAGGCTTCCTGACATGCTCTCTGTCTCTAGAAAACAAGCTAACAGTGACAACATAATCTTCAGGGGAAAGAGACCCAAGAACCCGTGAGAAGCAGGGTACTGGCAAAACCACTAGATGGGGGTATCTGCTTATGTAGTCTGATCAAGTAGCCCATACACAAGCTGCCATAGAGGATCAAGGCAGTTAAGACTGCATGGTTGCAAAGGACCCAGGTTTGATTCCCAGCACCTACATTGACGCCACTTCTTTAGGCATCAGGCACACATGTGATGCACAGATGTACGTGCAGGTAAAACACTCGTCCACGTAATAAAAATAAATCTAAAGAAACAAGAGCCCTCGCATCAAGGGCTCATTCCATACTGCTCCATGCCATTGTACAGAATATCAATAAAAAACTTCAAGGTCAGCTCAGCCAGCAACTGTTCCCAGTGATGTGTCTGTGAAGGATCACCATGACATCTCGCCCTGAGACCACTGGCATTGTGCTGGAGTGGATCATTCTCTGAAGCCAGTGCACACAGCATGACGGATGGTAGCCGAGATAAGGCCTGGGGCTCGTTCCACTGTAATATTATTGCGAGTTATCCTGGCCTGGCATTTACACCCTGGACACCTGCAGTTCTCTACCTTTCCAAAGAATAGATTAATCCCTGTCAGTCATGACTACCAGAGATGACAGTAAGTTATGACTGACGATTAGCAGGCTAAACATGTAACAGGAAGTCCTAAAATAAATGTGTCCAGGCAGCAGCCTCGTCTCCAGACTCAGCCAACACCAGGTGGAAATTCCATCCTTGGTTAGAATTCTTCTAAGACCTTCGCCAACTGGCAGACTTGGCAGACCTGATTATGACAGCAATTAAGATCTTTCAATGTGACTCGCATTATACGCCAGCTTCGTGACAAATGCTGGCAGGCAGATACCCTGAATTTAGGTCAGGAATATTGCTCCTCCTACCAGAGGTAATTCAATTACATCCAGCCCTAGGCATGCAGGTCAAACCCCGGGAGAGCTGAGAGTCATAATAACTCTTCGCTGTCTGAAGGCACCCTGGTACACCCATCTCACCTCAAACACCCATCCCCGGGAGGCAAGGAACTAGGGAGTAGCTGCAGATGTTGCCAGTTCTCCTGACCTTCAGCTTACTGAGATGAATGTCTGTGAGGGCCCGGTTTGCCTTGCTACAGATTCAACAGAATCCTGGAGGGCCGCCTGTATTCCCGTGAGATCTTGAAATTAAAACTAGTTTTCATTGAGGTGCAGACTTTTTTGTATCATAATATTTGCCTGTTAGCATTAAAAAAAATTCTGCCTTTAAAGTACTACTACTTATCATCAATTATTAAAATAATTATTTAGTTGTCTTTATGGCAAGACCTTTCAGGTAGTAAAAACTCTACCTATCACTATGTTAAAGACAGTTATTTTATAAGATAGTGAGTACAGAGCTTAAAATGATGTTTATAAAATGACATTTGAGCACAGTTAAAAATAAACAAGACCAAGTTTCCTTTTCTTTGGTTAAGAATTTAAAACATTTTGCCTATGATGTCTTCATAATAATTTGGGAAAATATGTAAATTACATGTCGAAAAGTTTAGAGAGTTTCTGTTTGCTTGTTCTTAATGATGATCAACCTTTGTTCCTAAGCTTGCCCTGCAAAGCAGTAACAATGAAAAGAATGTAAGGTAATTTGGAGAGGGAGAAGCGGGTAAAGAAGGCAAGAGGGACAGGGAGAGAGAACTGGTTACAACTGATTGGATTCTAAGGACCAATACCCTCCTCAACCAACAATGGAGATTTTTTTAACTCTGAACAGAGATTTATTTTTTTTCTTTTTTATCCAGAAAAATGGCAAGAATGAGGTGGATCAAGAAGAGAGGGTAGTTTCTTCTACAGTGCCAGTTGCTTGAAGGACAGGCATGTCGTGTGAAGGTCCCCAATGAAGGAATGTCCTGATAGACCATCTTTGTTGTAGACTCTAGAGAGAAGCGATTTAGAAGGCTGGATAGTGATGCTATCAGAGCAGGTGATGTAATGATATCTTTTCATTGCGGAGAGTCGTCAAGATTTGCGTGCACTTTCCGTATGTTCTAGTGGAAAGGGCATCACATGTTAGAACAGCATGTCAACTGTACCTCCACGTGACACAGAGACCTGTTTGAAGTGACGTGTACTGGTTTCATTAGCGACGAGCTTTGGTATCCACACATGGACAAATGTTGTGTAGCCCAAACGCTGCTGAGTTCCAAGGACACACAGATAAGAGATTAGGGCACTAAATGTCCAGAGTTGATAGTTCGGTGGCTTCAGAGGAATTCTTGGAAGCTGGCACATGTTTCTGTTTCCTCTCCAGCTTTGGTCAATGTCCACAATGAGCATGCTCCAGTCAGCGGTGCAGAGGAAGCAGTTAGGCCTTGATGCCATTGACTCCGTGCAGGGGATTTTCTGGAGATCACTGCTTCAGGTGACCGCCAGATTGTGCCATTCGCAACAGACACCTACTGCCTAGTGAGAAGTGCTTTTTAGCCCTCAAAGCCACATCTTATCCTAATAACATGTCAGTTCAAAAAATCCCAAAGATGTACTTAACTGATATCCTATTTTTTTTAAAAAAAAAAAGTGAGTATCCATTAAAGAAATACTGATAGAACGAGTAAATTCTCCTTGTTTTCAATGGTGTTTACCAAATGAAAACCTTACTGCAAAAACATAGCAAAATACCCCTAAAAATCCTAGAACTTCCATGGGCCCTCATGGTCTAAGAAAATGCAATATAAGTCATACTGGTACACTCATGAAGCTCTTACATCCTGGGGTTGTAGGTCTCTGCCGCTGCCTCTCACCCATCCATTCTACATTCCTCACTCCATGCCCCAGGAACAGGCATCTTGGTTTCAGAATTAAAGACATGGCGTGTCTAGATAAACCCTGCTTTCCCACGCTGGTCCTGGCACGGATTCGCATGCCTTGAAATGGAAAGCACCAGGCAGCTTCCGTCACAGGTGACAGGTGGCGTTAGAAAACAGCCAGGCTGACTGTGATGTAGCAGCACAGCTCACAGAACTCAGGGTTGTGAGGGCTCCTATTGCAGCTCACCCTCTTGATAAGCGTTTCCTCCTTCTTTGCTTGGCTCTTGTTTTCTGGGTGGTTATACCCCACCTCTGCTTTGTAGCTAATCCATCTCAAGCCCCAGTGCCTCCTCCCTTTCATTCCTTACTCTGGTTTCACTCCACTTCAACACACAAATGCACTCGGTATGACTCAGAGCCAGGGTGGTTTAGACGGGATTAAAAGGACAGCAGTGAAAAGGAAAAGCTTCCACGCTTTGTGTCTACTGAATTCCCCCAGTGCAAATTCAATATTTGATGTAAACTGCATCCACAATGGTTCTTAGGGGAATAACATGGGTATCATATTTTAAGAGAACTGCTAATCGAAAGGACTCTCTGGCTGGGAAGCTTTTAATAAATGTTTATTTTCTGTGGATTAAAATTAAGGCTGGCAGAACAGTGGGCGAAGCGTGGTAAGACGTCGTGGGAGGAGTATACCCCAGGATTGATTGATCTTGCTGGTGTGCTTAAACACTTAATTTCCTCCTTGATCTGTGAGAAGTGCTTGTTTGGTGATTTGCATCCATAACCAGCATCTCAAGGAAACGGTTTCAGGAAGAGGAGTTAGCAGGAGCTGGTATCCTGTGCATGGCTCATTGGCATCACTGGGAATTTTTTGGAATTCATTTAAAAAAAAAAACTATCTTTTTTTTTTCATTTTACATATCAGTCCCAGTACCCTCCCCCACTCCCATCCCCTTCACCTAGCCCCTACTCCACTTACCATCTACTCCTCAGAGAGGATAAGGCACATTGCTTTGGAGAAGGTCCAAGGCCCTCCCTGCTGTATCTATCCATCCAAGGAGAATAGGTTCCAATATTATTATGAAGACATAATTTTCTTCAGATTATGTTTTATTTCCCTGCACTGAGTATGATGAAGATAAAGTGGCTTAGTAAAAAAAATATAATTAAAGCACAATAGTATCCTTTGTTTATATTACTTTGTTATGTATTTGTAAAATTTGCTAGATGAAGATTACTAGTTGATTTGATTCCTCTCTGAGGATATTGCTATTTAATGAAAAGGAACACGGTAGCTAATGCTTTTTCTTCCTCCTCTGCTTTCCATTAACCACTGTTTTAATGCTTCTGTGTTCTTCAAAAAATTTAAAGACTTGTTTTTTGAATTGTTTCTAATACTGAATGTTCGTCAGTATTATATTATAACCCTTTTTAGATATGAGTATAAACAAAGGAGCATTTAAAGATTACCCAGGCTAATCTGAAACTAGATTAGCCTATATTTTGTCACTTTTCTTAAAAAAATCATAACACATGGCTATCAAGAGAACAGACAGTCCTGAGGTCAGTGAAGGCAGATGTGACACTGTAAACACCCCAAGCATCACTAAGTGTCTGCTGCGGACTGCGGCTGCGGACTGCGGACTGCGGCTGTGGACTGCAGCTGCTGCGAACTGCGGCTGCTGCGGACTGGGGCTGCTGCGGACTGCGGCTGCTGCGGACTGGGGCTGCTGCGGACTGGGGCTGCTGCGGACTGCGGCTGCGGACTGCGGACTGCGGCTGTGGACTGCAGCTGCTGCGGACTGGGGCTGCTGCGGACTGGGGCTGCTGCGGACTGCGGCTGCTGCGGACTGGGGCTGCTGCGGACTGGGGCTGCTGCGGACTGCGGCTGCTGCGGACTGGGGCTGCTGCGGACTGCGGCTGCTGCGGACTGGGGCTGCTGCGGACTGCTGCTGCTGCGGACTGCGGCTGCTGCGGACTGCGGCTGCTGCGGACTGGGGCTGCTGCGGACTGCTGCTGCTGCGGACTGCGGCTGCTGCGGACTGCGGCTGGAGCATTCCACACCTGAAAGCCTGAACTTCTCCAAAATCTAAAGTTTTTTGAGAGAGACCATATGACACCAGAAGTGGGGGTTTTCACAACTGGCCTCATGTGATATGTCATTGTCAAAACACAAACACACTCAAAATGTTATATAAAGTTGTCTTCAAACTGGGAATGGTGGCTCATGCCGATAACCTCGGCACTGGAGAAGTTAAAGTCAGGGGGATTTCTATGAGTTTGAGGCCAGCCTAGGCTACAGAATGAATCCAAGACCAACCTGGACATGAGGGAGACTGTCTCAAAACAGCAAAGTGGTTTTGTTTGATAACAACAGCAACAACAAAATTATCTTTGGCCTGTATTTTAAGTTATACAAAAAACATAACTGAACTTTACATTTGGATCTCCAGGATAGTTCATTATATGTGCAAATATTCTCAAACTGAGAGCATAAACTAATGTGGTCTTAGATATCCCCCATGTATTTTAGACAAGGGCTACACACACACACACACACACACACACACACACACACACACAATTCAGCTGGGGAAAGTGAAGGAAACTTTGATTGTGCAAACAAAATGATTTGACTTCAATGACTATTCTGATTCCTTTAGCACTTTGCCTCACCCTGAACCAGTTCACAGCCCCAAATCAAAGAGCCGGCAACCTACATGCCCCTCGACCGAAGAATGGATAAGGAAAATATGGTAATTTACACAACAGAGTACTACACAGCAGAAAAAAATAATGGCATCTTGACATTTGCAGGCAAATGAATGGATCTAGAAAATATCATAGTGAGTAAGATAACACAGATCCAAAAAAACAAACATCATATTACTCACTCATAAGTGGCTTTTAGACTCAAAGCAAAGAAAATCAGCCTACAATTCACAATCCCAGAGAACCTAGAAACTAATGAGGACCCTCTGAGAGACATACATAGATCTAATCTACATGGGATGTAGAAAAAGACAGGATCTCCTGGGTAAATTGGGAGCATGGGGACCATGGGAGAGGGTTGAAGGGGAGGGGAGAGGCAGGGAGGGGAGCAGAGAAAAATGTATAACTCAAAAAACTCAACAATAATAAAAATGAATGATTGAACTAACATTATGAAACAAAAAAAGGATCAGGCACAACATGATTACAAAGGATTTGCGTGCATTTGGGGTTTGCTCTTGCTATCTGAAAGCGCTCACTGAGGTCCTGCTGTGCACCGAACATGACGATGTGCTGGAGTGCTCGGTGCAAAGACGAGCACATAACTGTTACTGTCCTGAAGCAGTTTCCAGCGCACATAGGAAGACACACCCCACAGAGGCGGCCTGAGGCCGGAGCAGTTTATCTGTGTTCCGATCTCCGCACTAGAGGTTCAGAACTGCTGCTGCCAGACTTGCAAGAAGTTTTTCTCTTATCAAATATGACAAATTCAGTAGTAGGACAACCCAGATCCAAAGCAATGAAGAACATTTGAAGATGAAATATTTGGTTTCAAAATTAAAATTAATATCATAGGATTGGGACGTTCTAGCATAGTACATTTTGTTGGAGCAGGAGATCAGGGATTCTTAGGAAATTGTTAAGTTGTCTGATTCTTGTTCTTTTTTCTTTTTGTGGCAACTTGCTCTCTCTGCAACTGATTCTTTTCCATATTAAACCATTAAGGTCATGGTGACACCGAATACTAGAGAAAGGGAGAGAGAACTGCATTACGAAGACTCATAATCAAGTTAGATTAAAGGAACTCTTATATAAGCTGGTTTTTCTCTGGTGTTTTTACAAGAACACTTCTAAAAAATAGTAAAACCCACACCTAGAAACATTAGCTTTATCCTGAGGAGAAAGGAACACTTCACCATCTCGTATCCTTTGGTGAATTTTCATTTTACTGTGAAAATCAAAAGTGCTATTTGACCATTAGCATGATACATCATGAAAGCTAAGTATTCATTGTACACATGAGATGTGCCGCTCTTTTGGTCCATGCGCTGTTAAGCACCAAACAAGTCACACGCTAAAGTTGTTTGCCATGTTCCCCTTGGGCCATTCTCTTACAACAGTATGAGATAATACCTCTCCTGCTTATGTCCATTCCTGGGCACGAAATTGTAATATGTGTTGCTGCTTTCCAAAGAAAGTTAAGTTGTGATTCCTCCCCGCAAGGAGCTTACAGACTGCTGGAGTGCATTACACTGAAATTCAAGCTATATAAAACGCAACTGTTTCTTCGTAATCGTGAGTTCCATGTCAACAAATTCAACCAAACAGGAATATTGGAAAGCAATATTTATCTACACTGGACATAGACTGATGTCTTTACTGGCCCTTATTCCCTAACTAAAATAATAATGAGTGTTTAAAAGGCAGTTATTTACACTGTGCTGGGCATGTAAACCACCTAGAGTTGACTTTAAAGTGTGCAGGAGGATGTTTATAAGTTTTATGCAAATACAATGCTATTTTATAGATGAGACTTCAGCATTCATGGATTTGGGTATCTAGCAAACACCCTGAAAATGATGCTGCATGGACACACAGCAGCATCTGCACATACGTAACACACATGACAAAGTACCAAACACCTGTATTCGGCAGAACTGCTTTTATCTCTTTTATCTTTATAATCCTATGAAATTTATCACTTTTTAGACCAAAAAAATAATCGCCTGGTTTCTCAAGCTAGGCAGTGATGGAGTTAAATGTCAAATCTTTGTGGTCTCACGATGTAGAATCAGTTCTTCCCAGCTGAGCATGATAACCAGGAGGGGGTAACGTCCACTGCCAGAGCAGAGCAAAGGAGAGCGCTTACGGGGTCATTATGTACACACCCCCATGCTCAATTTCTTGCTGAAATGATGAAACTTGACTTCTCTCCTCTCCACATTCATCTGAGCACTCAATCTTGTGCTGGCTACTGCAGAATGCAAGGGCTTAACAGCCCAGCAACCAAGGCATTCAATGGGTTCTATCAGGCTAGGCAGACGAGAGAGCCTTATTAGTCATTGATTGAAAACACGGTGGCTGAAAAGCTGTGCTCTACCTGTGCAAAACAACAGATCTAATGATCCTACTCAAATGACGAGTGATTTCAGTCAGGGAGAAAGCCAAACCACTTGATTGTCTTCCTGGTACCTTCCGAGTCCAAGAGGCACAAAGAGATTAAGTGCACGCATGAAAAAAAGACATGAAAGCAGAAATGGCTGGCTGGGACAGAGAGATTCAAAGAGGGTTGGCAGGGACATGAGGCACAACGCATTAATACATGGGGAAAGCCGGAAGAGAAAAGCATTTCCAAACAACAAACACTCAGTGTCAACTACTGAGCAGTCCAAGTTGGTTATGTTGAAATACTATAAAAATAAGGTAACCCCTAAGCTCCTGGAATGAAAGAACCTGCACTGTTCTTTCTTACCCTCAAACACCTCAGGATCTCCACGTTCCAAGACACTCCAGACACTCCCTTGAACACCGACAACTGGAAAGTCTCCATCCTGTATGACCCCAGCTCCTCAGGAGAACCAGAGCAAGTGGACACCACTGAGCATCAGAATGCTTCTAGCAGGGTAAAGAGATCTGGTAGTAATCCAGGCCGCTACTTCATGTGACCGTCAGCGTTACTGGACACTGTTGTAGCCCTTGACCAAGTCAACTCCATATGCACAGGAATTGTGTCCGTGCGAACACCCTGCTCCACAGCTGAGGGGCAGATCAAAATCCTGTGACTTCCACTGAGCGTCTCTTTTCGCCCCCTTAGCTTCCCTGTCCCCTGGAAGTGGGGTGGAAGGGATGATCCCTTTCCACGGGGTCCAGTTCTTCCACCTGGCTTCATTTGCTATGGCCTCTTCCTACCCTTTCATAAAACCTCTACACAGACTATCCCCCTGCCATTTTGTAGGTTTGAGTATTTGAACAGTTTCCTCCTCGGCTTCAAACAAAAGCTCATGTCTCTCCTATCAGAATAATCAACCAATCTTTCTCCAAGAGCATATTGATCTTCTCACTCCCCAACTCTCTCTCATCATCTTCAGAATACACCCTCACGATAGTGTTTACTCCTTGGCTCTGTTTCCTCTTTCCGCTTCCTCTTTCTGCTCCATGTACTGCCTCTATTAGCAACTTCATCCAAGTAGTTTTCATTACAAAGGAACAAATGGCTTCCTTGCAGGAAATGGTGTGAGAAATGTTTGTCTTCATTTGAGTGCATTTAAGGCTGCATTTAAGAGAGAAGACCATGGTCTTCACGACTGTGACACCCACTCTTTCTCCTCACAATTGTCTTCTTTATAGTCTTATTCTTCTCTATTCACCCATCATAATTGTCGTTTCTTATTATGTGTGTTGGGTTGAGAGCATGCGCAAATGACTGCTGGCATGGAGGGAGACTAGCAGGAAGTATCAGATCCCTAGAGCTGCCACACGTGGGTGCGGCTGACGTAGGTGCTGGGAACAAAACCCGGGTCCTCTGTGGGAATAGCAACGCCCTTTCTAACTACTGAGCCATCTCTTCGGCCCTGTTTGTTTTTCTTACATACTATACAGTCTCCTTCTCGGGGTGGCACTGTTCACAACAGGCTGGGCCCTCCTAACATCATCCATCCATCAGGAAATCGCCCTCCAGCACTACTGCGGGTCACTCCTGTGAAGGTGTTCTCTTGGTAAAGATTTCTTCTCTCTAGATGACTTCCATTATGCTAAGTTGGCCTATTAAAAGCTTTTCTTGTGATCTTAAAATCTCTTCTTTCTCCAATCCCAGTCTGCTTTTCCCCACAATTATAACTTCTTTTCTAAGTTCGGTGTCCTTTATTCCTGTACCAGTCATCCCAATTGTATCATGTATTGTTTCCCTGAGAAAAGCAATTGATTAGCTAATTTAAAACATTTTTTGACCTTTGTATAAATGAAATGCAAGTTGGAAAATCTGGGAAATTACACTGACATAAAAAGGGAGGAAAGATCCTCTCAGGAATCCAGCTCAATCCTCTCCCTAACACAGAAGCAAGAACTCCAGCACAATTAATGCCTCTTCAAGGCCCATCTCCCTTCTCAGACATAAACTTTTGGTTTCCACCTTTTGCAGCCCTAATGGCTCATGTCTTTTATTTTATCGGGTAATAATTCCATCCAAGACATCTCTATAGCCACCCTATGATATCACTTACCCAAAGAAAAGGGAAAATGGTTTCTTAGCGATGTTTTGACCTGGCACTTCTTATGCTAAGACAATTATTCTCTGCCCTGAGGAGACTGTTCCACAGTTGGGTGTGTCTCTCCTCTACTGTTCCTCAGGAAGTATGCAGTATTACTTAGATGTGTCTTCCTCTGTGAGCACTTCTCTTTCTCTTAACTCTCCTAAGTCTATATTAAAGCGGCTTTAATAATAATTCATGCTCTGCTTCAAACTGCTTAGTACAGAAATGCTTTTTTGCACGGAAGCCACAGATACTGAGTTTGGCTGTGTTAAAAATCCCTGAAGGATTAGAGGAAGTCCTCAGGTTACTGAGGCTGATATAGAGCTGGGTGTCTGTCCCTCACCACTGACACAATCATGCTCCAAGTATTTTTTCTCAACATGTTTTATTCATTCAATATGATATGTCCAAGTCTTAACCTCAGCCTTACTTATAAATGTAATTCCTTTGTCTTCAATGTGCAGTCATCCTGCACATATCTATTTTACTGTGATACCCATCCTGTTCAAGGCATTCACTAGTTAAAGCACACGGCCATGAGCATGCCTGCATTGTTTCTGTGACTCGATCAACAAGGTTATAAATCAAATCTCAAGTATTTGGGGCTTGTTGTGGTGATCCCACTGTGTGAGTATAAAGATACTTCTACAATTTTTGAGACAAATCTGAAGCAAGCTTTATGAAATACTGGCCAGGAGCGTGGACACTTGCCAGGCCCACATTTATTCAGGACTGGATTTGCTATGACCAGAGTGGGCTGTCAGAAAGCTCATCTTAATGTTTGGTCTCATCTACATGTACTTGCTTGTTTCTGCCTCCCACAATAAAACAGCCCTTACTAGATGTGATTGACAGATTTTGGACATCCTAGCTAGCCTCCAGCTGTAAGACAAAATAAGACTTTTGTTTTACAAATTACCTAATCTTGGAAATTCTCTTGCAGCAACAGAGAGAAGACTAAGGCAGGAGATGACCAGGGGCATCCTTAGCACCCTCATCTAAATGTAGACTCTATGCCAGAGTGATTTTATTGAACTTGCTACATTTTTCCTCCCATTTAGAAAACAAATAAAATGTGTGCAATATTTTCCAAATATCCATCTTCTTGCTTTAAAGAAAGCAAAACAGAAACCTATTTCTTGATTTTAAAGGCCTCTTTTATACTGCCCCAGAGTCAAAGGAATGAAGGAAAAGAGGTGTCCTTAAGAGAATCAGCGATAAAGCATTGTGTTTAAGAGAGTGCCCACTTCAATTTCTACCCAACAGCATCATCTATTCATTGCTGGAGATGGCTGGGAGGTCACACTGGACTTTTACAGGCTCCTCCAGGGCATCGTAATTAAGGTTATTGTCGGTGTGAATAGCCTGAAGGTTATCCATCACCAGAACCATTCTTCAACCAGACCCAGCAATCAAATAGAACTGTTTTCTTTAATAAACATAAAAGCAGCAGAATGCCTTTTTGGTGATTGTGTTCATCTTAAATTAGCATTCTTTAGACATAAAGAGTCATGTTTGACATAGGACTGTAGCAAAACTTGTGAGTGAAAACAAACATTTCCCAGAATAACTTTGACTTCTGTGACATTTTGAATAGAGGAAAAATAAGTATGCCTGACCTTTGAGCCAGCAAAAACTAGGGTGCCAATTGCCAAAGTCGTAGGGTTTCCAGCAGCAGAAAATGAGACACAGCTTTGCTCTAG
The DNA here is from genome assembly GCF_982192425.1 of Myodes glareolus. Lineage (NCBI taxonomy): Eukaryota > Metazoa > Chordata > Mammalia > Rodentia > Cricetidae > Myodes > Myodes glareolus. The sequence goes on along the minus strand of NC_142041.1, from coordinate 13,226,671 downwards.
AAAAGTAAGCATGGTGCGGCATGGTATCATCCAAACCTTAGGGGCACATGTCTTCCAGGTTCTGCACATTGAGTCTGTCAAATGCAGGCTCCAGGTTCAAAGCCATCATCTCTGGGACAGCACACAGTGACGACGGAAGAGTGGTGGCTGTCATCCAGGAGTCAGCTGTCTCCAGTGGTCTAAAATGTCACCAGGAATTAAACAGTGTTTGCATAATGTCTTCAGCTTTGGGATGATTGAAAATATCTAGTCAGGTCGCATTAAAATTTGAGGCGGTGGAGGTCGAGGGAGAGAAGGCCACAAAACTGAGGTAAAATTGGGTAGAGATGAGGAAGGAAGAAATGACATAGAGTGGGGGGCAGGGGTAGGAAAATGGGTAGATAGAAGAGAGGGGTTGTAAAATGTTTGCCTGATCCAAAATCATTGACGAAATGCATGAGGTGGAGGAAAAGAATTTATTACCGTTATTATTGTTGTTGTTGACAGAAAAGAGAGGCTATTTATCTTACCATGTTGTGAGCTAGTCTGACGGGTGATACTGGATGCCTCACTGTCGTGTGCAATAGGAGACGTCTTCCTTTTGCTATAGACAGCGCGTCTCCTGGTTTTTCTCCCACTTACCCAGCTAGCAAACAAAGGTGAGCCTCAGAACATGGTAGAACTTGACATGCACTGTCTGGTACAGTTAGCTGAGCAGAAGTTTAAAAATGTGAAGGCACGCAGAATCAAAGAGAGTCACAAGGATGTGAGAGATACTTGCCTTTGAAAATAAAAAGGAATCTTGTTTTCTAAATGCTGATTGTCATCCCCCCAATTTTTTTTTAATTTGCATCTTAAACATGGGCGACTGTCGTCTTCCTCATTATCCCTCCCGTAAATCTCGTGAGAAAATGACACTGTGAGTTCACTAGTAGTGGACGTCTTAGCCTGTGTCCCCGCAAAGCAGGAGCCAGACATAAGCAAAAGTGCGACTTGTGGTGGGCATTCCCGAGAGCGGGAGCAGAGGAAAAGTGGGGCGGATAGAAGCCCATAGTGCACAGCGCCCCTGGGCACCACCGTGAGAAACGGAGGAGACCCTCAGCAGAGAGAGGCAAGAATAATTCCTCTCACCCCCATGAGTCAATAACTGGGTAACTCAGAAACTCCTTGTTTCTGAGACATCCTCAGACTAAAGAGCCGAAGAGACCACTGTGCCAAGACGCTGTTCGCGGTTCGCTGTTCGATGACATCTCTGCAGAACCGGGCAAATGGCTGGGATAGATGGCAGGGGCATGGGGAGGTGTTGGGAAGCATGATGCGGTACAGTAAAAAGTATGAAGTAGCTACACTCTGTGGTTTGATTTTGAAAAATCGTCCTTGATTGTTATCGGATTCCAAAGTTAAGGTTCCTCGGATGATGCTGAAGGTTGTTTCAGATAAAGCCGAGCTATACAGGAAGTAAGATGTCTCCCAAGCCACTGCCTAGGAGGTACCATGTTATCAGGACCCATAGCCCAGTTACAACCTTGCTGTCCTGAAATCAGTGCTTGAAACATGCCTCTGAACAATCCATTGTATCTGGTTTAAGCTGGGAGCAAGATGGTTTGCATCCAAACACAATTTCAATGGAAGAAGGAGAAGTGCCTGTTTGGGCAAGGGTAATGCACAGTTTCCTGGACTGGATCCATGAGTTTCAGAGTGTAACGGGATACAGAATTGGGCTGGCTATGTGAAGGTAGCATGAATTTCCTGTGACCTTCATACATGACCGGAGTGTCCCATGTTGATGGCACGTCATAAGTCAGAAGGACTGGATTACACCACCTTCCCAGTCTTCTGAGAGGCAGACAAGGAATCACAGAAACCTTTTCCACATCTATGTGTTAGGAAGCACATTACTGTGTGTACATTCCCAATGTTTGATCATATGTGTTCATCTGGAGAGCTACATGACCTGGCAAACCCTGAGACTGTCCAGGTCCACACGCTGTTCAGATGAGTCCTGAGGCTCCACTCAGCTGCTATTCTATGCCAACCTGATGTCTAGCTCTGAGAGGTATGGCAACTTAATCTTTTAAAATTTCAGCAAGTATAATTTTAATATACTGGGCCACAGCGAAACAACAGAAGGATGTGGGCAGTCTTTGTTATTTATACAGCTTGCTAAAAATTATGTGCTAGACAGCAAAATAAGAGATGCTGCCCTGTAAATTTAAATTAATCTTACATTAATTTTAATATTTAACACATCATCATGAGTCACTTTTCCAAAATCTACAACAGAAGTTCAGGGGGGGAAAAAAAAAACTTGAGTGCATCAAATTTTTGTTATCATCTTTTGATTAATCAAAGCCATCCACTAAATCAAGTGGATTTCCCTTTATCATCTCCAAAATGAAATCAGGTCTTAACTGATGCTGATGAACTGAATCCAAAGCACAATGCCAAACACGACCCAAGTGAGGGGAACCATTCAGACTCCATCCTGAAAGGACTCATGTTCACTGCTCTTCTTTTCGCCTTGACTTTGTGAGTCCAAAGAAAATCACTAAGTAGGTGCGAGTTGAGAATAAAACACAGATGACACAAAAGGAAGGAGAGGTCTCAGGGAAGTCTGAATATGAAGAAAAAGTTTGAAACCCTTTATAGTCCAGTGTACACCCATGCAACTGTGATAAGCCAGCCAACAGAAATATATTCTCCACTCTGCTTACATGGTGTATGGTGTAAAGTTGTTCTCGACACTGTAAATGTTTATGTACGCATGTGTGGACACTTGAACTTCACAGTTCAACATTAAATTTTGATTATTGAATCAAGATTTAGACTAATTAGGTAGCCATGAAGGAGAGGGAAGGCCTGTGCAGTTGTATCACTGTTTTAATGAGCCGATAACACGAGAAAGTTAAAACTAAATGCCATAAAAGTGAGTCAAGCCAATTCCTGCTGCACTACCCCCTGCTCATCAATGGGCGGTGCTCTCCCTGGTCCTGTGGAGCTCAGTGGCTACTCCAGAATCCTCTGGTTCCTTCTCATAAATGGGCCATACTACTTCCTGCTCCTGGAGAATTCTGTGGCTACCCCAGAATCCTCAGCAGTTACCTGCAATGGATCAGAGTCAGATTTCACAAGAAAACTTCTTTGTTACCCATTAATTAAAAGTCATCAAGTATCAAGACCTTGTACATTCACTGAGTAAATATAATAGAAAATTCAGAATCCCTGTGGAAGGGACAGCAGTTGGGTAAACTTGAGCTAACCTGGAGGGGGGTTCTTGGGCCTTTTGCGAATGGAGCCATCCCTAAGGAGAACTGCAAGCACGCAGAACCCAGGGAAAGTATTCTGCGTGGATGAGACTGTCATCGAAGTGCAATGAGAAACCACTGATAGTGGACCTGATACTAGAAAATCTGAAGAATCAAGATACAAGGACAGAACTGAGAAACGCTTTGAAGTTTTGAGCGTTGACAACGTCAGTGGGAACACTGTCCAAAGGGAGGAGATTCATCATTATGTGTGCTTCTCGACATCTATAATTAATTGGTATAAAGATTTGTGTACAAGACATTTATTTGAAGGTCATTGCATCCAAGGAAGCATGGGGAAAAGCAATGTCACCACTGTAGGCAGCTGGAACTCAAGCCCTTTGGGAACTCTCTGAGCTATTGGCTAATATCCATCAGAATTACTCCACCTGATGGGTGGAGCATTGGTCCTCCCTTTTCTGCCAGCCCTGTGAAGAATGTTCTGCCCTGGGCATCAATTCACTCCTTCAGGACGCCTTGCATATTGGCTCAGACAAAGTTCTCAGAATATAAGTATGAAGGGGCCATGAGCCAGGCACCAGCATCTCAGGACACACTTGTCAGGAAGAAACCCCTCAATACTCAATTTGTTTTCCTCACTTTCTAGTTCAGGTATTGCCCTGCCAAATCTGACTACTCTGAAAAGAAGAATTTTCCCAAGCTAGCCATGCCAATTGGATCAGCCTACCCAAGGAAAGGCAGGCAAAATGTCATCTTTGTTTAGATGCTGCAGAAAATGTATCACATTTTTTTTTCATCTTAAACCAGGCATCTGGTCTGGTCTCAGGGTCTTCGTTGCCCTTCATTTGTCTGGAGGTCTTCGTTGCAGCTTGTCCCTGCCATTCTGAGAAGGACTCTCAGCTTTTATCGCTTATTCTGGCAGGAAGGGCTCTTGTGAATCTGGGCAGTTACAGGGGCTTCCTGAAGTTAATTTGAATTGTTTACCTTCCTGCTTCATTGCAAAATGGAATATCTCAACCTCGGAGGACTGTTGCAGGAGTAGCATATACACCTCGTATCCTCTGCCTAGAATGCTCTGCCCAGGTTTCAGATGGAGAGGACTTGCTTTCTCCCTCTTTGGATTTCAACAAAGACTAAATCTTTCTTCTTAATTCCCCCAGCACCGCATCGAAACCAGGAAGTACCTCACCACTCCTTGCCCCACTCCCGGCCTATTTCATCCTAGGCACTGAGCATTAGCTTACATGTTTTATCTTTTATTTGCTTATCTAGTTAATTCCCCTTAACATGCAAGAATATGTTTTATGTGCTGCTACCCACCTTTAGACTCAGAAGAAAGAGAATACCAGTCTTCCAGTGTATGTTTCAATAGATGTTTACTAAAAGAATAAATAAAGAAAAATACAGAACTTTTGTTTTTAGACATGACTCCTAGCAGCAGGTATAAATCCTTATAGTACCTACCATGGTAGGAAACCACCAAGGCTCTGAGGTTTCCCTGAAAAGACTGGAAACTAGAGAGTTTAACTGGGGAACCGTTCAAACCCTGCTCTGGTTAACACATTGATTTCCACAGTCCAATCATACAACCATTTTTAGTCTGACAGTTTTCCCTGGAGAACTACAGCAGATGAGACTCCAGCTTGATGCACAAATATTTTAAGAAAATCACTCTGAACTATTATTTCTGCCATGTTACGTGGAGATGTTTCCAGGAATGCTCCAGGTCGAAGGCGAGCAGGCCAAGGGAAAAGGTGTGCTTTCTTCCTCGTGAACTCAAATCACCACCTCCCAAACTCGGACCTCAGAATTGAAAGGAAAAACAACAGCTCAGGACCCCCACGATCAAGTACTCAGCATAAAGGAGTTTTATTCCTCGCCACCTCAGAGAGATAGAGGGCAGGGAATAAGAAATAAGAAATAAGAGACAAGACCAGAGACAGAGGATGCGGGAGAAGGGGAAGAGAGTGAGGGAACGGGGCAGGGATATTTAGCCCCAGGGGGAGGTCAAAGAACTGCCCTCTGGATAGAGAGGAGACAGATGTGGCACACAGGAAAATGGCGGTTTATAAAGGTTCAAGGCGAAACCCTGTGTCAGGATAAGGTGTTTAATTTTAATTGGGCATGGAAATTAAATGGTAAGCCAAAGGGATCTTTTGATTGCTGAACTTCAATTCTTTGATAGCTGGACCTTCATAGTTAGTCTCAGGAGGAGGCAATGGTCAGATAAGGGGACAGACTTTGATGGCCAGCTTTATGAATGTAATCTTAACGGTTTTTAGCAAGACAGAGGGAATGGGGAGGAAGGGTAAGGCTTGCTAACACCCTGCTCGCCACGCTTGAGCGAGCCAGAGTCACTTGAACAACAGTATCTTAGTGAGTCTTGGAGATTAGGCAACCAGAGGAAAATGATGGTAAGCTCTTTACTAAAGCAATCAATGAGAGCTTAGAGCTAAGGAACCTTATTTTTCTTCTTTTCGACTCTTACTACCCAGGGGCATGGCTGGTGAACTCCATGGGGAATGAACCCTGCTAGACTCACAAGGTGCCAGGGGGACCACTATGTCCATGCCTTCTGCTCACAAGCAATCAGCTACTCCACACCCACGCTGCCCAGACACTGGGGCCTTCTAGCCTTCTCTCTCAGCAGCCGTATACTCATGTTGTCTAACTCTGACACTATTTTGGAGATAAACAGTGTCAACTTCTCCTAAGACGGATGAGCGAACAACTTAGTAAAATTAAAATTCAATTTCAATGAAGGTTTTTTTTTTTTTAAAAAAAACCTCTCATTAAAAAGAAATCATTGCCTTTGAGCCTAAATAACTTGAACCATTCAAGCAAGATCTGGCACATTCAAAACGGTATAGACACGGATGCCCGAAAATTCCAAGCCTTTGGAAGTTAGCTCTCGGCTGGCCAAATCAAACCTATACTATCCATCTTCATGTAGATCGTCCACACAAGGCCTCAGGGCCATTAGACAGACAGAAGCCCTTTCTCATCCCTTCTTCCCACTTGGTCAAAGGTAGAAGTGATGAGCCAGGTGCCCCAGGACTACAGTTTTCAGTTAGGCTTAAAGAAGATGCATGCCATAGGTCTGCTAATATCAGGTGCTAAAGAGCTGTTGGAGGAAAAAAAATCTTAAATTTTTAAAGGAAGAAAACACTATATATAATTTGAGAAAGAGAGAGACAGAGAGAGAGAGAGAGAGAGAGAGAGAGAGAGAGAGTTCTTTCTGGTTGCCATAAAATCTGTCAAACCAGGCTTAGGTTGAGGGTTCTGATTCTATCCTCAATAAACTTGGTTAGTCCTCATTTTAAAAGGCAGTTATGTGTTTCTGCCAATTATCATAACCATTTGTGGGCTTGGATGACAGCAGCTACGATGCCAACACAAACAACAGTCACTGCTGTCTTCATGTCAGGAGTCTATTTTCAATTTTAACACATTTTTTTCTATTAATATATCATTACATTGCAGCACTTGAGAAAAAAGAGTGACTTTTGGAATGGACATGGTGTCCATATTTACAACCTCTGTATGTGGGAAGCTAAGACAGGAGAATTTCAAATCTTAGGCTAGCCTGGGCTACATAACAGGAATGTGCCTCAGCAACAATAGAAATGATAATTAATGAAATTTTGTTTATTATCTGATGGATAGCTAAAATCATTATGAAGTATTATGTGTGAATGTAGAACCTCCCTTCCACATTCAGGAATTTCTTCTGCAATCTCAGCTGGATTTTCCGAGCTACCCCACCCACTGTAACCACACTTCCCATTAGAAGAGAAATTTCTTAGCAGAGGAAAATCTCATTATTTTTGCTTGTAGGCTTGGGGAATTCATGAAAGGAAACTATTTTTATAACTGGTATCTTCATGATAGGAGGTATACCTGAAAATCAAACAAAGCAAAAATAACCATGTCCCATAGATGAATTGTATTTTCATAAAACACATTTGAAATCAATAAAAAAATAGCCCCTATCGAATGCAAAATGCCGGTATTGTCCAAGCAGACCAGGCTGCACACCATGAAGCATAGCTTTTATTAGATCCATGTTCTTCTTTGAGACCGAAATTAAAATTCTGACTACTTTATATCTGGTGGGAAAAGAACGAAACTGAAATACAGCCTAGGGGTTGACCATATACAGAGAGAACGGAAACTGGGGTCCTTCTGTAGCCCTCTAGGAGAGAAAAATGCAGGTAGGAAGAGGAGGGGTGCAAGGATTTCCAGGAAGGCCCTGGAGCTGTTTTCCTGTGTTGCTGTTTTGTGAATATCACAGCCTGCCCTCCGAGAAGGACACTGCCCACAGCTGAGTATGTGGAGAGGGGTTTGTGCTGCTGAAAGGTACAGCAGCCAGGCACAGTGACAGTGACAACCGGGAAGGGGATAGCATCAGGAGTCCGAGTCTGGGTCAGAGATTCTTCTCGTCCCATGGAGGTAGGAGGAACAGTCCTTTCTGTCCTTGTAGGGCTGGATCCTAATGTTGGTGTTGAAGAGTTGGTCAACTCACTCATTTTTCTCCCTTTCAGCAAATGCATCATTTTCCCCTTTTGATGATTAATGGGAAGTAGAACCTATTCTTTAAATAACAGTCAGTCAGCAAGTTTCTAACAGAAATGCAGGACAGAATCTCAAGTCAGTTTCACCGTTTCAGGGCATGAAATGAACATGATGGCCACCCGACACACCAGCATTACATCAGGCGATGCTAGGGGTGGACTGGTTATTTTTAGGGTGGTGGTGGGACTGAGCTTTCCTATGTTGCCCAGGCTGGTCTTCAACTCACGTGCTCAGAGACCTCCACCCCTTCAGCCTCCTGAGCAACTGGGAGTACTGGCATGTACCATACAGTCATACAAAGTGTGATTGTGGGTTAGCATGACCCAGGAAGAACTTGCTGCTATAGCAAATGAGTGCGCGGGCCGGGCCGTCAAGGCCTCAGAAACATACTCTTCTTGGTAAAGTTTTGCAGTCAGGCGACAGAAGAAAATAGCACTTGTCTGGGATGGCTGTCTATTAATGTTGTCTATCTAATGCCTTTCTGCCAGTTTTTACTCTCTTTTGCAGACAATAAAAATAACAGCTGCTAACAGCTAAGTTGTTTAATGTGCTACAAAGCCAATGAAAGAGAATTCAGCATTGGAATGTATATGTATAGCTTCAGAGCTATTTCTGACTCAACCATGCGTATCTCAGAAGTTAATAGGACACTGGATCAAACCTTATATATGAGCTACCTGAAGCATGATTTACATACAAATTACACTCAACCTCATTCAACTTTAAATGAAACATATTATCCAAGTAATGCTTCACAAACCAAACAGTTGGGACAACCCCGCTGTCTCAGTTTGTCAATGTGCTGAACTGTGTTTCCGTCTGAAGATTGTAACTTGAGTCTAGGTTACATTTATTTTCCCAGGAGTGGGGACTAAATCTACCACTGAGTTATATCTCAACTCTCTTTTTTTTAAACTGGAAAAGGAACTAGCTAAGTTACCCAGGGTACTTTAAACTTAGTCTGTAGCCACAGCAAGAGTTAAAGTTGAGATGCTGCTGCCTCCGTTTCCTGGGTAGAAGAGAGAAGGTTATGGACCTTCGACACCATTCCTGACTCAGTGTGCTTTGTTCACTTGAGAAATCAAAAGGAGCTAGAAATTCTAATGTGATTTCTATCTTCAGAACGCCTGGTGATTTAACAACATCTGTGTTGTGGTAGAAGAAGGTTACATACACATATCTGTATACGTCGTGTGGTAGGGGCTCTATTCATGTGTTTGTGGGTACATCTTCAACAACCCTAATGAAGTTAGGAAAGTGAAATATTGCTGTTTTGAGATTGTGTTAAGAAAACTGGGACAGAGTGCCTGGTGGCCTTTGATAGTGTAAGAAAACTATACTCTCCAATAACATGCTTCCCCTGGGAAGAAATAGTAAGAATTACGTTACTGGAGTCCTGATGTAAGGAAGGCAAATGCTGTGTCCATGGTTTTGCTTCCAAAGAGGTGGGCGACACAGTGACATTCCAAAGAGGGCTTTATGAGGGGCATTCTTCCGTGGCAGTGACTAAAGACCCACACTGTTTAATCTACTCAGGTTCCGAAGGACTTCATCCTTGATGGCAAAGCTTTCCAACTTCTTTTTCCTTCTAAAATGGTGCTCTTTGGTAGTTATGCCAAATAAGCTTTAGCCATAAGTAAGATTTTTGTGAGTCGCCCCCACCCAGCCATAGTGTGAGTATCAGAAAAGAACCGAAGCTCCCATGACTGTGACTGTCCCTGGTCACCACTGTCCTCTAGGAGGTATATTCTTAACCAACAAGGGACCAGGAATTTAATCTCAAAAACAGAAATGTGCTGAGATCCCCTACTCCAATTGACCTGAACCTCAGCTTAAATTCTCAATGCTTAGAAAACCTAGAGCATCCCGTTTCTCTCGGCGGGATGGTAACTGGAAAGCTCTTTGCCTTTGAAAGAACAGCGAAAGGGTGCACCCTGCCAGAAACACTGTGAGAATCCACTGTTGAATAAACATAACCACAAACAAATTTCTCATGAGAAACGAAAAGAAAACATCACCTATGCCTATTAAGGAGATGTGTGTGTGTGTGTGTGTACATATATATATATATATATATATATATACATACATATATATTAGACACATATATACATAGAATATTGATGTCCAGCAAAATTCCACTATGAGTTTTTCCATGCTAGAAGAGTTCTTGTCCTTTTGGATCACATACTTGGAAAATAAATGAGGAACCAGTATAAAACAGCCTGTCATCTACAACAATTTTGAGGGAGACATCATCCTTCATATCTATAGAAATTCCGGGTTAGAGTACAGGACACATAGAGTTCAAGAGGAAAAGAACACATTTCCAGTAGAGTCATACTAGCACAGATAAAACGGTAACAAAGGGTTTTTTTAAAAAATATACAAAGGCTAGCTTCTAAAGACCGGCCGTTATTCATCTTTGTCTCCCACCATAAGTATATAATTATAATGTAGTCTGCAGCATCTCAATTGATCAGATTATTGACTAATGGTGATTATGGTGATTATAGATGACAGAATAAATAAATAGATAAACGGTGGGTAGGTAGATATGGATGTATAGGTAGATGATGGGTGGATGAATAAATGATAGGAAGATGGATAGATAGATAGATAGATAGATAGATAGATAGATAGATAGATAGATAGATAGATAAGAAACTGATAGATTGATAGATGCTTATATATGACACCAGGGAAAAGATAAGGAGATTGAGACAGAGCTATGACTGTCTATTGGATTTACAACACCTGAGAGAAGGTGGCCCTTGCATGTCCTTAAATCACATGATAACTTGAGTATCAGATCACCGAAAAGAAAATCCAAAAGGCTCTCAAAAAGCCAGTACATGCAGTAGAATCAAAATCCAGTGTCATTATCATTGGCTTCTCAGTCTGCTCTCATTGTCAGCCACATTCAGAGAGCCCGGTTTGATCACATGCTCGTTCAGACCCACTCCAGCTGGCCTTGGTGAGCTCCCACTAGATCAGTTCCACAGAGCCTAGTCTGTTTGGATGCATACCTTCCAAGGATGGAGTGGGGGGTGGGCTTGGACTTCCCACAAGGCAGGGCACCCTGACTTCTCTTAGGACTGTAGAGTGAGGGGGAGGGGAAGTGGGAGAGGTGGGAGGGAAATAGAAGGATGGGAGGAGGTGGAGATTTTAAATTAATTAATTAATTAATTAAAAAAATCCAAAGGCTGTCTTTGATATTCTATAATTACCTCCTGAGACAGACAGACTTCTTCTAAATGGATCTGACATTACTAGCTGCTCACGAGATAATTTATACATAAAATCTCATGTTTGTTTTGTTTTGTTTTTTAGTTTGTTTGTTTTGTACTCTTTTGACTCTTTGCTCTTTGGGGGAAACTACTACCCAACTCACAAATAAATCACACATGTAGACTTATTACTTGTAAATGCCTGGCCTTAGCTAGTCTATTTCTAGCCAAAATTTATTTTCTTAAGTTATACAATCTACCTTTTGCCCCTGGGATTTTTTTTTTCTTACTTCTATAATTTTACTTTCACTCTTGCTCCATGACTGGCTGGCTGGCTGAGTGACAGGCCCCTTCTTTTCTCTCTCCTCAATCTTCTCTTCCCAGATGTCTCCTAATAGTTATTCTCTCAGCCTGCCAGTCCTGCCTATTTCTCTTTCCTGCCTTGCTATTGGCCGTTCAGCTCTTTATTAGGACCATCAGGTGTTTTAGGCAGGCACAGTAACACAGCTTCACAGAGTTAAACAAATGCAACATAAAAGAATGCAACACATCGTTGCATCATTAAGCAAATATTCGACAGCATAAACAAATGTAACACATCTTCAATTAATACTCCATAACAAACTAGTACCACAATCCAACTCCTATCCAGACCTAAAATTCTTCACCTTGACACTTATTTTCTCTCAGTTATAACAGCAAAAGCGTACGGAAGACAGGAAAAATGTAGTCAATTCTGTCTGTGTCTTATATGTGGTAAATTTCAGAATTACTGAAGCCAAATGGGCATGATAAAAGATTATAGGCCTGGCACCAGCATACCTAGGATCTGAGTCCAATCTCCACTTTTCAGTCCTGTAGCCCTGACAACTGATCTGTTAATCCCTCTATCCTATTCATCGCATGGGTCTAGGCTATAATGCTGTAGTAAAAACACGAAATGGTGGTTATGATTTAGTTACCATGGCCCATATAAGAAGCCAAAATGAGGATTAGTCCTTTAAAAATGCACATGTCCGTACTAAAAATGATCTGTGGGGAAATCATCCAGTCACAAGAACAGACAGAAGCAGACATATGCAAATGATAACTCTCAGGAAAGGTATAAAAGTTCCTGCAGATTAAACCCACAGTGTATCCAAAACAGAAGAAATCACATCTTTAAGTATTTTTCAGCCACTTAAGTTTCTGTTATTTAGAATTCTTTCTTTAAATCTGTACCCCCATTTTTAATTGTTTTAATTGAGCTATACATTTTTCTCTGCTCCCCTCTTTTCTTCCCCTCTCCCCTTCTCCCATGACCCCCACATCCCCAATTTACTTAGGCAATCTTGTCTTTTTCTCCTTCATATATAGATCCATGTATGTCTATCTTAGGGTCCTCTTTGTTGTCTAGGTTCTCTAGGGTTGTGGACTGTAGGCTAGTTTTCTTTGCTTTATGTCTAAAAGCCACTTATGAGTGAGTAAATGTTTTGTCTTTCTGGGTCTGGCTTATCTCACTCAATATGTTTTCTTCTAGATCCATCCATTTGCCTACAAATTTCAAGATGTCGTTATTTTTTTACCATTGAGTAGTACTCCATTGTGCAAATGCACCATGTTTTCTTTATTCATTCTTTGCTTGAAGAATATCTAGGTTGTTTCCAGATTTTGGCAATTACGAATAATGCTGCTATGAACATAGTTGATCACGTGTCCTTGTGGGGGTCACACCTTTTCTTGGCATTACTTGCTGAACAACGCAGTATGACTCCTGTTTCTTTCTGTTTGCTTTATATTAAATGTTATGAGTAATCTGGACATTATGTCCAGATAGGGAAGGACGTTCATAGGCTTTCTGTAAGGGATTTGAACATCCAAAGACTTGGGTATCTGAAGGGAGTCCTTGAACCTGTCCTCCTAAGGTACAGTGAGTTAATGGACTATGAACTGATTCACACGCTTAAACTTAAACTTGAATCCCTCTTGTTATGTACATAATATCATACTGTATTTTAATTAATTTTTAGTGAAGTGCTTATGCACGTTCCTAACCTGTAGCTACTTTTTAAGACAAGCAGCACAAGTGTATCCCTAGTTTGGTACTTCACATGATCACCTCAGCCCCTGTCTCATGGTGGAAGACTATTAGGCAACAATAGATGAGACCTTCTTAGGGAATTTTTTTTCATTTCATTCTTTGTAAGCTAGACACATCACGTAGTCTATTGTGAAGATCCATGCCTTAAAAAACTTCCTATCTAGAATGGAATTTGGTACCCATCACTGATGGATAAGCCTTAAGGATGTTATAGTAATTGAAATAAACCAATCACTAAACAGATACTGTGTAGTCAAACTTAAATGCTAGAAGAAAGATATTCACAGAAAGGAGATTGGAAGTAGCCAGAGGCCAGGGGCAGTGGAGGAGGGTGTCAGAGCTAGGCACTGTTTGGGAATCAGCACGGGAGCTTTGTTTTGTGCGAGGAAAGGACTTCTGCCGATAGGTGGGGAGTACAGATGTGCAGCAATATGAATGTACTGATGTTATCGAGCTGATCACATGAAATGGTTAAGGTGCTAAACTTGGTGTCATTTATTCTAGCACACTAAAAAATAAAAAGTCTAGGAAAACTACCTAAGATGTGTGGTAACTTTACTCACCCGCCTTGGTTTTGAAGTATTTGGATTCTGTCTTGTGTTGTTGGAAGGCTTCATTTTAGGTCTCGTCCATGTGAAACTCCAATACACCAAATACTTGCTTTCTGGAATCCTGCCCATATTACTGGGCCTACTGTGCATTCAAAGTGCTAGGAAATAATGGTTTCTTGTGCCAGGAGTATCAGTCCTTGAAGCCCATGGACCACAAAGCTGTTTGTAGCCTTTAAGCCCATGGCATCAAAATGTCATGAATATGCATGATTTTCTCCCAGAGGGACCCAGACATAAAGTAACTCAGGGAGCCCTCAGTGGAAGTTCAAAAGATAATTTCAATGCAGTTGTGTATTTATTCATTAATTTGGTCCCTCAAAATGCAAGAGATGTCCATAAAGTCTTTAGGATAGACCCCAGCCCAGATAGCCTCCCACCATAAGTACCACTGTCTTCCTCACTTGGGCTACTCCAATAGCTCAAGTCAGTGCCTCTTCTTTTTCCTTTACTCTATTGTCTTCTATTTCCCAAGCAATGGCCAATGGGAGTAAAACACAAGTCAGATTTCTTTCTTTTCTATTCAAAATTAATCAGCAGGTTTACATTTCCTTGGGAAAAACAGAAATGATAGATATACTTCATGTTCAGTATGAACTCACTGAATGAACCAAAGTATATAAATTAACTGAAGGAATAAGAGTACATAAATAAAAGATACTTTGCTTTTTTGGTAGTAATGTTCTGAAATTAACATAACAGTGAATAAGTACAAAAGCATTGCTTTTCTCTGGTCAAACTATGAATAAAAACAGTTGGTACACATGATAGACCCACAGTCCTACATGGATGGGAAGAGACAGTGGGGGTTGATGATGATGTTTGTACTCTGGCATTCCAGAGTAAGAAAATCACAGAAACCAAAGTTTAGTGGTGTTGATTCATGTCCAATAAACAGCAATAGCAGAGACACAGAGTATAGGAGGTGCTCTGGGCAGACTCTGGAAGTGAGCATCAATCTGTAGCAAACATTGCAGAACAGGAGTGTAGAACAGAGGATACAACAGGGAGAAACTAGTAAGGCACAGGGAAGGTGGAGTCCCTCTCCCCTAGGGTCTTCATGTGTCTGATTAGCTGAGAGCCAAGACTCTGAGAGGACTGAATGAGATCATCCTCCCTTCTCTGAGGGGCAGCTCAGACAAGTGCGTTTAAAGCAGCTCACGAGCCATGCTTAATCTAAAACATGTGTCTTACAGCCTCAGCGTTATCTTCATCCACATCAACGACAATCCTCTCTTCATGAACCGAAACAGTTCGCCTCCTGATAGGTTATGATTTCATCTGCAAAGGTTTATTCTATGAGGGAAACAAACAACAGTTTTTAGGTCTTCATTAATTTTAAAACTCCACAGATTTTTAAACTTCGCTTAATCTTTGAATCTGCTTGTAAATTAAAGCCCCTTTAAACAGCCTAATTCAAACCCCAGAAAATTAAGCTTGTGGATGTCATTTGCGGGTAGAGTGCTTGTCTAGATTACATAAGACCCTAGGCCCAGTTCCTAGCAGCACACAAAACAAATACATAACAGCAGCAAAAGCCACCAAATCCTGTATGCAGCTATTGTTGAGTGTGTCGGAGCATCTTTATCCTCCAGCCACACCCCAACCACCCGCTGAGGGTGTGCTTATTCCCTGCTTGTCACTGTTTTTCAACTTTCCTCACACTGACTTACCCTGAAAGTCTTCCCTGTGGTGGGTTCCGCAACCAGCCAGGCCAGATTACGTTTCCTGCTGCAGGAGGCGTTGCCCACGAAATCTTGTTTCCCACCCATGGCAAGATGGATGACTGTGTGCTCTTGCGATTCAGTGAGATGAGAACATATGATTCAATGGGGTTCCTGAGAAGGGAACACACAGCTGTGATCTCCCGAACTGAACGTGGAAGACTGAGCATGCCCTTTTGAGAACATGCTTGAATATGGCGGCTTGTACCAAAGGAAAACGACTTGGGAGTTTGAATTTCAAGTTGTCACTCATCTCTTTCTTCTTCTTCTCTCGCTGCTCCCTTTCAGGTATTTGCACACGATCTACTTGGGTATTCGGAGTCGGCAGAGCGGGGAGAGCGGCAGGTGGCGGTTCTACTGGAGAATGGTATACGAGTATGCTGATGTGAGCATGCTGCACCTGCTCGCCACCTTTCTGGAAAGCGCTCCACAGTTGGTCCTGCAGCTCTGCATCATCGTACAGACTCACAGCTTACAGGCCCTCCAAGGTAAGGGCTCGCAGTCGGCTTTCTGAATTGAGGGAGAGGTTGGGTACTTTGGTCACAACCCAAAGATGGCTGACTGTCCTTCATTGACACAGGCCTCTTGCATGTCTGCTTTTTTGCACATGATTTGTGAATTATGCGTGATATCTCCTGGACCATTTCCTGTCATGGTTAACTAATATGAAGACCTCCCTTCAGCTATCTTTTTAGCAGAAAAAAATATGAATTATGATTTTGCACTTGCTCCCTATGGGCATAGAGCCAAAGCCTTCTGGTTTTCATGGTAGAATAATTCACAAAAGTTACAAAGACAACAACAACTATTATTCTCTGTTTAATATGTATACATATACACACATACATGTCTATAGATAGATAGATAGATAGATGGATAGATAGATAGATAGATAGATAATCTATACCATTGCCTTTAACATTAAGAAATGGAAAGGGAAAGATGAAAAAGAAATGTTATCTTGATGAAAAGAAATCATATGGAAAATGTTCTGAATATTTAACAATATAATATTTCTATATATAGACCTTATGGAATGTAGATAATTATCTCTTCAATGTTTTGTCATATGTTCAGCAAGACTGTTGCATTTATAATAAGCCTCCATGGTATTTCTTTGGGGACTGGTTCTCAGAACCGTTCTAGATCAAGGTATGAAGAAGAGAAGGTGGTGACCATAGCTAGAGAGGTGAATGGGCTGGCATGGTGGGGCCGGGACACCTCTAATGCGTGTGTTTCCTGGCACATTTGTCACTCCTGTAAGCAGGCTGGTAGTGTCTCGTGGATAGCATGATGCAGCGTCACGCTGTGTCCTCCTCAGCAGAGCTGCCTGAGTTACACACGTCATGGCCATGTTCTGTCATGCTCCAGCTACAGACGTGATCTGAATGGTGTTTGGAAACTCCAGGGTCTCTGTAGCTGTTATGGGAAGAGCATGTTAAATTTGTCTGGGTGTTTTCCATTAGAGAGAGAGGCCAGGGTGAACATGACCGGAAAAGAAATAGAGAAGGGGCTGCAGAGATGAAAATACCACCTGGGCTTTGTCTGCTTATTCTGAGCTAAATGTGAGCGATTATGACTTGGAAACAGAGACTTGGTTACACCATGGGAAAGCTTGCTATTTTGTTGCTATTTGTTTCTAGCTTTTAATGGCTTTTATTATTAATTAAATTTATTTATTTATTTTGCATCCTGACCTCAGTGTCCCTTCCCTCCTCTCTTCTCCCAATCTCTCCACCCTGCATCCACTCCACCCACATCCACTCCTTCATTTCTGTTCAGAAAGGGGCAGGTCTCCGATAAATATCAATAAAACATGGCATATTAAGTTGGGGTAGGACTAAGCACCTCTCTTTGTTTTAAGTCTGGGCAAGGGAACCCAGTTTGAGGAATAAGTTCCCCAAAGTCAGTCAAAGCCCTAAGGGTCAGCTCCTGCTCCCACTGTTAGGATTTCTGCAGGTAGACCAAGATATACAACTGTCATTCATGCAGAGGGCCTAGGTCAGTCCAATGCAGGCTCCCTGATGGCCAGTTCAGACTCTGTGAGCCCCTATGAGCCCAGGTTAGTTGATTCTCTGGGTTTTCTTGTGATGTCCTTGACCCCTCAGACTTCTATAGGGTTTTTTATAAACAGAAATGATCATAGCACAGGCTGCCCTCAGATTTGCTGTGCAGCAGAGGCTGGACTGAAGCTCTCCGTCCCCGGCCTCCACAGCTCAGGTGTGGAGTTACACATGTCTGATATCATGCCCAGCTCCACAGGAACTTTTACAGCCATGGAAAAGAAAATACATGATCTGGTGTTTTTATCAAACGCATACTAGGGTCACTGGGCAAGTGAGCTGCAGACAGGCAAGGGGTTTGAATTATGTCCTCGTCATATACTCAGCTGCAAGTTTGTCAGAGGATCACTGTGGCAACCTTAGGAAAGTTTCCAAAAGTTAAGAGGCTCCATGTCTCCTGCAGTCGCAGGTAATGACATACTAAGGAGAGCCCAGAATCATGTTTCCCTTTTCTGTATTTACAAAGTTTTGCTCAGTCAAGGTTGAGTCGTTTGCAGACCTTTAAAGAATATGGCTGTTTGAGAGAATTTGATTCAGCTCCGAGAGCTCTAGGAGCGAATGGCCCTTCACTTCAGAGATTCCCAAACCAATCCTGATATCACACTAGACAGCCTTGCTTTCAGAAACAATTAAATAAATAAATAAAGTCCACAATAGAGTCCATTTTCTGTTGACCAGCTGCTCTTGGGGCACAGAGTCTGCCCTGGAGTGGGCTTTTAATACACCCAGTGTTATTGCACTGGGCAAGACAGGTTTTCCCTTTCCCTTGCCCAGCAGGAATCAACTGGAAATAGCTTCTCGGTAAGGAGTGGGACTTTGTATCCACCTTCCCTTCTCCACGATGGAATTTTGTCTGGTGTAAACTTGTATAGGTCTTGTTATGCTATTGGATGGTTTTAGTTTTGCTTTTCACTCTTCTCGCTATTTTTTAGAGAGAGGGAGAGAGAGAGAGAGAGAGAGAGAGAGAGAGAGAGAGAGCACATGAACTTAGGTGGGCAGAGATGTGGGGCAGATCTGGAAGGAGTGAGGGAGGGGAAGGAATATGATCAAAATATATTGTATGAAAATCATTTCAATTAGGTAAGAGAAAAGGACAAACACAACCATGAGGTATGGCTCTCAGGTGCTAGAAAACAAGCTGGGAGGAAGAGACAGATGGACATCCATACAGAAACAACAGAGAAAAGCCCCAGGAAAGGGAGGCTGTGTGTGCTGGCTGTGGGTAACTGGGAGCGAAGCCTAATGGGTGTGGGCAGTAAGCTGGCCCGCAGAGCTCCACACAGACACTGTGCAAGTTGTCTGGTGTCTCAATCTTGAGCTGGGTATTGTACACAATCCCAGTACTTTGGGGATAGAGGCAGGGGGATTAGGAGTTCAAAGCCAGCTTCAGTTACAGGGTGAATTTGAGCCAGATTGGGCTGCACGAATCCTCCCCTCAGGAAAACATAAAACAAACACAAATAAGCAAACAAGCAAACGTGGACAATCTTCAGTCTCTGACAGCTCTGGCATCTCTTCTAGTGAGTGGATGCCTAGGAAGTAGAGAATGTCATGTAAATGCTTAGTGTCCTGTGAGTAAAGACATGAGTAAAATCAAAGCCAATTCAAACATAAATACCCTCTGAGAACACAGGGTGCTTTCTTTCTCTTCTCTCACCCCCCCTCTCTCTCTCACATACACACACACACACACACACACACACACACACACACACACACACAAATACACGAAGGCAAAGGCAACCCTTAGTGCACTGACCGCTTTGGGTTTTGGTGTTCTGGAGTCACGGTCTCACTCTATGGCCTCAAAGGAACTTGAACCCATGACCTGCAAGTACTCAAGTTACAAGTGTGTCTTATCATGCTTGGCCCAGGGCTTAGTCTTCTCAGATTATTTATCCTAAACGAAGCAACCAAAGTTTGAGTTTCTTTGAATTGTGTCTCTTCACTGACAGTTTCTTTCCCCTTTATCTACTGTGCCAGACATACTCTGAGCTTATACATTGGACTTCAGTGTTGGCCAAAAATAAGTTTTCTATAAAATTTCAGAATACTGCAGGGGAGCCAGGACCTGTGTCATTCCCCCAGGTGATCAGTGGGCACAGGGACCCAAGCTATCAGTAGAATCGGGCAAGCCACCGAATACAGATGGCAAGTAAACCCATGAGGTTGATTTTTATTTTTGTTGATTTTTAACAACGAAGGAGCTAGGATGCTATTACAGGGCAAAAGAATGAAAGCACACTAAGCAAACAAGAGGGGCTCGCACAAACCCTCTGCAGCTGGAGGCGAGTTCAGGCTTCTCACTGACTCCTTGCTGTAAAAGGACATCTATCACCAGGAGGCCCTTCTGCCTGCAGATGATCTCTTACAATGGACTGGATGATGAAGGAAATTGATCCAGGCTATAAGAACTGTCTTTTCCCTCTGGAAAGCAAAAGGAGCCAATCTGATAAAAGGCCTTAGTTTGACATGCATTTCATGCATCTTTGGCGGTGAAATTCTTGGGATTTGAGGGTAAAAGCACTGTCCTCTGAGCAGATAACCAACAGGCAGGAAACCTGTGAGGGATTTCCAAATAGCTCTCCATTAGAATCTCAAATCTTTCTTATTTAGCGGGCTGAGAATCATCCTAAGTCTGGGAGGCACTTCACATGACTCTGATTAAAAGTCCTATTATACCATAAAAGGAAAATTGCTTTTCTTCCCCAATTTCAACCATCTCCCCTCTGAAGGACACTTGGAACCAAAAAGAAAATCAAGCAAGAAACATGGCATTTTGAAAACAAAGGTTCAAAATTGAATTCTCCTTGTGAAAAGCGGGTTATGCCCAAAACTCTGTTAACTGTGAAAATCCTTTCTCTGTCCTCGCTTATTGAGTCATTCAGTCAGTGTTGCCTTCTCGGGCTGAAGGCTGACAGGCTTAGGGGAGAGCTGGCAAAGGTAATCATCCTTCAGCTCCTCCTGGTCCGGGAAGACAGCCTGACTGCTGTTCTGAGACCATGAATCAGGACAGCGCTGTCTCAAGCCTGAGAAGCCGGTGCCTTTCATCCTCGCTGGCAGCTGAGTTGGGATGATGAGAGCTAATTTACGGCTCCTTCTCCGGAGGCAAAGCGTGCCTGGGTTCAGCTCTCTGGAGGCGAAGAGTGCCTGGGTCCAGCTCTCCTGCGTGTAAGGAACATGTAAGGAGGCCCAGCGATGAAAGACAAGGTCGTCAGTGTGCTTCCCGGGGCCAGAGTATCCCCATATCCGTACCATATCCCCGGAGCAGAGAGAGAGAAGGCAGGCCAGCAGGGAGTGACGGGGACCCAACAAGCAGAGGTGGACTGTGGGCTCTCACTTCGCTTGGCAAACAAACTCCACCCTTAAAACCGAGTCTACCACTTCACGCTCACCCCTCTCCTCTTCTCCCATTCTCTTCGTAATTCTCACAGACATCTTCAGAGCCTGTTGGAGTTACAAAGATACTCAGCCCTTTTGTTGGCCCTCATTGAAACTTCAATTCCCGAGCAAGTTCCCAAGGTCACTGTGTCACGGGATTTCCTACGGTGGTCATGACGTACTCATCCTCTCGGCTTGGAGGATGCTGCGGTTTTCTTCCCTTCCTGGGCCCCTGCACAGGTGTTAACCTTGCCTCAGACATTTAGTAGCTCCCCTCTGTGCCCCAGCCTGGTCCCTCCATGGCTGTGCTTTAGAACACAGTGCAGACTCCTCAGTCAGGCCTGCTGCCTGTTCCGGTGTTTGTGGCCTGGTTAGTATTTCC
This sequence comes from Myodes glareolus, assembly GCF_982192425.1. Taxonomy (NCBI): domain Eukaryota; kingdom Metazoa; phylum Chordata; class Mammalia; order Rodentia; family Cricetidae; genus Myodes; species Myodes glareolus. The sequence goes on along the minus strand of NC_142041.1, from coordinate 13,205,383 downwards.
TCACAATATCCTGAACTTCAGCCAAGGCTCTGTAGGCAGATCTCCCATCATGGCTAAGCCTCTATTTGCCTGTGTGGACGGGAGAATAAAAATGGTACCTAATTCACTAGACAGTGGCAATTAAGTGAGAGAGTGAAGGCAGAGTGCTTGGCAAAGACAAGCCACATTTCTTAGTCTGTAATGTGCATGTTTTCTATCTACTTGAGACTTGGGCTAAAATAAAAGTTCCGAGTGAGTGAGTCTGAGGTGGAGGCCTGATGTTTTAAAGCAGGAAAATAACAGCATGTGAAATTAGAAAGAACAGTCCAAATTTTAGGGGCAAATTAATGGATCTGCTTTGAAAAGAAAGTCTAAGAAATTTCATGAAGAAAGAATGACCAGACCCTTGGACAGGCATGAAAAAGAACAAAGCCCCAGGCAGGAATTCGCCCGAACCTGGCTAAAAGGAAACAGCAGGTCTCCCAGAACAGCCAGTATTTAAACATTCATTCTGAGATGTCAAAAGACAAGAAATTAGAAAGTCTTACGAACACAGGGATAGTAGGACTTGGAAAAAATGACCAAGAACTAAGGACTTTTGGTTCCATTGAAATAGTGAAAGTGCAGGTCAAAGGTCAGACTTATACCCACATGACCTACCAAGGAATCAGTAAAGTGGCAGGCTGGGTAAATGGTCTCCAAAGTCACTTTCAGCTTTGTGATAGCGATTTTCTGGCTGTAGTGAGGCCTCACGTGCATGGGTCACATCTGCAAATTCAATTAACACAAATATGCAGGAGAAAGGTCTTGGGCCTTAAGTATGTCTGATCAGAGCTTGCCTGTTTTGTTTTCTTGTCTTTGTATTCTAATCCTGATGTTTTACACAGCATCTATATTGTATGAGGTATCGTAAGCAATGCAGCAGTGATTTGAGGTACATTAAAGGATGTGTGTAGGTGTGGATATACTACTCCATCTTATTTTCGATGTGAAACTACACATTTGACACATGTAGGAAGTCCTGGGGTTTAATTTGCTTAAAGACATCTTTCAGAATCGACTCATGTCAGACTGTTGTCTGCAGACCTTCCTCAGCAGAAGAACATTGCTAGGCATCAGAATTCCTGTGTTCAACTTAGGTACTCCATACACCAGCCCCGGGCCTGTCATGTAGGACCACAGTGTACTATGTAATATTTGCAATGAGCGTTCCGGTGTGACAGCCAAGCACAAATACAGGGCAGTGCTGAGCTCTGACAGCTGGGTACACACCTGGCTACACTCAAAAGCCATGTTCCTCATAGGCACCATGGAGGTTAAGCAAACAAAATCAGGGCTTGCTAGATTGGGCCAGTGCCAATCTACCAACCCAGATATCCCCATGTTTTCCAAATGGTTTTAATCCTTCATTTTTATTTTCTGATTCTGCCTGTCATGGTTGGAAAGATGGCATTCTATCTTTCAAGTATATTTAGTTGGAGTATGCCAAATGACACACTGACTTCTGTGTTTTGAATAGAAAATGTCTCCCAAAGGCACATGGTGCCTTTGAACCATTTCTGCCTGTTGAAAAATGGCAGAATCTCTGAGAGGGGACTTATCAGAAGATGCTTAGGCATGGAGGGTGTGTCTTTGAAAGGGGTATTGAGATGCCTCCTCTCGCTGTCTCCAGATGCTGTGACATAAACAGCATCTTCCACCACCCAAACCATTTTGACCAATCAGCCATGAACCAAAACTTTCAAGATTGGAAGCCAAAAGAGACTTTAACCTTTACAACCTGATGCTTTCTTAGTAATGAAGCTGATGCATGGAGAAATACTGTCCCTAAGCTACGGAAAAGCTTTTCTAAACCAAAACAAGTCACTTATACCAGCTTCTACTCATGTTTGCTCAAATTCCAGATGTCCTTGTGTGCATTTGCAATTACCCTCTTCACCTGCAGTTTGTCCTGAGTACTTGGTGACAAGAGAAGGGGCTAGGATGTCCCTCAGTCAGTAGAGTCCTTGCCTAGCATGTAGAAAGCCTGGATTCCATCCAAGACAATGAGTAAAACCAGGCTTGTTTTCTTGGGAGCTGGAGACAGGAGAATCAGAAATTTGAGGTTGTGCTTAGAATAGCAAATTTTAGGTCAGCACTGTACTCTGTATCAAAGTGGAGGTCCTAGGGCCTAGGATTTCTTTTCCTTTCTTGTATCAAGCAAGTCTCCTGGAGAAGTCAGCAATTAAGGACGTTCCTAAAACATCCAGAAAATTCTTGTCACCAGTGACTAAGAATTTTCTGCACTATGAAAGCCACCTCATTTGTCACAGCCTAATAATGAGCCTCAGGGCCTAAATCTCAGTCTTTTGGTCTAAGATAGAGTTAAACAGATGGAAGCCTGTTCTTTGCCATTCCTTCTTCCCCCAGCACTTGCCACTGTCTTCTGAACCTGCCTGTTCCACATCTGTACCTCTGCAGAAGAAGCAAAGCGCAGGACAGAGTGGCAGTCAGGGAGTGGACCGCCATCCGAGCCCCCTTAGACCTACTGCTCTGTGGTTTCCGTTTCAGTTAGGAAATGAATGTCTAGAATTGTGTGATTAATCATGTGTAAAGCTATGTAAAATTTGTCCCCAAACTTTACATTGTGTTAAAAGTTTATAAAATAGTACTACAAACTACATAGAAAAGCATATTTAAAAACACACAATATGTCTGTGTGTATTCTAGAAAGCATGGTTTTGTTTTCTGGATGCAAGCATAGGAGGAGCCCTCAACGTGTGTGTGTGTGTGTGTGTGTGTGTGACTTGTTTTATTATGCATAAGAATAGGTTTTATAATGACATTTTATCAATGTGTATATGTTTTAATCAGATTATAGTCACCCCATTATCTTCTCTCCCACTTTCACTGGTTCCCCTTCTTCTATAGAAGTCCCCTCTACTAGGATCTCTCTCTGTCTGTCTCTCTCTCTCTGTCTCTCTCTCTCTCTCTCTCTCTCTCTCTCTCTCTCTCTCATGACCCACTGAGTTGAGGAAGGGTTGCTTTCATGAGTATGGGCAAAGGATCATGTACAGGGAGACTTACTAATGACTGCACCACTGAAGAAAAAGGTCTCTCTTCCCACCAACCACTAACTACCCACAGTTTGTTTACCTATCTTTAAACTGTCTGAGGGGCCCTTGGTTCAGTCTCAAACAATGTGGACAGATTTCAGACTCCAATTTAAAAAGAATTATCCAATATATGTGTTTGATCACATCTTCTTTTACTTGCTGTATTCAACCCTGGGTCCACAATCTGCACAGAATGGCATTTCAGCTTTATAATTGATACAGTAAGAGCTCACAGGGTGCTCTACCTCACACTCCTGATGTGAGAAGTACCCAACATGTTCCCTCCAGCCCATTATCAGGGTCCTCCCTAGGTTGAGCTACATACACAACTGAAGTTTGGCTCCTTTGGCTCCTGGAACTGTTGCTTTAATGTTCTTTGCAGTTTAAACTCTAGTTCTTGTTGTGTGGCTTGGGTAAAGTAGCTTTATGAGTAACACATAAATTGGTAGATGAAAGATGAATGAGAAAACAGAATTTTGACAGCCTTAGAAAGGTTGAGTAAGACCAGGGAGGAGTAGGAAATTCCTTAGTTCAGAGCCCTGGGTGGAAGGTTTGTGTTCCTCCCATGCAATGAATGGTGAAGGCTGTGCTGCCCTCTGCCCCACCCTTCAGCATACTCTGTGCTGCCTGCCCTGTCCTGCACAGCACTGAAAAAGAGCGGTCTGCAGAGTGGCATCAGCCGCGAGCCACTGTCGTTGTCGCTACAGAATCTAAGATATCTTGGTGCTGGGTTTTTCCTTTTGTGGTGATGTGATAATTAGAGGACCTTCTCCCCCCGGGAAACACGAGCATGTCAGATATTTCAAAATGAAGACATCACTTCAGGCAATCATATATACCAGTGCTGGAAACAAGAAAGGATGAGAAGCAGCTGCTCGGGACACAAGAGATGAATGCCTAAAGAAAGGGGTACCTGCTTCAGGCCTGGGCCCAAGAAGATTCTCAGAGTAATAAAAAAGAGGGTGGGCACACAAAAGCAAACTCTGGATGACCAAGGGGACCAGCTCTCAATGCCACTGTGACCACCAAGTCAGGCACCACAAGAGTATGGCATATATGAAAAGAGAAAAAAAATACAGAAAATCTGTTTCTGCAGATTTCAATTGCTTTTATTAGTTATCTTTGAATCAGGCAGAGTGCTGGCCCTAAAATGCTCCAGAGTTCTGTGTGTGATCACAATGTCAACTTACACTCCTAGCTGTAGGAAAGCAAGCGACATAAAGAAAACCTAAGAGAGGTAAAGATGGCCCAATTAGTTACATCTTATGACTGAGAAAGAAAAGGAAAAGGAAGAGGCCTAGTTTGAGCGCTGGACCGCTTGTGATGACTTGACATCAAGCTACTTGTCATAAGAGTAAGATCTGGGACCTGACACCTGACACACCTATCTGTATTGTATTTGTATCAAACACAAAGAGACTCTCAGCAATCTGAACATACAAGTGTTATATTCTTGCCCAGAAGTAGAGGCTCTCTTGTCAGGGTGACAAAAGCTGAAGACTAAAGGCCAGGTCTTTGGGGTTTCTGAATACCAGGGTTCTAGCTTAAACTGGAAGCCAGAAGAAGGGCTTGCCACCCACCCTGCACCCTCCCACTAGGGACACGTATTCAGAGAACCCACAGACACCCTGACAAGGAGTCTGGAAAATGTCATGCACAGAGCCTCTATCAGCCTCCTGTCTGTGTGCCTCCTCCCAGCTTACAAGCACCATAGCCAAGTCTGTGCTATTTCAGAGGAAAAGCTTCCCTGATAAGGACTGTGTGAGGCACCAGGTACAACCTTCCAGTGGCGGAGGGGACACACGGCATGTCTCTTCTTAAGAATACACCCAGAGAGCTCAAGTGACTGCTCAGCATTATCCAGAAATCCTTCCTTACCTCTCCTTGAAATTCATTTTCTTGCTTTTTGACTTTTTCCTATTTTCTGTGACCTCACACTTCTAATGGCCAACTTCCATCACTCTAAAAAGGCAGGCTCACTCCTTACACAGGTCACACAGCAGCAGTAATAAAATACAAGCTATTTGTTTCTCACCGCTATGTCTACCTCCCTCTTCTTTTGCTGAGAGGACCAAGCATATATGTGCTCTGACTCCATGTCTGTGCCTCTTCCTCCTCCTCACTGGATTCCAGCTCCTCTCATCCTTATTTTATCCAATAAGTCTGTCCTCCTCCTCCTCCTCCTCCTCCTCTTGCATCCCTTCCTTCTTTCTTTTGTTACCCATTTAGGAAAAATAGATTGGATCATTTTCATCAACATATAAGTATTCAGACAAATAATTTTCATTTTTATTAAAGAGAAAAGTGGACCCATCTCACTTATCATTGTGTTGCTTTTCTGTGATTGGCAGAAAAGCTCCTTAAATACTCTGTCTGCATTCTCTAGCTCCTCCTCCTCACTTCTCACACTCCTTCTATGTTGCCTAATAATTTTGAGCATTGTAAACAAAATATGCATAAGACATATACACAGTCTAACATAGTGTACAGCAGGATATGCAACAATAAGCAGCTCCTGCCAACGTGGAAAGAATGTGACCAATGTCACAGAAACTCTGATTTCGCCTTCTGAAGTCATGACCCCTTTTATAAATAGAATCATTATTCTGAAAAAGTATTTTCAACTTTTTATAAACATATATGTATATGTGTGCATATATTTGTGTCTGTGTGCAGATATATATATAATATATATATATTATAGAGATATATTTGGACTCCATCATTCAAAATGTCTTCATGAGCTATAATAATAATAATATGTGATAGTAGTCTACTCATTTTTACCATCCTATAATAATTCACTGTAAGAATCAGCCTCAATTTATTTATCCATTCAATAGTTGTTGAAGTCTTTCTTAACTTCAGAGGTATTGTGATAATTCCTCCTAGGGAAGTTTTTATGTCTTTATGCATTTGTTTGCATGTTTCTGTTGAGCTAATACTCAAAAGTGAATTGGCTGAGTCATCAGGTGTGCTCCGAGCGTGAGGAGACAATGCCAAAGCATTTTACACAGTGAGAATGATCATTTGTATTCCCGGCAGCAGCAGGAACCTGTGTATGAGATTATTTCAAATCCTCTACAAAGTTTGACATTGTGAGCTTTCTTAATGAGAAGTATCTCAATCCTATTTTAATTTGCTTTTAAAGAAATGATTCTTCTTTGTTCTTCACTCACCCTTTAATCTATTCCTTTTGAAAACTGTGTCTGTTCCACATTTGAAATAAAAACCTAGCTGTGACTCCCTTCACTATCATCATCAATAATATTGTAGCCCCAAACACAGCCCCACTGTACTCTACAAAGCCAGCTTTGCCCTCACTCTGATGCCACACAGAAGCCCTGGGTATTCATAGCCCTTTACCACCCCCTTGCTTAAACTCCTGATGTCTTCTCACTGTCATACAACCAACTAGGAATCAGATGAATGTATGACAAGATGCTCTGGTCTGAGCTCCATGTTGCTCCGTTCTTCCCATAATCACCATGTCCAGCAGCACTAGCAATGTACTGTTCCTTAGACAGACCTCGTCTGCTCCCTCAGTAGAGGCTTCGCATTAGCTAGTCCTTTCCCCTGCTACTCCCCTGCATCTTCCCCTGGCCTTCTTCCCTCATTCAGCACTGAGCTCAGCACTTAGTTTCTTTTCTCACCAATAGATGCTACCCTGCTTTCTCCACAGCCATTTGGAACTTTTCCTTTATTTTTGTGTGTTATTAATACTCTCTGATATCCTCACCTGCTCCTCAGGGCAAGCTCCGTGGACTTAGGAACTATAGAGAAAAGCCTGAACACCAAGCGCACTCAAAATGTATTGCCTTGAAGAATCCTGGCAGGTGTTGACCATGTTCAGAAGGCTATCTTATTTTTCATTTATTTATTTTGCTAGAAACTAGAAAACCATTGCAGCTCCATTCATATAAAGGAGGTTTCAGAGAATGCAGACAGAATTGCAGAAGTTTTCATGAGAAGAGCAGACTTCTACCTGAGATGCAAAGAATACCTAATACATTTTTTATGACGAGGTTATAGAAAAAAATATATTCTGTAAGGAAAAATTGGCAGACTGTAGAAAACTAGAGAGAGAAGTCATGGATTTCGTACATGTCTGTGTCTGTGGGTGATAATAGCCTCCTCTGAGTAACAAAGATCAAGGATCAAGGAAGTTCACTGCACAAAATTGGATTGGTTTCTAACATTTGACATATCTGTCTAAGAGAGGTGCTTATCCCCCAGAAACTATTTTCTTGTCCTGTGTAATATCTATTTATATCGTGTTTCTGAAGACCAAACCCAGACCCTTGTACATGCTAGGACCGTCCTCTATCACAGAGGTATATCCCTAGCCCCATGCATTTTTTAATAAGTAATTTTTCATTGTGCAATACCTACAGATATTTTGGAGACATCAGAAAATAAATCAACAAAATTGTGAGCTACTACTCTGCTCAGTCAATCCATTCATGGATTGATTCCAGATTCAAAGACTCACCAACAACCACTTTGCAAGGAGAGTCTTACAAAGTGTGTGTGGTCTTGGGTCCATTTCTTTCTACGCTGCTTAAATGTATTGGCAGAATAAAGGACAGGTAATGATGTTATTGATCTCTGTATCACACTCCACAGTGTCTGAGTCATGGTACCACCCCAAGTTATACTTAGCAGAACAGAGAGAGACTGCATCTGCTTATCACTGGTGCAAGTGCTTCAAATCAGCTCTGGGTGGTTGATCAGCCCCCAGCACAGCTGTGAATAGCTCTGAATTTGAATCATTTTCAGCAGAAAATGATATAAGAGGCCTGACTATTTTTAGGTTCTCTTAATTACCTCCAATAATCAAGTGCAACTCTTGGTATTTTTCCGCTCTCTGTTCCTCCTCTCCTCTTTCTCTCCCTGCTCCTAGTACCTGAGCAAATTCATGTGTCCAGGTGCAGGGTGAGAGACCGAGCGGTGGTGGGTAACGTGGTTAGGCGCGTGGGCTGTAATGATGGAGAAAGATCCTGGAAGAAGTGTCTGCCCTGTGGTTTCAGCCTTGCTGGGACAAAGAGGAGGTGCCTGGAAGCCACGGGCTATGCATAAGCCCTCCTGACCCTGGCTTTCCCAAGGATGACTTCCGTGGTAAAGGCTAACGTCCCCAAATTGTAAGAGCATGTCAGCCCTTTGCACTCTCAAGGAAGCAGGATCCTACTTTTATGTTCCATTTACCTGAACTTTAATCAGTGTTCAAGCTTAGGGCTGATGTTTGTTTCAGATGAATACCCATGGGCCATACTTACATCCTCTGAACACTGAAAGTAACCATTGAAATAGCAATCAAAATGTTTGCTGAGTGAGGACAAAAGGAAAACAGGGGAGGTCAATCTAATAAGAAAGCCGAACGTATTTTGCTAGATTATCCATTCAAGAGGCTTTTAAAAAATGAAACTGCGGGCAGTTGTATGATCGTGATTTTTTTTTTAACCTAACTCTGATTGGGTGGGTCGGTGAGGGAAGCTCCCACAAAATCCTAGCTGCTTCATCATAAAATCTAAACTCCTGTAGAGAAATGCATTTTCTGTTTATTCAACAGATTGAAATTAGGCTGCGTTCTTTGTGCATTAATACCATTCTGCTGACTCAGCAGAAATAAAGCGCCCGGCTCATGATATAATAATGAGGATAATTTCCTGATTGGCATAAGAAAAAAATTTAAGAAAAAAAAAAACTTCTTGCTGATAGGAGTGGGGGGGGGTGTCAAAGACTGAGGAAAGCAACTGATTCAGACAGTATGGGAACCAAGCGTCAGAATAAATCACACGGAGCTTCACTCACAATGAGCCTCTGATTGCAGAGGGACAGGCCTGCTGAGTGCTGCCTGACTAAGGTTTTGTCAGCGTTTTCATTATAATCCTCAATTTCCACAGCTTCCAGCTCAGCTGTAGGGGAAGTCTAAGAGTCTATGAGACTGAGGAAACTTGAAAGCTCCAAAAGCTCCTACGCATCCATAATATTATCGGCTCAAACACTGGGAGAATGCTCTAGAGCTTGCGACTCCACAGCAGAGTGGAAGCATCTGAGAGTCCAGCCTGGAGATACGTTAGGCAGCTTTCCATTACGGTAATCAAATAGCTGGATGGTTAGCTTCAGAAGAGCAGAGATTTACTTGAATTTAGGTCGCAGTCCTGGTCATTTGACCTCAATGTTTTGAACCCACGACAAGGTAGCAGAACGCCAAGGAGAAGGTTCCTAGTTCAGCTCATGGTGACCGGAAACTAAAGCGAAAAGGAAATTGAATTTCCACATCCCCAGTGACCTACCATGAGGCACTACCCATTAAGTTAGACCAACTCCTGTGAGCACCAGGCTGAGGAAAGCCTTGAACTTACAGGCCTGGGGGATGGGGGAACACACTCAAACCATAGTGTTAAGTTGGGAGCATAGCCCCCAGCCCCTGGCCTAGGAGTTGCTTTGGTCTGGACTCCAAATCCCAGCATGCGAGATCCTGACCCCTCCCTGGGGAGGGTCAGGACCACTCCCACAGTGTATTTAAATGGTCTTCCAGAGGCGAAACAGGTGGTTTTCGGGTCTGCATGGGCTCCCTGCTGTCCAATCTCCCTGCCATGCGCTTGGCCACCCAAGAGTGTCTTACTTAATAAAAAGATGGGCATTTTGATTTGGTTTGATTTGACCTAATTGGATTATTTGCGCTGACAGAGCTGCCTCGTTCTTATTAATTTTACTTAACACATATCACAAGGTTTAAACCAATGCTGGTCCTTCCAGGTTTCACTGTTTCAGTTAATTAAAAGCTTGAGTTTAAACTCACGTTTAAACCAACTAGAACACATCTCTTAAACATAAGCAGAAAGCAAATTTTTTTAAGACAGATCTTTGGGATAAATAAATGCCAAACACGACGTCAAAGACAAATATAATTCTAGAAAAGTGAAAGTGAAGTCGCACAAGTCGCGCGGAGCAGATGTCACAGTGTAAATGCTGTGTGGACACAGCAGATCTGTCCGTCAGAACAACTGAGGCCAGGGAGTTTCGGTCAAGTGGGAATCATGGACCCATGGAATAAGTGATGTAATTCAAATAAAAAAATTGCATGGATAGAAATCTGATGAGCAATCAGAGTCCTAGGAGCTCATGTGCCCTTACCAGGATCCAGTGTTTTCTCTCTGCTCATCTAGGAGGCAGGAAACCTTGGCTCTGGTACTGAAAAATTTCAAGTGCCCTGTAAATCACTCTGTTTGAGGGGTCCAGCAACACTTCTTACAAAGATGTTTAATTAGGGCCTGATTTAGGAGATCTTTTTTGTTTTATTTTGGATTTGGTTTGTTAGTTTGTGGTGGCACAGAGGCAGAGGCAGGCAGATCTCTCTGAGTTCAAAGTCAGCCTGGCCTACAGAGCTAGTGCCAGGACAGGCTTCAAAGCTACAGAGAAACCTTGTCTCAAAAAACAAAAGCAAACTGAAAAAACAAACAAACAAACAAGGCCAGTAAGCTCATGAAGAATGTTCAGCAGCGCCAGTCAGCAGGGGAAAGGAGGTTAGAACCACAACAGGATACACCTTACCCCGAGAGTGATAGACAGATACTCTCAAAAACAGACAAGTACAAGTCTCACATAGAAACAAGTTAAGGACTTGATGCACTGATACACAGTTCATAGGACTATAAAACGACGCTGCCACTGTAGAAATCTATATTGCATTACATGGAGAAATTAAAAGGACAGTTACAATATGACCAAACAAGGCTGCCTCTGGGCATTTGTCCAAAAACTTAAAAACGAGGTCTGAAAAAGACATGTGCACAATCATTTTCATACCAGAAAGATTTGCAGTCGTTCAAATTTGTAGCAACCCAAACCCCACTGGCAGATGAGGGATAAGCAACGTGTGCAGTGTGCACACAATGGAAAAACAAGTCAACCGTAAAGCCAAAAGGTGCAGAGCTGTGGCTCAGGCAGATAGAGCGCTGAGTCTGAACGCAAGCTTCGGCACCCCTGAAGGGATGGAAACCCTTATACACACAACATGGAGGACCTCTGCAGCCTGTGCTAAATGTCAGCCAATCACATTCATAGAAAGTACTTAGAGGAGCCAAATTCATTGAAAGTAGAAAGAAAAGCAGTGGTTTCCCCAGTCAGCAGGTGGTGGTGGGGGTCCTCACTGGGTGGTCTCAGTTTGGAAGAATGAAGATTGCTAGAGGTCGGTGGTGGTGACGGGTACACAAAACATGGATGAACTCAGTCCTGTTGACCTGTGCACCTGTGATAATTAAATGGGGATTTTATAGTGTTTATTTTCATATCATTTTAGAATTTTTTTTGAGATTATAATATAACTACATTTCTTCCTTCCTTTCCTCTCTCCAGACCTCCTGCATGTATACACCCCTTCCTTGCTCTCCTTCAGATACATGTCTTCACTTTTCACTAATTGTTACTGCATTCACATATGTATATGTATATACATGTGTATTCCTAAATATGACCTGTTCTGTCTGTAAAATGTTACTTGCATGTGCATTTTCAGGGCTGACCACTTGGCACTGGACAACCCATTGGCATGCTCTTCCCTGTGGGAGACCACCTCTCCTGCTCCCTGTTTTACTCAGTCCTCCGTGTAGCTTTGAGGCCTCATCCAGTTTGACACATATATTGGTGCCATCCTGTTCAGCTCACATTTCGCCAGTCATGTTGGTAAGGCTTCATGGGTGTAGCTTCTCATTTTACTAGCAGATAATGTTTCACAGTAAGCTTCCTGATCCTATGGCTTTTATAGTTTTCGGAAATGTTCCCTGAGCATTAGGTACTGAACTCTGCACCTCTGCACCATTTAAGAACAAGTAATACTGCCAACTGCAGTAATACAGCCATCTAAGCATGCTGATGGCTGGAAGCTGCTCTTTCCACCTCTTGGTATCTCCCATCACATCCAGAGCCCCCACTGGCTCTCAGGATTCAGGCAAACTGCGTAGTCACCCCAGGCGCTAGCCCTTCTGGGTCCCAAGGCCCCAGAAGCACATTATCATTCAAGCAGACTGCATTGCAATCCCATGTAATCTATGCACAGCATGGTCACATAATCTATGCATGGCGTAACTATTTTAGCCCCTGTGCACATGCACTAGACAACTTTTAAAAGCAGACTTGCCAGCTCCATCTCTCTGTCTCTCACCGTGCTGCTGTCATACGGGCCTGCTCACTTCCCTCTTTTCCCCCTCCCTCTCCCTCTGTTAATAAAACGCTTAAAGTGGGTTTCGTTGTGTATCTTGTGATCCATTCTTGTGCCCAGAAATATCACCACCTGTGTCACTTTTTCTTTCTAGCTTCAGTGGAAGAGAGCCCTCTGTGTGTTTCTAAATTTATTAAGGAACAAATCTCTTAATTCACATTTTATTTCTGTTAAGCGCATGTGCACAAATTTAAATTCCTTTTGAAGAACTAAGTCAGATATTAACTGGCCTTCCCCAGAGTTTCTTCCATCTGGCCTGAGGTCACTAATGCCCTCCAGTGCCAACCACTGCCTTTGTTGTGATCTTGTCCTTTTTAACCCAAATGATCCCACAGGGTTTGCAAAACCGCAGAAATGTCCCAGAGAACTTAGCTGTTGACATAAATTCTTAGCACCAAATAGTTCAGCCTTAATACTTTCTGAAAATGTATTTATTAGAACAGAAAAGTTGTAACATAAACCATAAACCATGATAGTCGATGTACAGGATGACAAGGGCACTTGTCCCCACCCCCACTGCACCATGGAGAACGAGAGAGAGGATTCCGCTCTCCCTCCTCCACTTGTCATGCAAAGCAAGTTCACAATCAAAAGGTTCCTTGTTGGGAACCTCGGCTTCCCTCCAACCCTGTGTGTGTTTCCTCTTTGGAGCGGTGGGAGACCAAGGTGTACCTCACAGGCAGGCATCTGGGAGGAATTACTGTAGTCACGTGAGAGGCAAGTACCACATGACCCTGACACACGACAAGTAATTGGGATTTCTTCTTTCCTCTTGATCACAAGGAGAATACTAGGCTCTGATGTAGCAATCTGGATCCCAGGCACAGTCTGCTCAGAAGTCAAAGTGTCCACCTCAGATCCCAGACTGCACTATCAAAGCTGAGTCAGAGGCATGTCACTGCTGCTCAGAGCAAAGAGGAAGAAAGACAGGGAGGAGCATTAAAATACAAATAAATTAAATAATATATTAAAATCTAAATAAAAACAAACTCCTTAAGACCATGTAGTATGCAAAGACAAGACAAATAAAACCCCAGCTTTGGTTGTGTCTTTGCCCCTGGTTGCTGCCCCCGGGGGTGGAGGGGGGCTTCCACTCTCCATTTGGGACTGGAACACTTCCAAGTCGTTCTTGTGGACCCAGGGGGCAGAAAGTGAAGCCATAATCTGATATTACCAGACCCAAATATGCACTTCTGGAAACACTAATTAGATTTTCTCCAGCCTTTTTTAATTTAGTGAGTTCCAGGAGCAGGATCACACCTCTCTGAACACTTATAAAGAGAATTTGTGAAGGCGATTATGTGGAGGAATACCTGCTCAATGCTTGAGGCAACATGTTGCCATGGTACCAATCAGATTTTTGTCTTCACCGGGGACTAGAAATTAAAACCGACAGCATTGGAGTACACACGTTTTTGTTTGTCCCTCTGAGCAGTGTTTATGCTTGCACAGGATTTTTGTTGTTACTGTGTTCTGGTTTTGGAACAAGTGTGTTAAAATGTAGGGTACAAAAGAATGCTCAAAGTGTAGAGGGGAAAAAAAACAGAATTTTCCCAGAGGAGTTCATTATTTTTACACATTTACATTTTCAAGCAATGTGGACAAGCCGGAAAGCAAGCATTAACGGTCGCAATCGGCGGTGTCCTCTCAGAGCCAGAGAGACTTGGCGGTGAAATGGGCCGATCAGGCACAAGATTGATCTGAAAGCCTAATTGGGCTGTTTTTACAGCTTGAGAATTCTCTTCTTATATTAGTGCTATAAACTATCCATTGTGCTTCGGGGAACATCTGTGCATTTGGCTCTCATAATAAAAGAAATATTGAAAATCAAGAGAAGTGGCTTGCTCTAGACAAAACAAGGGAATGATTAATATGAAATTCAAGGCAGTCAAATCACCCAGGGACCGAGGAGGAGGGAGGAAGGGCCTCTCAGATATCAGTAATGTTCAGTTCCTTAAGTTGAAGGACATTGTATTTATTTTTCTTAGGGCTCCATGTAGACCTTGTTGCTACTCATCTCAATAAAACTGACTTAAGAAGAGAAAGAGAGGAAGTAGAATATGGCAATAACCAGGCTGCAGGGAATGGATGCCAAGTCTCAGCAGGACGAAGCTGCTGCGTGAGCATCCTTTACCTTGGAAGATGCCTGTGTTCTCACTAATGAAGGGAAGCAATGCTACCACCAGAGTCTCCGAAAGTCTCCCTTCTAGCTTGAAAACTGCCAAGCTGTTTAGACGGGTCACATCAAATACAACCAACAACGCTATACTAATTTCTGGACAAGTGGTCTTTTCAGCACACAACGCCAAACCAAACCAAACCCCTGGCAGGTATTATCTAATGATTCATTGCATACTTTAGTCTCCTGTTCCAGATAAACCCGCCATAGAAACCCTCACTGTTGGCTGAGCAGACATACAGAGATTCCTTTAATGGTGTTACATTATAAGTCATCAAGAGGGCTTACAGCCAAGGAGTCAGAGGGAGTGTCTGCTGCCAACGTTCCAGCTCTCTGTCAATGGTCTTTTCACCTTCTCTGAATGTAAAAGAGCAGTATATAATATATTCATGAGGCATCTTGCTTCCTGCTCATCAAATGTGCTGCTGATGAAGTCAGGCATTGGACCTTCCATCCCTACCCCGATTACCAGAGAAAGAATTACCGTTGTCTGGCTAGGTTCGTCCCAAAGTCCCTTGGAATTGCTTTGCAGAAGCATTCCTTCTCTACATCAAGGTGTGGCAAATTTCTTTTTTGTTTAATGTTTTTGTTCCTTTCATTGTTTTATTCATTTTATTAGCATATGTCATAGTTCCAACTAATGAGGTTCATTATATATATATCTCCTGTACTTCGATTCCATCCACTCCCCATTACCCTCTTCTGCCTTCCCCTCGCCATACTCGGCGTCTTATTCCTCTTCTCAGTGTCTCTTCTATTTTTTTAATTTCTAAATCCTGCATATGTGTAACATGAGGGGGCCGGCTTGTTGGGGCTTCCGTCCCGCCCGGTACCCCACAACCGGCAAATCCCAAAGAGAAATCACTCACAAGACTCTATAAGGTTATAAACTGATTGGCCCATTAGGTCAGGCTACTTATTAGTTCTTATGACACATATTCCCCCATTATCCTTATCTACGTTAGCCATATGTCTTGGTACCTTTCTCAGTGTGACAGCTTTCATGCTGCCTCTTTGGTGGTCTGCACAGGAGTGGCAGAGGGAGCTTCCTCCTCCCTAGCCTTTTCCTATTCTCATTGCCCCGCCTCTACTTCCTGTCTGGTTGACCCACCTATACTTCCTGCCTGGCCAATCAGCGTTTTTTTAAAATACATGATTGACAGAATACAGACAATTCTCCTGCACCACATATGGAAAAAAAACACATGATCTATTCATGTTTCTGAATGTGGCTTATTTCACTTAATATGTTGCTCATCATTTCCATCCATTTTCCTACAAATGACATCATCTCATTTTTAATGTCCGATGAGTACTCCTGTATATACGTGAGCACACGATTATCTTCACCCATCGGTCTGTCGATGGGCACCTATCCTGATTCAGACTTTGACTATCATCTCTGCTGCAATACACAGGCATGCAGGCACCTGTTTATTATTGACTTGGCCTCTTTGTAATATGTACCAAGGCAGGATACAATTAGGCCATGTGACCGTATGAGATTTGAGTTCTTTGAGTATTTGTCATACCACACTCCACAGTAGCTTCACTGAGTTACATTTGCACCAATAGTGTGCAAGTTTC